>NC_046357.1:21480719-21797386 GCF_000738735.6 Corvus cornix cornix | reverse complement strand
CCATTTGCCTAAGTGCATTTTTATGGCTTGGGTAATCATCTAAGAGTGAGAGGGAGGCATACAGAATATTTTATGCTCACTGGTGTAGCTAAAGTGTAAGTAACCAAAAATACTAGTGTATGCTTACTAGTATTGGATCTCTCATTTTTTGGTGAAAAATTCCAAGGGGTAACAGCTTCTCCAGTGTGGCCCTAAAATGCTGGATACATGAATGGAGGGCAAAGTCCTTTCTGTGTCTGTATGTGGAGCTTCCCTCCCCTATATCTTGTTTGAAGCCAATTGCTTGGCTGGGCACTGGAAATGCCACTCACATGTCTGTGTTTTGTACATTGATCTTACTCCAGATGTCAGTTATCACATCAGCGTGAAGACGGGAGATATCCCTGGTGCCAGCTCAGATTCCAGGGTTTTCATCAAACTCTATGGTGAAAAAGCAGACTCCAGCAAAGAGCCTCTCTTAGTCTCTGATAATGATCTAGGCAATTATTTTGAACGTGGTCGAGTGGATGAGTTTACCCTAGATATGATGGATATTGGAAAGGTAAGAATTAATTGCAGGTGGCTCTATACTTTGTGCAAGTGTCTGAATTCAGAATCAAAATAACACTCAATATTGAATGTGATGAAAGAACCTTTCATCTTTACATTGGATATTAGGAGACAAATTTTACATAGGTTTTACACCAGTAATCTATTGTGCATGCTGGCATGTGAGGAGTGTTTTAAGTCTATAGTTAAATACACATATAGATTATTTACATGAACACAGTGGAAGAACACAATGCCAGGGTAAGAAGATTGTTAGACATTAAGCAAATTCTGTTGTGTTGCGTTTTTTTCCCTGCCCTCTGGGTTTTTGTTTGCTTTTTTCAAAGATCAACCGAATACTGATTGGGCACGATAATGTGGGTCTCCGGTCCGGCTGGTTCCTGGCCAGTGTCCAGATCACAGTTCCAGTCCAGGGAAGGCAGTACATGTTCCCCTGCAACCGATGGCTTGACAAGGATGAGGCTGATGGCAGGGTGGAGGTGGAGGTCTACCCAAGTGAGATTTTGCCTACTGAGAAATGTAAGAGAACATGTGCTGTGTTTAGCTAGGGCTAAATATGTATTGCTCCTGTTCTTGAGGGCAAGGTCACCACTGTGTTAGGCACTACAACCAAAAGTCACCATCGCTATGAGCTTATATTGGTGAGGAAAGTAAAATATTCTCCTCATGTGTTTTAAAGGGGTTGGGAAAACATTACAGAGATTTTAATCTCCATTTCCTGAGACCATATGAAAAATTTACATCCTGGGCAGCACAACACAGCACAAGACAATGTACTTCTTCACTGCAATATCAGAGGGTTCTGCTTTTTTCTACATTTATCTGCCCCAGTCCCTTTTTCTCTTCATGCACAGGCACATGTCCCATCCTGTCTTTATTACCCCGTTTCCTGGAAGGGAGAAGCTTTTTGATAAATACGTGCCAAATCCCTACTGGCCACTTGACTTTTATCAGTAGACCCATTTTCTTCTAAGGCTACAGTTAAAATTTGCCGTCAGATCCTGAGAAAGAATGCTGTGTTTTTCCCCTGCTCTCTGTAACTCCCTCCCTCGTACTGTACTAAGGAGACCATTCAACCACTCTATAGTTAGTACGGAAACAAAATTCCCTTTTAAGGCTCTGTTTTGCACCCCTCTGACACTGGCTTACTACTTGTAAAAGGAAAACGATTAGGTTAGTCCTCAGTGAAGAGTTCTGTTATCTCACATTTAGATTGGATAAGGGCAAATGGTCGGCTACGTGGACATTTGTTAAGACAAGTTAATTTAATTTCGAACCTGAGCCCCCGGGAATGTTGTTATCTGAGTTTCTCTGCTGATTTAATTGCTTTATTTTTGGACTAGTGATAAACTATGAGGTGTCTGTAGTTACTGGAGACGTGCGAGCCGCAGGCACCAATGCCAAAGTCTTCATGCAGATTTATGGTGAGACTGGCAAAACGGAATTGATCATCTTAGAAAACAGATCCAACAACTTTGAAAGGGGAGCCACAGATATCTTCAAGGTATGATGAAGGCAGTCACTGACACTTCTAAGAGGGGAAAGAAATGATCAGCCAAAGCTGAGACATCAATAGAATAATTGGCCCAACGATACAAAAAAAAAAGACTTTTCAAGAAAATTGCAGGTCTGGCGGTATCTACTGTCCTCTACCCGTAGTTTTGGAAGGCTTTTTATTTCTTTTATGGGGTTTTGTGTTTTGTGGAGGGACTTTCATCTTCTGAGGGGCTGTTAGCAAAGCTGTCATTGAAATTTATGATCTAATAGCAGTATTTGTTTATATTTACTTTCAAAAGGATCTCAGAAGGCTTTAAACTTTGGGCCTGACCACATGTTATTGCCAATTCTCATTGTGTAGCTGGGGAAAAAAACCCCACACTTGTATAAAAATATAGGGAATCCCAGGTTTGCCCGTGGTCACACACACCATTAACTATGGGTACAGATGTCAGCCCTGCGAAAGTTTGCAGCTGTAATTCCTGTGAATGTGTGAATGCCCCATGGATTTTACAGTGCCTGTAGTGCTGTTCCAGTGGGCACTGCACAGTCCTGGTGCTCGAGGTGCACAGCACAGTCCTCCAGGTACCAGGATGGTCAGAAGTCAGGTTTATACTGCAGAGCCCACACCTCTTTCTGAGCAGCCCAGCAGTAAAGAGAGTGTTTGGAGGGGTGAGAAACCTCCGACGTAACTCAAGGGAGTGAGCCAGGACTTGGATAATCCAGCAAGAGGTCCTGGGCTGATGAGGCTGAGCAGCAGGTGTGGACCACGACATGGTCGGGCATCGTCACCCTTTTGGACCAATGTTCTTTTCTGCCTTGTGAGCTTGGAGTTTCAGTCCAGAGAATCCATGGTTTGGGAGAAATGAATGGTCTTTGCACTTGCCCTGATGTGGGATCAGAGCAAAGACAGGATGCTCTGTCAGGACACCTCAGAGCCACATCCTCCTGTACTGAAGGAGAGACCAACATCTGGACAGTGAAACAGAGAGTCCAGATGGAAGCAGGATTTAAGGCACATCTGTCATATGTGCTCACAGTACAAGGCTTGGCACAGCAGTGCCTTATGAATTTGCAGTCCCACAGAGGGTGGATCCATCTCAGCACAGTTAAGCTTGAAGGTAATTGCTGAAGCTCCCCTGAATCATCAAGACTAGGATATCCTTCCTGCTGTCAGTGGCCAAATGGAGGTGCCTTTATCCACAGCTTTACTAGTTTTGTAATGCGTATTTTTGAGATGAGTTCACCTCCTCCTGCCTCATTTTCTTGCTTTACTGAATGGAGTTACTGATGTTTATCCATTTTTAATGAGTTTTTGGGGATTTGAAATGACTAGTGCCTTATAAATGTTTGCTTTTTAAAAACCCTCTATAATTTTAAGATTAGGTTTCTCCAATTTTAAAGGAAATAAGCTTTATAAAATTTATGAGTAAGATCTATTAGCCAATATCAGATTTATAATAAAGCCATATGTACAGTGTTCTGTTTACATAGCTGTGCTTATATCCTCTCCCTGATATTTATTGCCAGATTTGAAAATTATGCCCATTTCTGTGATTTTTTTATAAGCACACAAGGCAGAAGATCTGGAGCATTAATAAACAGATCCTCTATCTCTTTCACTATATGAATATTTACAAAAAGAACGTGGGCAAAAATAAGATTCTGTGGGCTACATGATAATAGGAAATGCCATCAGTCATGGACAAGGCATGCAGGATGATTACAGCAAATCTAAGGGTAAAGCCGTGTAAGGAAAGATACATTCTTTATGTCAGGACAGTGGGATCAATTTCAGTTTTCTGATAAGCATCTTGTGTGCAATTGATTTTGTTTTAATCTACAAAACACTTCTAAACTAAAACCTTACATGCCAGGTTCCAGATTTCAGCCTGAAGCATGTGTTTGTGAGTTTTATAACATAAACACTGCATAACAGCATAAGCAATCATCAAGAACAAGTCATGGGTTGTTGAAGGATCATGTGGAGTAAAGTCTTCTATCCAACTTCATTACGTAGTAATCTGGACAGATAATCTAAACCAAGAAGGTATTTGTCTGCTGTGATGACTAGAGGGATGTAAATCTTCTTACTGATCAGCCTTCTGCCACTGAAGCACTGTAACCACTAATGATTGCATCCTCTCCGCACATCAGCAAAGTGAGAAAATACTTCTCTAATTTTCCAGTTGAGAAGGAAGGAGAAGGGCCCTCCAAACCCATGGTCTGAAACAGAGATCAGGTTATATGAGTTAACTGCCTTTTCACTGCACCATTATTGCTTCTTGCTGGGTTCATATCCTGTGCTGAGTATGAAAGGCATCTTATTATTAATTTTCAAGATACCTCATGCACTGAGAATCTGTAAAAACCTGGTGTGGTATTATCATATCATATCATCTTTAGTGACAGCACAGAGACAATACAGGTAAGGAGAGGAGTGAGGAAGTAGGGAGCCAAATAAACACAGATTTAGATCCTCTCCTCACCACGGCTGCTCTGAATGTCTTCAGCTCAGTGCATTCCGATGAGATTTGGTAATGGAAAGTGTGAAATAGTAAAGCAGAAAGGAAAAAATAAAGGTAAACTTGCATTAAGAAATTGTTCTTATCCTTGCTCAGATATTTTGTGTGATAGAGGTGGTGCTCCTCATTTTTGATAATGCGCTTTATGAAATTAAGGTTGTCTTCTATCCCCCTGGGTGCTGACTTTCCCTTGGTGGCAGAGAGAGGCTGCAGACGTTGGCAAGATTTATAAGATTCGGATAGGCCACGACGGGACAGGCATTGGGGATGGCTGGTTCCTGGAAAGTGTCACGTTGAAGCGCCTGTCGGGGAAAGCAAAGGAGTCTGACAAAAAGAAGAAGAAAAAGAAGTCTGATGAGGAGGAAGAGGAAGACACCAAGGCAGAAGGAGGGATGGATGTCTACACCTTTGTGGCACATCGCTGGCTGGCTAAGGATGAAGGGGATAAGGAGCTCGTGGTGGAGCTGGTGCCTGATGGAGAATCTGACCTGGAGGGTAAATACCAGAGGGAACGTGTGTGTGTATGTGTGTATCCTGCCTCTGCACAAAGGATGATAACCACACTGCGCTGCTTGGCAGGACCATTTATCCCCCACAACCACACCGTTGCCCCAGGCATGGACTGTATCTTACCCCATGCTGTGGTGGATCAAGTTAGGGAGGAAGAGGACGGCGGGTAAACTAAGGCAGAACATAGAGGGGACAGCCTGAAATCAGTATATACTAAAGGACTTCTAAAGGGTTCACCAAAGGTCGTCTGGGGCACTTGGATCAAGAGTCCCAGAGGTTACCACTGTGGCTGAGAGTTTAGCAAGATGTAACTGTTGTTATGGCCAAGGAGATGGGCTGGAGGAAGACAGATTTCCTCATGTTTTAAGATAGATGCCAACAAACTCCAGGCAAACTCTTTCTGTGCTGGCATTTCAGGGGTAACACACTTTAACGGTGAGACACGGATTAAATGAAACACGGCCAGTTCTGGGGTCCTTCTGACCTGCCTTTGCAATTTCACTTGCAGAAAATACATATGAAGTCCACGTTCTCACTGGGACTGTGTGGGGGGCTGGGACGGATGCTAATGTCTTCTTGAGCATCTATGGCATGGAAAGAGGAGACACGGGTGAGCGCCAGCTGAAAAGGTCAAATAACCTCAACAAGTTTGAGAAAGGACAGGTAATGCATGAACTCCACTCACTCAAGCGAGAAGAAGGCTGGCAGGGTTCTCTCGGTTGACTTGCTGGCCATTCAATACAGTCTCTTCTCACTTCTTTCAAATGTGTTTTACTTCTGAAATACATTATATAAAGCAAAATGCCTCAAAACATTTTCCAGGGGAGATTCATTTGAATGATAAGCTGAACAACACTTCTGTGTTGGAATCACCTTCTGCATCTACTTCCTGTAAACATTCTGGTAGTAATGCTTCTTTTCAGGAATACTTAAAGCTTACAAACTTTAAATTAATATTGGAGGGTATTTGTGGGGCAGTTCAAGTATGTACATATTTAGATGCAAATACTATTCTAAATGTTCTAGCCAACAAGCCAGGGAATAAAAGCAGTATTACACAGTGTGCTGTAATTACATTATAATCCAATCCAATTAAAGATCATCTCTTGTATGTTGAGTATTTGCTATAAAAACGTTATGAACAATTAACAAGCTACTGTTATAGCCAGGAGTTTTCCAAGGAATAATTTTGAAGAACAAAAAATTATAGAAGCAAAAAGCAGCTGTGGAAAACTTGCAACCACAAAAAAAAAAAAGAGCCTAAGTTTGTTAAATAAGCTGTTAGCTGTGATTTATGAGCTTGACACTGGTGAAACTCCAACCTGCACATGGTTCTTCATTCAGTGGGAAGAGCTCCAAGCTGCAAATGTAATGCTCCTTACTCTTGGGAGTACAAACCCAAAGTCTACCAACATATTAATCACATTAAGATGTTTAAACTGTTATGATAACAAGGACCATCCTGTCACACTAACACAGTTAATAAATTATCTTCTTGGTTGTGGTAAATGACAAAAGGAAGAAATTCTGAAATATTTGAAATAAAGCATATGGGCTGTATTTTGGGGCTGTCCCATGCAGAGCCGAGTTGGACTCCGTGATTCTTGTGGATCCCTTCCAACTCTGGATATTCTAAGATTCCACATAGAGGTGTGCAGGAGAATTTCCATGGAGTCAACATGTTTTTGTCCAGTTCCAGATTCAGTCTGTGGGAAAATACTAAGCCTGAAAGGAATGATATCTAGCAGAGAGAAAAACTATAGGAATCTGAAACTGGGATGAGGTAAAGAAAGGAGTGAAGGGGTAGGCAGCTCCAAGGCTGTTACTGCCTTGTAGGAGACAAACATGAGTGTTAATGGGAGACCTCACAACTCTGTCGCTATTTTTGTACACCCACACAAAGAGTACAAAGAGAACCTACAAATAGCTATTTTTTAATGGGGAAAAATATTACCCTTGGCCATTTACTGCCTTTCTTTCCTTCTTTCTTGGAAACACAGTCATTTGCCTCTTGCCTCCTGTGCAGGTAGATGTGTTCACCATCAAAGCCATTGACCTGGGAGAGTTGAAGAAGCTGCGAATCCGCCACGATAATTCTGGTTCTAGGCCCAGCTGGTTCCTGGAGAGGGTAGAGATTATTGACCTCAAAGAGAGCACCACGTGAGGAGCCTGTTGCGCCCTTTTCTTGTGGTCAGAAAAGGGGCCACGTTCTCAGGAGCCTGCAGAGGTGTGGGGAGGCAGAGGAGATGCAGAAGGGCATCACTGCAGCTCCTCACCAGCTTACAGGGAATGGGCATCCTTTGTGAGCCTTGTGGTCACTGTGCCATGATACAGAGCGTGGGACCATTCTGGGGTACCTGTGGGGGGGTTTTGCAGTCCCAGCACCTTTGTGACTTGAGAATCAGCAGTGTTTGAAAGGAAACCTCAGCTTTTTTCTGTTTCTCCAGGGAGGGACTCATCTCTCCCTCCTGGAGCAGAGGCTGCACTCAAACATTTCCTTTCTAGGCCCCACTTTGGAAGACTCTGAGCTCACGTTTTGTTTGCCTTTTGTACTTAATGTAAATGTCTGGGCCAAAAGAAAATTCTGATCTAAGCAAACTCTCGTGATTTCCACAGACAGCTGGATCTAAACCTGAAATACAGGCTTGCCTTTGAGCTGGAACATGCTGAAAATCACACGCTTAAAAGTTGCACAATGCTCTGATGGATGGGACCACTCATAAGGACAAGATGGGTCCAGTCTTCATAAACATAAAATGCCTGGGAGACTGGAGGTTCCTTCAAGTTACTAAACTTTTTCTGGGAGTGAAATTAAAATGAATCAATCATGTGGGGCTGGCAGCCCAGAAACAGCGCTTTGTAGTATGTGCTCCCTAACCTATTTATGGATTTAGTTCCCAAAAACACCAGATCTCAAGGATGAAAACAGATGTATTGCTCAGCTTTGAGTAATCTTGTTGTTTTATTTTTTTCTTCAAGTAGCCTCTGATCTGTGCTTTTTTATGTTATTAAAACCTGTGAAGTCCTGTGTAAGCGTCAGATGCTGCTGTCGTTTTGTAGGTATTATTTTCCATGCCAGAGGTGGTTGGCAGTCGAGGAAGATGACGGTCAGATTGCCAGGGAGCTGGTCCCAGTGGATGAAGCATTTGTAAAGAAAGATTCAGAAAATGACAGCCAGTCTCCTGCAACTTTGGGCCTGGAACAGAAAGGTGGAATATATATGTTGGCCTTGTATTTCTTCCAGTGTGGGGTTGGAAAGGAACCAAGTTGTTAGTGCTGTTGAGGGCATTAGCAGTTATCAGTAGCAGTTACTCACTGAGTTGTGAGTAACTTTGCCCCAAAATGAAAATTTCAGATCTGAGTGAAGTGTCAAGTGTGTGTCAGACTCCGAGGAGTGGACCTTCCTCATTTTTAGTTGATTTAATCATCTTGCAAGATTGGACCCAAAGTGACAAAGCTAGGAAGATGGGTAACGTGTTCAGTCATCATTTTTGAACTGAAATGTGTATTGGTGGCTAATAGCTAAGGAAAAAATCTCATTCACTTCACATCATGGACTGTAATGGTTAAACGTTCCAACATGAAACTGAGCAGAGAGAAAACACACCCAGAGAAAGGGAAGGGACCTAAATTTATCTCACTTTCCATCTTGATGCTTGCTTCCTCCAAAATAACTTTGCCTCACTTGTAAATAATTTTGCATGGTAACCAAAGAGCAGAGACACACTCCTTGGTCCAATCCTGCAAGGTGCTGAGTGCCAAACACTTCCACTGGTTTCATAGCCAGTGAAAGGTTTTAAACTCTCCCCTATTTCCCCCTCAGATGCTTTTAAATATATGAATAATTCCCAAAAGCTGTGTAATCAAAAAAACTCCACAAAGTGTTTATCCCTTTGGTTCAAAAGGATGTGCTGGTTGACCAGCATCTTGGAAAGATATGTCTAACTAGGGAGGAAATATTCCATTTTGGAAATCTTGAGGTTACAGCAGCTTAGTGAAGACCATATTAGACTTTTCCACCTTTTTTATGAGTTTACTGCACTTGCTAGACCATGGTGCAGTAGAAACCTCCCTATTGATGCTGTTCTGAAAGGTCTGTTTGTGAATATGAACTGTATATGTCAGCGTACACAACTTCTGGTATGTGTTATATGCACATATATTATTTGATGCTAATGAAATAAAGGGGAGGCATGCAGATTTTTTTAAAATGAAATATTATAGTCAGAGGCAGCTTTGAGGAGGGTTAGAGGTTCCCAGGAAGCAAATGGGAAGGATTCAGCACATTTCTTATCTGTAGATATGCAGGCAATATGCTGAGTGACTGGAGCAGTAGAAGATTCTGGAATCAGATAGCCCAGCTCACCTCAAGGGCTACCACAGCATAGGACAGGAATTAGAGATTACAGCATGGCTGTGATCGGTCAAAACAAAACTCAGACCAAGCACACATTTATGTAAGGAAAAGTAAACTCCTGGTCTTTACACTCTAAAATTAAGATATTTTATCTGGCAGCTAAATCAACGACATACACAGTGAAAGTGAAAACTGGGGACAAGAAGAATGCTGGGACAGATGCCAATGTCTTCATCACACTCTATGGAAGTAAAGACGATACAGGTATGGCTTCAAATGATGGAACAGGATAACAACTCCCTGTTTGATACCTGAAAAGACAGGTCATGGTTTCTTTTCATTTCCTCAATACCCATTTCTCACTCCTTTTAGTACAACTTCGTGTTCTCGCAGTCGGTCCACACATCTTGGTAACTTGGAGCATGGCACCAGCTGCTGTAAATCACTGCCAAACTTTGCGATGCTGATTTGCACCAGCTGCTGGTCTAAAGGTTTTAATTTCAATTATAGAAACAGCACAGTTGACTGGGACTACATTATTGAGTAGTGAATACAGTGGATGATTTGCTTTCCTCAGCAGTGAATCAGCATGCTCCTGAAACCCAACCCTCCTCTGCCTCTTTGAGTGGCCCAGAAGTATTTAATCAGCTGATGAGCAAATCCTCTTGGAAGCAGCTGAGACGTGTGTGCAGTGTCTGGGATGCCTGTGAGAGTGACAGGGAACTGATGGGTAGCACCGATTTCTTTAGCTGGGAGCACAGCATGACAACATCGTCGCCGTTGCACTGCCAGAGGATAATTCAAGGGAGAAGTTCTGTATATTTTGGGTGTTGATACAGACTTGGGCTCAGAGGGAGGCACAAAGCTCAGATCTTGAGATGAAAAGCCAGTTTTTGCATTTTAGCCACTTCCCTCGTTCCACTGTTGACATTCCCAGAGGATTTGTTTCACATGCTGAACAATGTCCTTTTGCATCGCCACAACAGGGATAGTCAGCCTAAAGGCCTCAAAGATTAACAAGAATAAATTTGAACGTGGGAAGGTAGATGAGTTTACAGTGGAATCTGTGGATATTGGAGACCTGAAAAAAATCAAGATAGGCCATGACAATACAGGTAAGATAATCTGCTTTGTAATGCAGTGTTTCTAGTGCACTGGGTGCATTGCTGTATAAAATAACCTGCCTCCAAGACCCCAGACTTAATTTACCTTTTGGTGACATATCCTTGCTGTCACTTTGGCTGTTGCTGCTACTGTCTTTGCTGCTAACTCCATTCCCATGTGACATTATGAGCTCAGTGGTGCCAGCTTGCAGGTAGCTTTGCACCCTCTCCCTCTACAAGAGTCTCTATAGTTCTACAGCCACATCTTTAGAGAGATGTCACAGATATCACCAAACCCCGTATTTGTTTTTATTGCATGGCACCCACAGACTTGCCTCATATCTTTATTAAGTTTTTGGTGGTGTTTTGACTGCTTTTTAGGCAGAATCCTGCCTAAAAGCAAGGGAGGCAGTGCAGGTATGCATGGATCTCTTCCCCTGTGGGGCATTAAGGGACAGGTTTGTTGATAACTGCTCTGTATTATTACAGAGGCCAACTGATAAAAGCGATGCAGTAATTGGCATTTCCACGCACAGATCTTTAGCCTGACGCTTATAGAATTATAAAGCTTTTTAGCTCAATCCTGGGCAATTGCATCCAATGATCTTTATGTCATATATTCTATATTCCCTTTGGCAAAAGACAGAAAGATTTATTTCTCAGAGGTCTGGCATGCAGTGATTCATTTGCTGTTGTCTGTAAAGGCTTCGTGGGTTATTCGCTGTTATCTCTCCACCACAGGTAATTCAACTGGCTGGTTTCTGGAATGGGTGGAGATTGATGCCCCATCCCTGGGACAGTGCCTCAAATTCCCTTGTGGCCGCTGGCTGGATAAATCAGAGGATGATGGAGCCATTGAGAGAATTATCTTCCCTGCAGAACTGCAGACAGTAGAGTACATCCCATGTGAGCAGAATGCCATTTCCCCAGGATACACCCATCATTGCAGAAGATAAAATCTCACTATTTCATGCTGTTTTATAGATTTCTCCTGTCCCTTGAACTGGCTTTGGAAAATTTATAAGTAGATCACATGCCAGCTATTCCAATTACTACCAGAAGGTTCCTCTGGGTGCTCTAGATTAACATTTCCTGCATTTGCCAAATCAGAGAATCATTAGAAGTCATGTGGCTGGGGATGACTGTCTTTTTCTTCCTATTTCCCCATCCTCTCCAAGTCCTCTGCTCATTCCAAGCTGTCTTCCTCGTCTCCAGTTTCCCTTTGATCTTGTTCCATTCGAATATTGCCATTTCTGTTGTCAAAGGAGACAGTCTGGTCTTGCTTCCAAGTCTTAGTTCTTCCAGTGCCTTTGGCATTGCACACCCATCTCTTGCTGAAAGACCCTCTTCCAGAGTTTCTTTATTGTGGTTCTTTTCTAAAAGTGTTGTACCAGTCTGCCTCTTTTAGTGTTCTCCAATTTTTCCTTACTCTTCACTCCCATCTGAATTAATGTTTTGGGTAAGCATTACCCCAACTTAGCTCGTTCTGAGTACAAGTTTATAATTTTCAAGTCTGCAATAGCAACTCAAACTCTTCAGTTCTGGCAGCTTCTTTTCCTGTTTGCAGGATACTGAGGATCAGATAACACGGTTTTCTTGAAATAAATATTTTTCTTATTTTGTAGCCTTCTCCCTTTTCATGCTCCCCTCTCCTAAGTGTCTTTGACTGTGTGCAGAGTACAGGCTCATGGACTTTATTGGATTGTCCCTCTCTGATCTGCTTCATTTCAAGTGGTTGATAAATTCTGCCCACCATTAGGGTACTGCCAGAACCACTTCTTCCTTAGGTTGGGTTGGATGCCACAATGATGAGGGATGAGGTCTGACACCTGGGAGTTGATTTCCTGACAGGTTCCTCCTTGCTCATTCGTAAGAAGAGCTAAAAAATTTCACACAAAAGCTGCCACCCCTCTCACCTTATTCCCAATGTATGCATTAAAAGTATCAAAAGCCTTACTGTCTGCAGTTCCTTATTTAGATATCAAAATTTAGAGCTGCCCAAACTCCCTTCTTCTGCGACGGTTTCCTTCTTCACAAGTAGTTGTGGGAATAACCATACAGGCTGTTTTGCCTCCTTCTTTTTTACTGCGAGCACAGTGGTTCATGTTAAAGGTCCCTCCCACATCCAGGTCCCTGTATCCTGCAGTCTCTAAGCTGAAATAATTTCTTCTCTGAGGATCTGCCACTGTCATGTCTTTGTGCTTCACCCATTCTTTGACCAAGGTATTTTTATTTCTCACATCTAACCTTCTTTACCCGAACTATCTGGAGCAGAAGAAAGGATTCTCTTTGCTCCCTCATGTGTTTTTGTCAGTCAAATAGAAGAAATAGTAGTAGGTTCACAGAAGTGAAAGAGACCTTAAAGCTCATCCAGTTCCACTCCCTGCCATGGGCAGGGACACCTTCCACTATCCCAGGCTGCTCCAAGCCCTGTCCAACCTGGCCTTGGACACTGCCAGGGATCCAGGGGCAGCCACAGCTGCTCTGGGCACCCTGTGCCAGGGCCTGCCCACCCTCACAGACAGCAATTCCTTCCCAATATCCCATCCAGCCCTGCCCTCTGGCACTGGGAAGCCATTCCCTGTGTCTTGTCCCTCCATGTCTCATCCCAAGTCCCTCTGCAGCTCTCCTGGAGCCCCTTTAGGCAGAGCCAGGGGCTCTGAGCTCTCCCTGCAACCTTTTCTAGGTGAGCACCCCCAGCTCTCCCAGCCTGTGCCCAGAGTAGAGATGCTACACCCCTTGCAGGATTTTTTGGCTTCCTCTGGACTCACTCCAGCAACTCCATGTCCTCTTTAGGTTGGGGATCCCAGAGCTGGATGCAGTATTCCATGTCTTTGTGTCTGACAACATAAATTGAGTAATAGGTGCAGTGATACCTTTTATAGGAGTGAATACAACCCAGAGACTCAGTACGTGCTTCTCATCTCTTTTTTCCATGTTATCCCAATCAATATATATTTTGATGCAGATGTTGACTGTATAATTTATTAATACCTCTGAATATTTTAGTGATGTAGGAGTTTCTGGCATGTTGTGCCTTTGAGTATATAGCTCGTGTTAACCTGATTTTTGTCAGCAGTCCACACCTAGCCTCTGGAAGCAGTCAGGCCTCTCTGGTAAAGAGTTTGCACCAGGCTCGCTGTCAGCTTAGGGTTTTTCACCATTTGAACCATCCCCACTGTGCTGTTTACTACATTCTGGTTTCCTAACAATTAACCTGTGGGTTTCAGTTTGCCAGAGGTAACTAAACCAGCTTGATTTGTTTTATGATGACTTGTGCCAGAACTGTTTCACAATGAAAACATGTCATCCACAGTCCAATTAAAATCATCCCTGTGGGGATACAGCTTTAAAAGTGCCATGTAAATGAAATGGGCGTCTGACAGCTGAAAGTTGTGCTGCTGGTGACCTTGTTAGGGCGCTGCTCTGCTGATTCAGTTCTAAGCTGATGTTAATATTCAAGCAACAAGAGCAAGTGCTATGGCCTTCAGCAGGGAGGATAATTTTTAATTCATAACGCATGGTGTGTGATTTTTGGTCTCCAGGATTTTTTCCCCCCTCTTCTTACAATCTGGAGAAACTACTCCAGTTTACTTGCAGCACAGCAGAGCAGATTTCACTGGGCTGGGCAGAAAGAATATTGAGTACCTCCAGGCTGACTCTCTGTAGAAGAAAACTTCTTCATCTGTGTCCTCCTGAGAGACGTATTTAGAGAGCTTGAGCTTTTAATGAATGATTAGTCTCTTGTATGCATAGTCAGTTACTCCAATAGTAATAGAGAGGGTGCTGGGAGCCTTTTCCCTACCCTAACAGAGATGCTGAATCTGAAACACAGAGAGAACTGCTGTAACGTAAAGAGCAAAAATGACTGAAGTCGTGGCAGAGTAGGAGGGTGAGAAGGACAAGCAGATGAGAAGATTGTAGTGAGGGATGGGAAAGGATGGAAGTTTTTTAGGGGTGGTAGGGAGAGGAATGGCCAGGGGCATATCGTGGCAGTGGCAGAATCCTGGTGGTGAAGGCTGTGCTTATGGGTACTGACACTGAGGGATAGTGTCTTCCTGAGGCAGGAGAAGTCCCTGCAGCTGTTCAGTGATGCCCAAGCCTTTCCTTTCAGAAAGGATTTAAAGGAGTTTGGGACAGGATTCAGTTTGCCAGATGGCATACCTGACATCACATGTTCTCATTACAGTGGAGTGTCTGATCTGCCGTCATGGTTATTTGGTCATTCAGAGGTGGGATTTGGGGAGTGGTTCGGCCAACCTCCATGAAGATGCCTTAATTCCTTGACAGAGTGTTTCTTCAGACTGTACTGACTTTAATGATTACATCTGGAGATGTACACACCTGTCTGATGTGCAGGCATCTGAACCCATGTTTCTTACTCTGTGAGCTAAGCATCATCTCACCTTGAAAACTGGGGATATATTCAGCAAATCCATAGCAGAGCCAGGAACAGAGCCCCTGTTCCCACATTCCTGGGTCAACCTTACTCCTGAGCAAGTCTGAGTCATACTCCAGCAGGACTCAGGACTGAAGAAGCTGTGAAGATAGAATAGAACAAAAGGACGCATCGGTTTTTTGGGTCATGGTACATTCTGAAGAAACCACAGGAATAAGATAGGGGAGTATTTATGGTCTTGATCATTACTGTTCTGCATTCACCATGGGTCTGGGTTGGAATTTAACCTGTTTGCCTCAGTGTTTCAGGGTGAGGTGGTACTAAGTGAAAAATAGAACAGAGGAATTATTAACTTCCTTATGATGGATTTTTGTCATATGTTTAGTAATGGAAATATTAGGACTTTTTTATCAATAAGACTGTCTTGAATATTTTTCACTGCCACCAGTTGTCTCAACTTCATCCATCTTCCTTACTGCTCAAAAATTTGTGAATTCATGTTTTGCTTTGACTCTTGAGCTGATGAAGTAAATCTTGTTTCAGTAACTTTGGATGGCAGGTATACTGAGTGTAGCGTGATTAACTTAAAATCTCATTACATGAACACAGATCAAGGCCAATTTGCCTTATAAAGGAAAGGAACTTCCTTATTGAAGGAAATTCCTTTGGATTCTCATAGGACTGACCAACTCGATAATTTAACTGACCACAAGTGTGTGATTCCTACTCTCTCCTCTTCCACTGTTGAGATTTATAATTCATTTTTTGTTTCATTAATTTTTTTCTTAGGAGCATTGCTATGCTGCTACTAACTCCTTTTGGCTTGTTTCTGTTTTCTGCCATTTCCTAAACCAGTTGTTCCTTACGAGATCACGGTATATACCAGTGATATTTTTGGAGCTGGCACAGATGCAGATGTCTTCATTGTTCTTTATGGAAGTGATGGGATTTGCACTCAGCAAAAATCCCTGTGCCTCAACAAGAGAGAGCAAAGGATGTATTTTGAAAGGAATTCAGTGAATCAGTTCATTGTGGAGGTAAGATTGAAGCATGGGGAGCATTGGGGGGAGCATGCAATGATAAGGAACAGACTCCCTCAGTACTCTGTGGTCTTGTACTGTAAAACCATCCGATTTATCTAACCAAGAGGAAGTACTATAATGCCTGAGATGAGTCTCTCAAAGATGTGGGAGGTCACAAAATGCAGCTGGCCCTTTATCAAATGAGGAAGGTCATGTCAGCTCCTGCCCCTTCTTCCTTCTCACCTCCACTGGCTTGAGGATGTGTTTCCAGGCTTGGGAGGGGCCAGAGGTTGTTTCCAGAATGACAATGAGAGTGGAAATCTCGACCAGGATGTGTCACCACTGCTCTGCTCCTCACTGGTCTCACCCACCTCAGTCACCACTGCTCTGCTCTGGGCTGGGGTGGCCTCACCTCGAGTGCTGAGGGCACTTTTGGGTGTCACAATATAAAAAAGACATTAAGATGTTAGAGTGTGTCCAAAGGAGGCCACAAGGATGGTGAAGGGCCTTGAGGGGAAGCTGTGTGTGGAGAAGTTGAGGGCAGTTGGTCTGTTCAGCTGGAGAAGGGGGGAGCTGGAGACTGAGTTGCTGTTACAACTTCCTCGTGAGGGGAAGAGGAGGGGCAGACACTGATCTCTTCACTCCCATGAGCAGACAGGACTTGAGGAAACAGCATGGAGGGGAGGTTTAAGTTGTGTATCAGGGAAGGGCTCTTCCCCCAGAGGGTGCTGGGCACTGCCCAGGCTCCCCAGGGAATGGGCATGGCCCCGAGGCTGCCAGAGCTCCAGGAGGGTTCGGACAACACTTCCAGGGATGCACAGGGTGGGATTGTTGGGGTGTCTGTACAGGGCCACGAGCTGGGCTCCATGATCCTTGTGGGTCCCTTCCAACTCAGAATATTCTGTCATTCTGTTATTCTCTTGCAGTTTGCAATACTTAGAAGCATAATGCTCTTTCTTCTTCAGACAGAGGAACCATTCCTGTCTACTGAAACTACTTTCCTGTAGACAATGTAATTTTTGAATACCTGGGCCTAACTTTTTGAAAGACCTTACTGAGTATTTCGTGAAGCCTTTGCACAACTGTATGCAAAAAGTAAACCAGTGCACATCAAAGAGTGAGCTCATTTACATCCACAGTATTAAGCAATTCCTATTCATAGTATATTCTTATTGCTGAAAATTTGTGAGAGGCAAAAAATACAAGCAGACCTGCTCTGGCTTATCCTGTTGATGCTGCTTCATGCCCTTACCTTCCTCTTCTGGCTGCAACACCAACACAGACTTCACAGAGCATCTTACAACTTCTCTCTGTTTTGAGTTTGGTTTGTTTTTGTAATTGAAGGCAAATTTTAAACCAATTTTTTTACAAGTTAAAATACTTGCAGCCCACATTGTTATTACATGTCATGAATCATAAAATAAATCCCCTGTGTGATTCCTTTAAAACAAAGAATAAGACTTATTTTGGTGGAGTTTCCACACAATTTTTCATAATAGAGGTTGCATTAATCCACAGGTATAAATCTTACACAGAGTGTTCTGGTTAAGTCTTTATTGCATAAGATTTATTTCAATTTTGGTGGAATCTAAAACATCAGTACTTTTCTTAGATTAAGTGAGAGAAAATGCAGTGTGTTCTACAGATTTATAACATCATATTAACCTGTCCCCAAACTTCATTCTCACTTCACCAGTTCCTCTTTCTCCAGGAGATGGGAACAAAGCAAAATATATTTTTCTTTCACCTGCTTGTGTAAAGCCATAATTTGGAGCTCAACAGACCTTAAAAACTATTTGGGAGGTTTCAGAAAACACAAACTGGGAATTGTCTGTTTGCTTTGTGGTTTTACCTGCCTCTATCATTTTGTATTTTGCAAAAGAGGCACAAAGGATTAGAGACTGCTCTTAACTGTGCTTCCAAGTGAAGATTTGCTGGAGATGCCTACAGCAGGGTAAAGCCCACTTCTTCTTTAACGTGGATCTTGACTGCTCAAGCATCATTTTATTGCTAAGTATTGACTAGAAGTCTCATTGAAAGATGAGTATTTGGACAGGACAAAAGAGGAAAAATAATTTTTCCCTAATGTATACTTGTGTGCATGTGTGTGAGTTTTAGAAATGAGTTTGGATCGTTTCATTATTTTGCAGTGTAACTTATGCTGCCTAAAGTCGGAGCCAGGCCGATGGAGTCAAACCCAGTTTGTTCAGAGTGTGGGTTCCTTGGGTAGCGCAGTCTTACTGACTTATGGTGCCTTCTAAAACTACTGCTGCTTTTGCTTTGGTATGGGACCCTTCTGTCAGCTGGGGAGAGAAGGGAGTGTCTACAGTGATGCAAATTGACATGCTCCTTTTTCTCATGTTTTGCAAGAAAATAAGACTCTAAGGCCCCAAGAACAGAAGGACAGCTCAGTGTTCTACATGCAAAGGTTTGAAGCCAGACTTGGGTTTTTGAAGGCTAGCCATACAAAAGTTTGCACTGGAATAACCAAAAACTAATACTTAGGAGCAAATTTCAATTTTTCCTGTTCGAGCCTTTGAAAGGGAAGTGAATTAAAAGTAATGAACTAGTAACAAATTACTCAAATAATAAGATGAGGCATAAAAAACCCAGTAGCAACTTCATAAGATAGTCATCCTGTTGACTTTCTCAGAATGGCATTGGGATTCTGTGGCAGAACAGGAGAGATAATATAAAATGCCAGGCTGTTTGTAAAGTACTTTGACCTCAAAGTTATTATTCCAGCATTAAGAGAGTGTACACACATGTTTAAAAAGAAAAGGGATATAAAAAGAGCAATTTAAGATGCAGCTGCATTGCAATTTCATAGAATCATGGAATCAATTAGGTTGGGAAACACCTCTGAGATCATCTAGTCCAGCCTGTGACCAATCGCCGCCTTGTCACCAGACCAGAGCACCGAGTGCCATGTCCAGTTGTTCCTTGAATACCTCCAGGGACAGTGGCTATACCACCTCCCTGGGCATCCCATTTCAGTGTCTAATCATCTTTTCTGTGAAGAATTTCTTCCTAATGTACAAAGTAAACCTCCCTGGCACAGCCTGAGGCCGTTCCCTCTCACCCTGTCCCTGTTCCCTGCGAGCAGAGCCCGACCCCCCTGGCTGCCTCCTCCTGTCAGGGACTTGTGCAGAGCCACAAGGTCCCCCCTGAGCCTCCTTTGCTCCAGCCTGAGCCCCTTTCCCAGCTCCCTCAGCCGCTCCTGGGGCTCCAGCCCCTTCCCAGCTCCATTCCCTTCCCTGGACATGCTCCAGCCCCTCAATGTTCTTGAACTGACGGATCCAGAATTAGACACAGCACTCAAGGAGCTGCCTCACCGGTGCCAAGTACAGGGGAAATTTCCAAACAATTGCCTTCATTTCCACTCATGCAGAGAAGCCTGAGATGCAAGATTGCTGCTGTGCAACCAGACCTGTCCCATATGGTGTCGCTCAATTTGTGCAGAGCAAGGTTCTCTCCATTTTGGAGCAGAAGTGCAGGGAAAACTTTTAGCTAAAATGCAAATTAGGGCATAGCTCCAGAGGAGGCCACAGACATCCTCCAAGGGCTGGAGCCCCTCTGCTCTGGAGCCAGGCTGGGAGAGCTGGGGATGTTCAACTGGACAAGAGAAGGCTCCAGGGAGGCCTCAGAGCCCCTGTCAGGGCCTTAAGGGGGCTGAAAGTAAAGAGAGTGAGGGATTTTTTTATATAGGCAGATAGTGACAGAAAAAAAACAGTGGTTTTAAACTGCCAGAGGGCAGGGTTAGATGGGATATTGGGAAAGAATTCTTGACTGTGAGGGTGGTGAGGCCCTGGCACAGGTTTTCCAGAGAAGCTGTGGCTGCCCCATACCTGGAAGTATTCAAGGACAGGGCTTGGAGCAACATGGGATAGTGGAAGGTGTCCCTACCCATGGCTGGAGGGCAGAACTGGATGATCTTTATGGTCCCTTTGAATAAAAAGTATTCTAGGATTTTATTTTATGATTCCATAATTGACATCAGCACTAATATTTTCTCCCCTGGGACTTCAAACAGCTTGGCAAAATATGAAATAAGCTAAAGAAGTGGTGTCTCAAAAGTCACCAGTTGTTCTTGCCATAGTATTTCACCTTTTTTCATGTTTTTGTTTCCTGTTTGTTTGGTTTGGGTGTTGTTTGGTGGTGTTTGTTTATTTGTTTTTTTGTTTTTCTGTAGCTGGAGGACATTGGTGACATTATTGAAAAGATTCGCATAGGTCACAATGGTGGAGGGCTGAACTCGGGGTGGCATTTGGACCGGGTGACGATTCGGAGGCTGCTCCCAAACGGGAAGGTAGGCTGTGAATCCCAGCACATCCCCACGAGCAGCCGCTTCCATCTCCCAGATTGCATCTTCTGTATACAAAGTGTGATTAACAGTGAAAAACGACTCCCTGAAGAGCAATGCACACTAAATGAACTTGCTGGAGCCTGGGGATCTGGGGACAACAAATGTGTGTTATCATGTTTTGTTCTTCAAATGTTGATGATAAGGCTCTGCAATAATTGCTTTTTTAAAGCTTCGTATTTTTGTGTGTAGTTCTGTTTTGAGGGATGGCAGGGAAGGAAGTGGAAAGTGGGTGCACCATTTAAAAAAAAAAAAAGTATTGTTGCCAAACACCAACAAGAAACAATTTCATCAGTCCCTTAATTCTGGAAGAATAAATTCATAAATTCAAGGAGCCAGTACAGTTAAGACAAGTAAAATGCCTGTCAGTGCAACTCCCTGAATCACATTTAAAAAGTCAGGTTAGATGTTAGGATTTTTTGCTGTTCATGTGAACAAGATTAACACAGTACAGTCAGATTGATGACCTTGACCTTGTCGATGTAAGAAAGTGTTCCTCAACCCTGCTTTCAGATGCTGGCTGTAGGAACAGGGATGAATCTGGCTATGGGGATGTTCCAAAGAAAATCACCTCTTCAGGGCTGGTCCTGAATTGGAGCAGTAGCTGTATTGGGGAAGACCTGGGCTCTTTCGCCCTTATTCCAAAGGAATGTCAGCTTTTATTTCCCCTCAGGTCTGCCCCCTCCTCAAGTGACTTCTAACACCAAGTTCTAAAACACCTGCTTGCTCAGTCATGGTGAACCTACTTCTCATCTTGCTTCCTCCTTCAAAATTTACAAATGTTTTATTCTCTTTGCTACACAGTCAAGTCAAAGGTCTTCTCTGAACCCTCCCCACCACAGAATCATGGAATAGTTTAGGTTGAAAAAGAATTCCAGGATCAAGTCCAACCCTGCCCCCAGCACTGCCAAAGCCGCCACTGCCCCGTGTCCCCAAGTGCCACATCCACACAGCTTCTAAATCCCTCCAGGGATGGGGACTCCTCCACTGCCCTGGGCAGCTGTGCCAGGGCTGGACAACCCTTTCTGCAAAGAAATTTTTCCCAATATCCAGTCTAAATCTTCTCTGGTGCAGCTTGAGGCCATTTCCTCTCATCCTGTCCCTTGTGCTCTGGGAGCAAAGCCTGACCCCCACCTGGCTCCAACCTCCTGTCAGGGAGTTACAAAGAGTGAGAAGGCCCCCCCCTTGTCTCCCTTCTCCATCCTCCTGAACAAGCTTCTTCACAAGCCAATATCCTCAGATTATTCCTCATGATCCCCTTTTTGTCAGTCTGACATTATCAGACTCTCAGTGTATTGCCTAACCTGGCCTTGTACAGCTTTGTTAGGTTAATGAACAGGTTTACACTATTTTCAGAGATATGTTTATTGGTCACAGGCTGGGGAACATGAAGAGGGGGATGCCCAAATATGTGGAAACCGAGGGAAAAAGATTCCTGGTCTGCCTCTTTCTACACTGGCCTTAAACTGAGCACTTTGGGAAGTGCTTGAGAGCTCCATCCTGGGTGCTCTTCAATTTGCCAAGAGAGGGTCTCAGGGCTGCACCCCCTCCTCAGTCACTGCAGCAGCTTTGAAGGGCAGACGGTGAGAAACCTGAAGGTGGAGGAAGGGAGGAAACCCCTGAACAACTTGGGAATGGAGAGATTTACAATTCTGCTGATCTTTTGATTATGGCATGGGAAAAAAGAAGAAAGCAGAGCGCTGCATGATGCCGCTGATCAGCCGCAGGATATTATGACCTGCCACAGGATAGCAATATGCTGCCAGTGCTTCTAAAAGCTGTGCTACCTGATTAGACTGCTAAGATGTGTCTAGATGTATCTGTAGAGCTGCAAAAGAAAAATGAGGTCAGTAACTTTTCAGATTAAATTGAAAGCACTTAGGTAGGAAACTAGGATTGTTGCACTCTGCAAAAACTGTCTTGGCATGCCAATTATATTTGATAATTATATTTCATTTGTTACAATTTGGAGAAGGGAAAACCACTGACTTTTAGCACACTATCATACTCTGCTTCTAGTTTAGGTCCAGACTAAAGAAAAAAATCTGTTCAGGGCTGCAAGAGGATTTTACTGTGGGTGATAGAAACCAGTGCACTTTACATCACTTAAATATTAATACAGTCACTAATAGGGAAACCCCAATGAAAACTGTGGCAATGGCATGGTGATTATCAATAATGACACAATTAACTCTTGCAGAAAGTGCACGTAATGCCCCACTGTGCAGTCACTCCAGTCCCTAGATATCCTGTTACCAAATAAACAGTGTTTGCATCAGTGGCACATACAGCCAACAGGATGAATGCTCAGGAGCAGTTGAAAGCTTCAGTGAGAAATGTGACTGAAGTGGGATCTTTGTCAGGAGAAGAGAGTTCTAGCACTGAAGCATCATTCTGGAAAGCCTTCTCTTCCCAGCCTGCAGGTGTGGAGATAAGCACTGTTCATCGGCTCGGCGTACAGTGAGATAATGCAGGTTAAGTGGTCAGACAGCCAGTGCAGAAATGAGGAGGCAGGAATTGTGGCTGGTTATTAGGTGCTGTGTTCTGCTTGTATAGCACAAATAACACTTGAAAGTAAAAGATGTGAAATCACCTGAAGTGCTGCCAGTTTTCTTTGACACCATTTTGTATGCCACTCTCCAAACCTCCTCATGGAGTTAAATGTTTCTGTCTGGGGTTAAACAGCAGCACTGCAGGGAGCAGCAGAGGGGAGGAGAAATGGTGTTTCATTAACAGCAGAAGATTTGGGCTGTGTGTACTCAAAGCATGATTCTGTTGAGGACTCAAAACACTGAGTCACACAAGCCCCTCGGAGGGGTTCTGCTCCCATAGACCAACTTCCCTGTGATCTTTGTGTGGTGACACTGTGACCTGTTCATTCCAGGTTAGCTGTGATCAGAGTGCACATCTGATCTTGGATGCACAAGCTATTCCTCCCCAGTGATGGTGTCAGCTCCAGGCAGTACAGCGCTGTAGTACACAGTGACAACAATGTTCAAGATCAAGTGAGATCTATTCCCTTCCCTTACCATAAATTTTAGTAATTAATATTTTAGTATTTAAATAGTAAAAAAGGACCCTGTATGGGCTTGATAAATAATCACAGCAGAGTAATTAATGTGGAAATTATTCATAAAGGGTGTCTACAAGAGAGCTGGAGAGGGACTTTGGACAAAGGATAGAGGGACAGGACAAGTGGGAATGGCTTCACACTGACAGGGGGCAGGGTATTATATATTAGAAAGAAATTCTTGATTGTGAGGGTGGTAAGGCCCTGGCACAGATTGCCCAGAAAAACTGTGGTTGCCCCATCCCTGGAAGTGTTCCAGGCCAAATTGGATGGGGCTTGGAGCACCCTGGGGTAATGGAAGGTGTCCCTACCCATAACAGGGATCTTGGAACGAGATATCTTTAAGGTCCTGCCCAACCCAAACACCTCTTGCTTTCTGTTAAATCCACTGGTATGTTCTATATGGAAGTGATGGCACACAGAGTATTAGAAAAAGCAGGAGACCCCTGTGCTGTGTAAGAGATAAATGATGAGCTTGTCAGCAAAGAAAGGGCCATTTTTTTTTCTGTATTTATTTACTGTGAGATTAAAACTAACTTCCTTTTTTTTCCCTTCTGTTCAGACTTGTGGCCTCTGTATCTTGCATGGTGGCTCATGCCCCTCTCTTTATGGAGTCATAGCCTGGGGTGCCCAGCACTCAGAAAGCTGCCTGCATCTTACCATCTTGGAGGCCTTATGGGAGTCTGTTCTTAATGAATAGTCTGGGATTAATTTTGTTTACCAAGTGGAAAACACATGTTCTGTTGTTTTTGTCTGTTTGATGATATAAATCATATTTGTTTCCACCAAAGTGAAGTCAAAACAAAAGATCAAAAATTAAATCAGTATTTTTCTCCTCTTATTGCATGTATGGGAATTGCCTGGAACCCAGCTTGAGTCACAGAATTATAGGGTGAAATCATGAAGTATTGAGCTCAGGGAAAAAAAAAAAAAGCTCTACTGGCTTCAAAGAAAATGCTGCCTGAATAAGGGTTGGAGAGGAATTCCAGAGTCTCAGTAAAACATAGCTTCAGCAGGAAAAGTGCAGTCCTGATTAGGAATTTACAAGCTCTAATACTGGGAAGGGCAGAGATCTACTGGACCATACAGCCACTCTCACACACCCACTGGGAATCCTGTTTTCTGCTGCATGTTCAGTGCTTCCTCTGAGAGTCCTCAGATGTCTTCTTTCTGGAGGAAATACATTTCTATGTGCTATTTTAGGTCTGCCTCTACATGCACACGCACACATACGTGAGTTGAAAATCCTTGCCTGCATGTCAGAGTATTTTCAAAGGGGAAATGCTAGCGTGTGTTCATGTTGTTTTGAAGAGGTTTCCTCTGTCATGTTTACTCCAGGGCTCAGAAACTGTCACATTTCCATGTGAAAGATGGCTTGCAAAGTCTGAAGACGATGGCGAGACTATCAGAGAACTGGTGCCATCTGATATTTTTACTGAAAAGCTCCTGAAGGATGGGACACTCAAGCAGATAGAAGAAGAAGTTGAAGATGCTTTAGAAGGTAATATAATCCTAGGAGTAGGTAGGGATGATTTATCTGATTTTTTTGGAGCAAAACATTTGGATGTGTGGTTCAGTGCAATGCTGATATGACTGTTAACTCTACTTTCCCTTCCCGTTCTCTGGCCTCTCTCACACCTGGAGCACTTCTGTGCAATACCATCATTATTTTCTGGTGAAGCTTTTAAGAACCTGTCACAGACACCCTTCGACACCCATAGTTTGCATATCTCCTCTGATGCCTAACAAAATTCTTACATCTTGTTTTCCAGGCTGTGTTAACATCTTCACTCATTTGCCCAACGTCACCTGTCCTGTGCACTTAGCCCTTTCCTATCCTATGAGTCTAATTAATTGTCTTCTTTCCTTCCAGAGTTGTTTTGCCTACTACCCTTCAGGTACAAATACATAACCTTTAGAAATCTGGGTCATTGCAGCCACCGTCACCTCATTAAATTGCCTCTCAGGAGAATAAATTCTTATTCAGTTCTGAGCCCATCTTATAAAGTGGTGACGTTCAGTGTTTGGCCTTATCAGTAGCTGAAACAAGTGAAGAAGAACTGAAATTTCACCCCTAAATCATTGCTTCTCTGTATGCCCAGCTATTTGTACCTCTTTTTCCTCTAGAAAAGAATCTCCTTTTTGCACCCAGAGCTCATTATGTCCTTGAGAGAGGTCATGAACTTCCTCATCCTGAGCAGAGCAAAAAGAATTCAGCTGCCATTTTCATTCTCAACTCTTGCATCTGGCAACAAGATGAGTCAATGGAGAAAATAAGTTCTCTCTCTGTTTCTTTTCTTTCAGAGTCTGATTTGCATTTACTGTAGAACATTGTCAGGATGGAATTAATATGGATTTTTTTCCATTGCCAAGGGAAGAGGTGCCTTGCTGGGAGGAAGACTGCTGTCCTCCTTCCTCCTGTTAGGAACTACATGGTAGTTCATGGGAGATTTCTTCTCCTGCAGAGGCAAAGACAATTTTAATATCAACTACTAAGTGGTAAAACACCAGCAAGTGTGACCCAGAGAAGCAGTGAATGCCCCATTCCTGGAAACATTTGAGTTCAGGTTGGATGGGACCCTGATAAACCTGGTCCAGTGGAAGGTGTCATGGCCCATGGCAGGTGGGTTGGACTAGGTGGCCTTTAAAGGTCTCTTCCAACCCAAACAAATTGATGATTCAATGATTCTATGACTTCTAGGTGCCTTCATGACATTTTCCTTAACTTGTTAATTTCTGTTGCTTTACCTTAGATCAGTTACCATTTGTTAATTAACGTGGGTGACTCACTTTTCCTTCTGAAGGCAAAGCCTGAAAACAAGTTTTATAATCTATGGAATATAATTTTTGGATAACTCAAGGTTTCTTCTGGTGTGAAGCTAGGGCTGAGTTTGGGGTCTTCTGGTTTAGATATAAAATATCTGGGACAAGAATTAAATATTGTGCATGTCTGTGAGTCCTCATACATCTTAGGCAGTAAACAGTGTAAATGATAGTGATGGAATATCAGCTTGTGGTATTCTGAGGATCATGATATAATAGGCTGCATTTTAGTCCTAGAGGTCTCTGGAACTATCAAGCAAAGGCGAAAGAGGGGTGCATTGACTAATTAGACAATATACATTGCTTCCTTCATTACTAGAGTAGAAGTTGCCTCTCAAATACGGAGCTCTAACTCTGTAGGACGTATGTGAAGAGGCAAACCAGAAAATCCAGCACTGCACAGAGTCGTGGTGGATGTGCTCAGATGATGACTCTGATCCATTTCTCAGAGAAATCAATGGAAACCTTTCATGGATGATGAAGCAGAATAGGGTCGGTTTTACTGTGAAAGAAGAAAAAGACTATATAGCAATTTTCTTCAACGTTGTTAGCGCACGCAGAATCCTAACTAAGACTTTGTGCCTCTTGCTCATTTGCATTGCCCTGGGATTTGCAGGGAGGCATTCTCCATGGCTCATGTGCCACCAGGGTAATCAGAGACTTGTACAGACCCTCATTGTTTTCCTGGAGAGGATGCTTTCAGTAACTGTTTGTTTTCCCCATATAACTGGGGGAAGAGTAGCAAAATAAAAATAAGAGTATTTAACAGGTTTGGTAAAGCACATTACTAAAGGCTTGATGAGGTTTTATTGTCTCATCATTGAGCAAGCTAAAGAGAAAGGGTACTTAAACAGCATAGCTCCAGCCCTTCCTTAATTAAATACTCTCTCAGCAAAAGGACCCAGAAACCTGTTCTCTGTCTGTTTGGGGAATTTATAGTGATACGTGCCATTAACTCCTGTAGTAATTGCACTTCTGAATTCCCAGTCTTTGTTTATGGAAGATGGAGTATTGAGGATTCACAGCACTGAATGACTTGCTCTCAGACCTGTGTCCCTCGAGCCTCCCTATGAAAAGGTGCTGAGTTCCCTCACCTCTGTCGACTTCCCATCCAGTAATGACCATGATGATTCTGTGCATTTTTAAACGTGAACTGTGTGATCAAAGCAACACACAGGCATTGATTAGATGGAGAAAAGGGAAGTCAGCAAGTGTCAGCCCCGGGATGCTCCAGTCTTTGAATCAGAAACCTGAAAGAAAAACCTCTACAAAGCAACAAGCAGAAAATCTGGGGATCAATTTCTTAGGTAAATTCAGTACCTAACATGGATATTAATATTCCATCTGACCAGAAATCATCTCTGTTTCTTTCTGCAGTTCACACCTACAAGATCAGTGTGTTCACTGGGGATATCTATGGTGCTGGAACAGATGCTAATGTCTTTCTAAATATCTATGGAGACCTGGGGGACATGGGAGAGAGAAAACTCAGTAAATCCGAAACAAACTTCAACAAGTTTGAAAGAGGACAGGTACAAATGCAAAGGGTTAACAACACTTTCCATTTCTCAGTCTTTAACCTATCAAGTCAATGGCTGTCTTTATAGGCTGAGTTTTCCTATGAGGGATGAATTGATTGATTCCATTTACCACGTTCATTACCTCTTAAAATGCTTTGTATGGATTGTCAGCTGGGTATTACAACTGACAGGCACTGCAGCAAACAGGCAGATGTTCCTATGAACTCACTGATGGACAAATTATGAGCTTGGTCCATGTAAACTGGCTGGAGCTGTGAGCTGCACATTCCCACAGTGCCTGTGCAACTGGTTTGCATGTACACAGTATATGTTGGAATTCACCACAAAACTTGATAAATTGATGGGACTTAAACTGTGGCTGCGTTTGAGAAAATAACACCAAAAGTGATGCTCTGTGGTCATCCCGTGAGTCGCTTGGATATAATGGTGGCAAGGATTGTCTTATCTGGATTGCTCATACAAGTCCAACTGGATTAGAAAGGGGAGTATACTGAAACTAAAAAAATCTCCCAGGATTTCAATATTCTAACTGGTTGTAAAAGTGGTGTTTTTTGCAGCTCCCCTCCTAGCAAAAACAGGCTTTAAAAACACTTCCCTGAAGAACAGTTTTAGCTAACAGATATGCCTCTATGGGCTTCTGCAAAGCTTTTAGCTAAACACCATCCAGCAATATGGAATTTAAACATGTGTGTTCTGTAGTCTCCCTTTTTTGCTTTTTTCCAGTAGATGATCCGTTGAGAGTTTGTTAACAAAACCAACTGCTCTTGAACACCCTGCAGGAGGACACATTCACTATACAGGCCGTGGACCTTGGCATCTTATACAAGATCAAGATTCGTCACGACAATAGCATGTTCAGTCCTGACTGGTTTCTGGAAAAAGTGGAGATCCTGGATGAAACCACAGAGGAGTCGTTCGTTTTCCTGTGCGAGCGCTGGCTCTCTAGAAAGAAAGAGGACAAAAAGATAGAGCGTACACTTTATGAACAGGTACAGTTATGGCTCAAAGCAGATTCCACTGTTACTCATAAAAATAAAATTGTTGGATATCTGGTTGAAGTCCAAGGCAGCTCATTAGGGACTGTGAGGGCTTTTGGCTTATCCAGAATGAATTTCTGATTTTCAGACAAGACCTGAAAGTAAGGCCACTCTCAGCCCATTATCATTATCTCTGTAATTTGCAATTTCAACAGAAAAATCAAGGAGTGTAAGTGGAACTCTTCAGATGAGAGTTCACTACCTTGCTGATCCACAGCAGAGTACATTTCCCTGCTGCTGTCCTTGCTACGCCCACAAAGCACGTTAGTAATGGGTCCCACTATTCAAAGTCCTCCAACCAGAATATTGGGTCCTTTGACTTCATCCTCACTTGGACTGGATGGTTTCTTCTTTTCAAATCCCTATTCCACCACTGCCAGACATAAAAAGCCAGGTCTCTTTGCTACCACTCAAAGCACTCAAATGTTTTTTAGTGAAATGTCCTTTCTACTTGCACACTCTCTATTGCTTATTGGCCTAGCGTAGCTAATTGGAATTCGAGGTACATGCTCTAATTAAAATTAGCAAACAAGATTAATAGACTTCTGTTACTTCTATACAATGAGACATAATAAAGCAGCTGATTATAAGTTCATTTTATTTAAGGAGTCCACTTTGCAGAATACAGAGACTCTTTAATTGACAGTTACCACTAAAATGATCATCAATGGAATTGGCCCAGACTCATCCTGAATGCAGCAGAGTGGATGTAAGAGGAGTTACACCGTGGATAAGTGTTGCCATATGCTGCCTCATAAAACTGCAGCAGACAACGCTGTGAATGCTTGTGGACACGCTTACCCTGTTGCTTATATCAATTCATAACAAGGAAAAACTAATCACTCCTATTTTCTTTTAATGATTTGACTGTGTGGTGAGAGCCTCACATTTATTGGACAATCACACCAAATGCATTGTCAGTAACTCTTCAAACACAATTGGTGTTTCGTATCACTCAGAGCTGCAGTACTCTGCCTCTTATGATATTTGACCTGTACCTAATGAGCAGCCCCAGCAGAAGGACCTGGGGGTGCCGTGGGGGAGAGCTGGACCTGCCCTGCCCCTGAACCCCCCGTGCCCTGGGCTGATCCCCAGCGTGGGCAGCAGGGGAGGGGGATTCTGCCCCTCTGCCCCGCTCAGGTGAGACCCCACCTGCAGAGCTGCCCCAGCCCTGGGGAACAACAGCACAAGGACCTGGAGCTGCTGCAGCCAACCCAGAGGAGGCACCAGGATGATCAGAGGGATGGAGGAGCTCTGTGGGGAAAGATTGGGAGAATTGGGATTGTTCAGCCTGCAAAAGAGGCAGCTTTGGGATGACCTAATTGCGGCTTTCCAGTACCTGAAGGGAGCTGACAAGAAAAATGGAGGGAGACAATTTACAAGGGCTTTGAGTGACAGGACAAGAGGGGAATGGGTTCAGTTTGAAAGAGAGTAGGTTTAGATTTGATATTAGGAAAAAATTCTTCCCTGTGAACATGGTGAAATACTGAAACAGATTGCTCAGAGCAGCTGTGGCTGCCCCATCTCTGGAAGTGTCCAAGGCCAGATTGAACAGGGCTTGGAGTAACCTGTAGTAGTGGAAGGTGTCCCTGCCCATGGGGGGTTGGAACAAGGTGACTTTTAAGGTCCCTTCTATGATTCTATGAGCTCTGGCACAGCTCCATTGATCTGAATTTCCTCCTGCTCAGACAGGTAGCACAGAAAAGGTCACAACTCACAAGACTCTCAGGTCTATTATATTTTCTGTTATTATAACACACATCCAAAATGACCTGTCAGGGTTACCAAAGAAGTAAGTGAATGACCACCAGTACAATGCCAGTCACATTTATTTGAGCTACACTGACCAAGAAGGTGCCTGGGGGACTACGGGGATTTGTTCTCATGTTGTTCTTGGAGGCACATGGGAACAGCTGACAGCACTTGAGCACTCAGCCTCATTACCCTCCCAAACATGCCTCCCAACTAGAGCTACGATGGCGAGCGGAACAGCCTGGATGGCTCCTCTCTCAGCGTGTCCAGCCAGGACAGCAATGCCAACCCGAAGGAGCCCAGAAAATCCAGCTTGGTCAAGGCGGCAGAGGAAGGCTCACGTGAGTGATCGTGCCTGAGTGTTTGGTTGTATGCATCTGTGTGCTCTGGCTTTCAGTGCTTAAGAGGCTGCTTTCATGCTGCTGAAGAGCAAGGAGAGGCAGAGCAGCAAATTATTTCTCCTTTTCTTGTGCTGTGACTGCTTTAGAAAAGGCTGGATCAGGGCTTGTGTTTCTGTGTTTGTTGCTTTTCCTGCAGGTCTCTGCCCTCAACAGTGGCATAAGTCGTGAAATTCACAGTAAATTCAGTGTTTCCAAACTGTTTCTTTGACTTAATCAAGATGGTATTTCAAGGTGAAATATTATTTCATTTGAATTTAAATGTGATTTATTTTAGAACCCTTCAGGTTTTTTCTTTACCACACATAGCAGGCATCACAACGGCTGTCATTTTGGTCTAGTGGAAGGTGTCCCTGCCCATGGCAGGGGGATTAGAATGAGATAAACTTTAAGGTCCCTTCCAACCCATGCTTTTCTATGATTCTATGATTTTACTATTTATATACTCTTTTTATGACTACCTCTCTGTTCCAGGACAATGACTTATCAGCTAAACTGAACCTATGGTTCTTTGATATCCTACAGGGGGCCTTTTAGCTTTAGATTAAGATTTTAGATGTATGATTACAATACTGTGTTGTATTGGCTAACTGGGCAGCAGCTGCATCACAGTTACTGTCTATGTGCTCTTAATCCACAGCAAGTGCAAAATGATTCAACCTATCTTAAACTTCCATGGTAAACAAAGTGAAAATGATGTAATTTTCCTAAGAGTTTAAGATAGCTCTCCAGGGGGACTCACACAGAGTCCAAGGGTGCTCACACAGATGGTTTGCTGCTCCTCTGGTGCCCAGTAGCTTGTGGTGGTTTGATACCTGGGTTGCACATCCCACACCTTTCATTTGGGAAGCAGATGTAATGCTGCAGATCACTAAACCCGGCCTGCAACCCATGTGTCTTGCGGCTGCCCTTCTTTTATAATCCCACATTGTGCACAAATAAAAAATAAGTGATTTCCATGTTCCTTCTGATATTACTTCTGTGCTGTGACAATGGATAACATCTGCCATGTTGGCATTCCATGTAGTTTCACAAATAATGGGTAAAATACCATCATTTCCCATGAGGACCCCTCTCCAGCAGAGCTAGGACAGTTCCCATCATCCCCATTGTGCCAGGGTGGTCTTTTTTTCTCTGAGTCCTGGAGCTTGTCGTCACCACTATCTCTGTTCAGTGACATGGCCTCATTAAGGAAACTGCTTCCTGAAGGAATGCCAGATAAGATGGACTGGGTGAGCCAGGCAGCCACCTTCTGAGCTGGATAAAAAGCCAGCTCAGCTGGTTCGATAAGGAAGTGGTATTGGGAGTTGGCTGGGAAAGGGAGTGACTTTTGTCACTCAGCCCAGTCCTGACTCTGCCGTGACCAAATTGGCAAATGCCTTTGAGGGGCAGGAGATGGAGGAGGTGAGGATGGAGCTCCGGGAAAAGTCCGCTTGGCTAGGATGCTGCATAGGTCTGAACTGGGAACCTTCCCCCATGCTGGAAAGCAGCCCTGGAGATGGCATGGATGGATCCCTGAGGAAACCCATCCTGCTGTGAGGGGAACACGTGGCCTTGAGCAGCCTGAACCCTGTGCTGGCACTCAAGGACAAAGGAAGATGGGCTGGAGGACCTGTGGTGTCCTTCTGTGGCCGCTTACCCCAGGATTTGCATCCTCCCGTGTGTGAAAAAAGGGAAGTATGAATCCCAGATAAAGAGGGAGGCAACAGGGAGGGAAGATAAATGAATTTAATGATCCCTTTTCCAGTTGTCAGAGGAAAGAACTGCAAAGAATATTTCCTGCTCTCTGATAGTAAGCTATTCTATATCTCTGTATCCATTACGTAAAGTGGGAAATTACAGTTAGGCATAGTTCCTCTTTCTTTTTCATAGGTGTTTCAAGTACCTTGGCTTAAAGATCAGCTAGAAATGCTGGTAGTTCTCTGAACTTAGTCTGTCACAGGAGAACAGGACAAAACCTGTATAAAAGCAAATGTTGTCCCTATTCAAAATATACTTTATTTAAAGGTCTGGAGATGTCCTAAACATGACCTCTCAATATATACTTATAAAATCTGCCTTGACTACAGCTAAACCCTTTTTCCTGCTAAATGCATTGTGTATCATTGTGCTGATGCACCCACTGGAATGTAAATTACACCATAAATGGGAGAATAAATCTTGCCTAATCATCAGCTCATTTTGTGTTGGTACACAAAATCCTCAAATTGGGGCTGAATGAATCTTTTTGGGTTCTGCTCTATCCAGAGGTAAGGACAGATTTGATCAGTATGAATTCATGCTTTCCCTGATGTTGCACAAGTATTCTGTGTCTGATGTGAATTTCTAGTACAACCCCCACCTCAAAAATGTTGTTAGTCATCATAAAGCAAAATTAGATGTCAGTCTTGGGTAATTTGAAAACCAGCCAAGGGTTCTTTTTGTCAATTTATAAACCTTTTTTTTTTTTAAATCAGAAAAGTGATGATGAAGCCAGGCTGTTTTGAGTCTGTGACGAAGCAAGTTTCAGAGCTCTGAGTCTTGTCAGAACTGTTTGAACAGCCCTGCACAAATGTTCTGAGAAATCAAACGAGTATTCAGCGACTAATTCTGCACCGCCTGCTCAGCTTACCCAAATGAGCTTTTGGAAAGCCCTTGAAAAGCAGTCTGGCACTTCCTCCCTTTTAACAGCTGAACTGAAATTTCTGAAAACCACAGAAAAACCACCTCCTCTTTTACCAAGCCTTGCCCTGAAGGTTTCTCCCCCAACCAAAATTATTATGCAACGCATAGAATTATTGAGTGACTTACCTTTAATACACGGATTGTTCTCCTCTGTCTGGGTTTGTACAGGGATGCTGAAACCCTGAGCTGCTCCATAGATCACAGCAAACCTTGAATGAGGCACAAAGGAGAGCATTTGTGGTTGTTCTGGGACATTCAGATGGTGATGGCTTACCTTGGAGTCAGCACAGATTTATTTGTCTTTATTGAACGGGGAGTGTAAGATCACTTTGGCCTAATAGCCTGTTTAAGATTTAGGTGCTCAGACTCATCTTCAGGAAGGTCTCTTGGTGTCAATAAGGATTCAAGCCTTTTGCTGTTCTGTCATCCGTTAGGGAGAAATCTGGACTTATAACCTCCTTGCAGCCAGTAGGGTTGTCTGGGGAAATTAACCCTCGCAGAATTCAGTCCCAAGCGCGCCGTGGGAAAGTAGTCTCCGAAGCACACTTGTAGCCCAACAAAGCATGATGTTATCGCTCCTCCAAATGAATTCAATGGGATGTGAACCTATTTGGCATGCACAGCTGCTCCCTCTGATGGGACGAGTCCCTGGTTTTATCAAGTCTTGTACAAGTGCTTATGTGTGTGGGTTTTCTGATGAATAAACCTCTCTTTGTCGCAGTGATCCCGTACCACATCACTGTCACGACAGGCACGGAGTACGACTCCAGCACCGACAGCCGCGTGTTCATCATCATCATGGGCCCGCAGAAAGTGCAGACCGAGAGGCTGTGGCTGGATCTCCCAGAAGGAAAGGATGAATTTGCAGATGGCTCTGTGGAGAAATTCTCGGTTTGGGGCCTAGATGTTGGGGAGATCAAAAAAGTGGAGGTATGTTGTGAATGCAGCGCGAGTGCTGGAGGCGTATGAAATGTGTGGCCAAAGAAAGCACGTGGTTCTGATATTCTTAGCAGAGAAGGAAAGGCTCTTGGGTCTAAAAGGAATGTAAACAGGACTGTGCTGATGAGATTTCGCATGTGTCTCAACCTGTCAATAAGTATGCTTTACTTCGCATAAAACCAGGATCCTTGTGAGGTGGAAGATAATTATGAATTGTAAAGAAGTTGTAACATGTCCCAGTTTTGTCCCATCTCTGGCACTGCTTTTTCTTACTCAATGCCTTCTATTGCCAGATGCAGTGAAGCTTCCCAGGATGCAGTTCTCCATTGGTCTTTTTCCTAGTTGATTTTTTTCACTACTTACAATTGGGTTTCATAAATTGTGAGGAACACATCTTGTATAATTTCCTAGCTAACCATGAAAATTGTTTTCACAGCTTGGAGGACACAGGCTTAGAGAAGAAAATTAATCATAATTTGTAAGTAATGTGCACAAATAGATTTCGATACAGGAACCATTTTTTCTGTTATGGCTCAGGGAGACACAATTTGCATAGACTTTCCATCACTGGGCTTAAACTTCACATGAATATTCCAGAGTGTTTGTGTACATCATTCTTTTTTCATATGGCAGTTCCAACTCTTGAAAGCTTGCTCCATCCCCTCAAGTACTGAAACCCACAGCACCTGAGGAAAAGAGGAGCCTATTTAATCTTATTTTTACACCTATCCCTCTGTGGAAGTAAACCTGCCTGTTGATGTGTGTGCTTGTATAATTGGAAAGAGACAAGAAAGAGAGAGAAATCATAACTAATAAGAAAATCTTTGCATCTGTATGTTCTGTTGTTGCAGCTGAGAGACTGAGTCACTTGCGCTACCTTTCACTCAAGCAATGAAGTCTGACATCTTGAGAAATCTCTGTTATCAGATTTGAGTTTATTATCATGACATTTTCTTAATGCACTCCAAGTGCCTGGTTTCTATGTGTATGTGGCGCTTTCTGTCTAGCCCATCTCGAGGTCAAACATTGATAGTGAAGCAAGTGTACCAATCCTTCTCTTCCAGCCAGTGCACATGTGGAAACAGCCATGGAGTGGGACAGAGAGGAAGGAAAATGACAGTATCACTCCTCAGTGTCAGAGACAGGAAGAGAAGCCTGAAGAAAGAAATAGAAAGGGGTGCTGGAAAAGAGACAGTGAAAAGGGTAGGGAATGGGTAGAAAACAGAAGAAAGTAGGAGAAGACACTTTGAAATAGGCAGAGGGAAGGCAAAAATTAATTTGAAAAGGAATACAAGTGGGAAAGAAGATAAAAGGTTGCAAATCAAATGTAGAGAGATAGAAAAAGAAATAACGTATATCTTTCAAGCTGGTGATGTTCTTCTGCGCTCTTTCACCCCTGTACTCAGTGATCTCACCAATCTGCTGTCTCACCCCTGGCTCAATTTTCCCTTCTGGTTTGTAACTCCCCAGCTTGCAGCTGAAGGAGCCACCTGCTCCTGGCCTTCTGCCTTCCTTCATGCAGTGCTCTCAGCTTGGAAGGACCCTTCTTTTGGACCTGTGTCCCAGCAATGACACCGATGTGCTAGTCTGCCGTGGTTGCCATGGCATCAGTCCGCATTTTCCTTCTAGAAAATTGCAGTGCTCAGGGACATTGCAGAAAATTGCTAGTTATCTACTTGGGAAAAGTGAGGAACAGTTCGTTCTTGGATTTGGCATTTGTCTGTTTGTGTAGAAGGTGAAAAGTTCTGAATATGAGTTACCATGTGAAAATAGCATAGTATGAGGATTAAGTTTCCAGGAGCCCCCTGTATAACCCAGGCAGCAGACTGTACCATTTATCAGGACTGTGAGATTTGCAGTGTGATGCTACTTTTAGTTTGATATTATGCTCCTGCTACACATACACTCCACTGAAAGCAGAAACAGTGGAACACAAAGTAATTTGAAAGGGGCCCGTTTATTCCTGTCTTGTAAGCCTACAGATACAATATTACTACTGGTGTACTTTAATAGACACGCTGACATGAAAATAAGTAAGACAAGTTATTTGGTGTAGACACTTTACACTGTGTTTTCAAAATAAGTTTTAATATTTCTTCTCCTAATGAATGAAAATATCTCTGTTCTTAGACTGTTGTTGCTGCAGAGAGACACAGGTGTGTCTAGGAGAGGCTGCATTGGTTTGTTTTTATAAACCTCTTCTGGTTCAGAGCCTTCCTCCATCATGAACACAGAGAAAAATCAAGGACACACGAATGTTGCAGGTGCAAGTCCACTCCCTCAGTGACTAGGGACCTGACCCTCAGGTCTCCCTAGTATTCTCTGAACCTTCTTTCCACAAAAATTCTTTCAGATTTTCCCCCTGCCACTGTGTTCAGTTTCTATGTGATCGTGAGCTGCTCAGTATAAATTGTGCATCACAGTCTCAGGGATGTGCAGTCCCTCAAGGACAGTAGGAACAAGTTACAAAAGTTTTCAAACAGCCCAAGCAAGGATCTACCTGCCTTTGAAATTCTGTCATTCTAATTTAGCTCAAACATCTCAGCCCAAACCTCTTACTGTGATATTGGTGTGCACTTCCAGGCTACACTGCTGGTGTGGCCATGGCTTGGCATTATTCAGTGTATTGTCATGGTCTGTCTAAAGACTTGCCTGGAATTGAAAGTCAAATCCTGATGCTCTGCTCCTAAAGTCCAGCCGTAGGCAAGACTTGGCTGACACTGATTGAATTTGTCCCAGAATTTACATTGTTCTTGAGGTCCTTGGAAATCTGCTCATGCACAGGTTCTCCAAGGCAGCTGGATGCACATGTTGTTCCCTTCTGGCTGTCGCTGATATCAAAGAAGTTGAAGTTTGCTGTGAAAATGTGGCATCCTAGCAATGTCTTGGAATGATACTTTGCCCAGGGAAGCTGTGGATATCCCATCCCTGGAAGTGCCCAAGGCCAGGTTGGATGGGGCTTGGAGCAACCTGGGATAGTGAAAGGTGTCCCTGCCCATGGCAGTGGGGTTAGAATGAGATGGGCTTTGAAGTCCTTTGCAGACCAGACTGTTCTATGATTCTATGATGTGGGCAGGTGGGGGTGTGCTATGAACCCAAAAGACCAGCAAACTTTATTAGGCTCAGTAGGATTTTCCCTCCAGCTGCTTTGTCCCTGCTTCACTACAGAACCACGGCCCTGAACTTTCCCCGCTGTCTCATCCATACCATCCTGCAACAGAGCTGCACAAAAACTCTGACTTTGGGCTTGGAAACACTCAGCCAAGCTGGCAGAGAGGGAATGGGAAGGCAAGTGTTATATTCCCATTCACCTCACACCCCAAGAATCGGAGGATTAATGCATCCATTGTAGACTTGAATTTCCCTAGTGGTTAGCTCTAATTTTCTGCAGCTGCACAGACGTTAGTACAGCAATAATACTCCTAATAGCAGTGATGACTGAGACCATCAGACAGAAAAGATCACTTGTTTTTTGGGAAAAAAATAGATACCACAGATATATCACCCTAGATTAATCTGTTATTAAAAATTGCTTTCTGAGCCTCCCTAAATATCCTAATAATTTAAAAACAAAAACCAGTGAGAACTAAGGACCTCATTTTCCCAGAAACTACACAAACACTTTCTCTGAAAATAATGAAGTGCAGGTAGGTCTTCTATAGGCAGGTAGCTCATTGGAATGACTGTCTGACCAAGGCTTATCCATCAACCTGGATGCATAATTTTGCTTCCAAGTCTGCCCCAGGTTGAATTGCCCACCTTCTTTAAGAGGGACACATGCAGGTTCTTTGAGAATTTACACTGTCAACATAGTTTTGCTGCTGATATACCTGCAGGAACACTGGCTCTTGACAGATTCAGCTCCTGGTGGGCTCTGGCTTTCATAAACTCATCCCTGCACACTTGTGCAATATCTCTGTATTTCTGCAGGACCTCTGCCCCTGCTGCCACCTCTAGTATTCTTCCTTTTTCCATTTAAATTTTGTCAGGAACTTGGTCATCCATTCAGGCTTGTGGCGTTTGTGTGACTTCCTGGTCTCCACGACAGATCATTCTTGAGGCTGGAATGTACCAGGAGGTGGTCCTTGAAAATCAACCAGCTACAGATGTAAGCTCCATCTGTTGTCTCCTGTACAAAGACAAAAGCTTTTGCAGTCTAAGGAGACAGGAAGAGAAACAGCCTCATACATTTAGTTCACTTCTGTGTGGATTTGTGAGGGAAGTGCTTGTAATAATACATGTGGGTGTTTGCTGAGCTGCATCTTTCCTCTTGGCTATAAAGCTTTGAATAATCACTTCCAAGCGTTGTGACAGAAGTGGAAAGGCTTATAAAGGTGGAGGAATATGTCTGCCGCCAACTGCAAAATGAGCATATAGAGGTTAATGGAGCAAGTGCAGATTAAGAAGAGACTGGACATGTTTTCATGTAAGTCAGTCCAGCCTACCTTGCTTTTTTTGAGACTGGCCTTCCCTCATGCACAGCAGCTGATGACCTGAGCTCCCTTCTCACAGCAATGGCACTGTTTCAGAGTTCCCTCCATCCCCTTGTGGAATGGTTTGTTGTGATGGTGTATGTAGACTTTGAGTCCTTCATTACTGGGTGAATCACCCTTGTCCAGAGAAATCCCCTTTCGCCAGGAGGTGTTTTCTCTCTGGCCCTTACAGGTGGGGCATGATGGTGCTACCCCTGAGAGCTGCTGGATGATGGAAGAGCTCAACATCGTCGTGCCCACCAAAGGCGTCATGTACAACTTTGTCTGCAAGTGCTGGCTGGCCAGAGACAAAGGTGACGGGCTCACATCACGAATCCTCAACATCCTGGATGCAGAATGTGTTAACATTGGCATCAAGGTAGGCACCAGGCTCACTTTGTGCCTTTAGCTGCTGCAGGCACCTCTACTGACATAGGTCATGTGTCAGCAGCTCTCAAACCTTGATTTGCAAGTGGCTTGAGCTTTCTCTTTGCTTTCCTTTCCTATGTTATTTTATTAACAATATCTTTAGGCATGGTTTAGAATCATGATTGTTTAGAGCACTGGTTAGTGAGGCTGGCTGGATGCAGCCATGGCATAGAAGGAAGGGCAGGGCAGGTAGGACACAGTTCAGCAGCCTGTCCTCATCTTGTCACCCACTGAATCACCTGGTACCCATAAAGTGGGAGCACCTTCAAGGTGAAGGAATACTTCCAACTCATCAGATTAGAGCTGTGGAAATATCCTAATATTTTAATCTCTCCATACATACCAGATTTTTTAATGGGAGATAGGGAAACTAATTTGCTGGAATTTGTTGAAACATGAAAACAATTGTAAGCCTGATCTTTGGTGAGAATAACTGATTAAAGTTGAATCAGTGATGAATAAAACTCTATAGTCTTTCCATTCAAATATCTGAATTTTGAAGTAATATCTGCTATGCTGTATTTCAAACAAGTACAAATTGGAAAGCTGAGCTATGCTGATTTTGGATGTAAGATTTGTAGCAGAAGTAACAGGCTGGATGAATGTGAAAATAACACTGTGTTTAAATACCTGTGTGGCAATTTAAAATCTCTATAAATGTGCTTCTATTTACAGTCAGGTTACACTTTCATAGTACATTATTTTTCCTCTATGCTGCTCTTGATTCCCAAGCTAAAGATATTCTCCTGAAATCTTTGTTCCCCAGACATGCAAAAACTTGATAACATTTTTAGCATTTGGGAAGGATTCACCAAATTAATGCAGATTTCAGTGGTGGAATTGACCTAAGAGGGTATAAAAACCTGCATCGCACTTAATACCAAGGTTAAAACCAATCTCATAAAAATGTCCCATCTGTCATTTAACCTCCTGGATGAGATTTCCAAACTCCTATTGGTGAGCTGATGCCTTGCCTGTAGATTGAAGTGGATGTTAATGAAGACTTATGTTCAGTCTTCCTTTAAAAGCACAATCCTGAATATTTATTTTCATAAGCATGCCCAAAATAGACACTATTTTAGGCAAGAGACATCTAACTACAATTTTTTTTCCTATGATGTTGGGCCAGAAACATGATGGGAAATTTGAAGGAAATCTGGGGAGATGCTTGGGACATGAAACCAGAAGTGAGCATGTGACTTTCTGATCAGTCTCCTAGTTGAGGGAATTTGGGACTGTTCCCTCATAAAGAGCTGTAGTTAGAAACTGAGTCATACAGGTTTTCTTAGAGTTTAAAGAAAACTGATATGTTTAGCATCATTGGGAAGATTAACACTTTTCTTTTTTTTCTATTTTTTTTCCTGCCTGGCTTTTGTACAGCTGTATGTATCCATTCAACTTAATTTTCTTCTTGGCTTGATATTCCCTCTTTTTGCTTTAAATTGAGTATTTGCCTTCCCATACATCGAGAAATTACTCAGTGTCCACCACACTCATTAAAAGCCTTCAATGCATTGGTAAAAGAGTTCTTCTTCTCCTTCCTACAAAAAATAGGATGCATTGCTAAGATTTAAAATATGTATGGATGAATATGTGATCAGCAGATTACTCAGGTTGAAACAAATGTGAAAAATCTTTTTTTTTTTTATGTTATTCCTTTGCACTGTTTATTTATGTGACAGCCAAAATTCAGGCCAGTAAAACTAGCCTAGCAGCGCACTATTTGAAATATATTTTTGGGGGACTGTTCCTTGATATTCTTCCACGTCTTAATTCCAGAAGTCTCGCTACCATGGCTATGATCTTCAAAGCATCTAAGTGGCCTAGAAGTCTTAAAAACCCTGAGAGCTGCTGGGAATTGCACATTTTTAAAATATTTATTCTAAGTCTTATTGTTCCCATGTCAGGAGAAAAGAACAAATTTAGGCTAATTAGGTGAAAATTATAAAAAACATCTTTTCACACACTGGCATGCCTTCAGTGCACACAAGGTCTGGGAGGACTCTGCACCTGATGCAGCAGCGAGCATCCCCTTGGAGAGCAGCATAGCTGAACTTTGTACCACAGAGAGTATTCTGATGTCTAAACTTCCAAACTATTAGTGATATTGGAATGAACATTGCCCAGATGAACACTGAACTTTTGGGGGAAACATTTTGCAGACAAGAAAAAGAAACAATTGTTCTTCTGGGAGAATTTTTTTTTTAATTAGCAAGAGTTTGGTGTAGTACGGAGGTCTGGAGTGCTGGAGGTCGCCAGGGACAGGCACTGATAGCAGAGGATTGGCGACCCAGCTATTGATGTGATGGTTGTGACACCTTTGAAGAAGCAGCGTAAGAGATCTTCATCACTGGTGTTGCAATAGGACAAGGGATAATGGGTTTAAATGGAGGGAAGGCTGACTTGGATTAGATAAAAGGAAGAAATTTTTTACGCTAAGGGTAATGAGGCCCTGGCACAGTTTTCTCAGAGAAGCTGTGGCTGCCCCTTCCCTGGGAGTGTCCAAAGCCAGATTCAACAGGGCTTGGATCAACCTGGGACAGTGGAAGGTGTCCCTGCCCATGGCAGGGGATGGGAATGGATAGGCTTTAAAGCCCCTTCCAACCCAAACCATTCTGTGGTTCTGTGATTCAAATGTTGTCACAATTAATGTGTCTCTTTCAAGGCTGAGAAACTCTGTAGAAAAGATCATAGATGGAAAGTCCTGTAGTGAGTTTTGATCTCTAACTTTACCTCTGAAAACAATGGTGTGGAGAGGAACCAAGAAGCTGTGTTGCAACATTTTCTGGCTAGGAAGTAGATTTCCAGGAAAGCCTGTTGCCCTGTTTAGCATGGGTTAAGGACAGCTGTTTAAATGAGGCTTTCTAATTGTTTCCAATCCTCACCAGATCCTCTACGAAGTCACGGTTGTGACTGGAGACATCGAAAGTGGTGGTACCGATGCCAGTATTTTCATGACTGTCTTTGGATCCAATGGGAATACTGAGGAGATGCTGCTGGAAAAAAATGGAGACAGGTACAGTAACTGTCATTTTTGTTGGTCAGAAGTGGAATGATGGCAGATTTTAGTGTCAATTCAAGAAGCACTCAGGGTTTTGATCATGGCTGATCACTGAAACACAAACCTTTATTCCCACTGACTTTATAGATTCAGACCTGGGCCCCCTGTAAGTGTTTCTGTCAGACATTTAGCAAAGCAAAGGAAAGGAGAGCCAGGGAAACCACCCTTTGACATTTGTACAAGTTTTGTCTAACCTGTTCCTCAGTGGCTGTAGAGATAAGCATCTTGAACAAAAGTATGAAGTCCTGCATTGTCTGCAAGAAGAGCTGTGAACATTGCCCAGGAGAGCACTGGAAAATGGATGGGTGGTGGCACAGAATGCTGGACTGCATGCCCTGATTTTACTGAAAAGGTGGAATCTCATGTTTTCTTCAGCAGAAAGAGCTAACAAACACTGTAACACTAGTCTGATGCCATCACTTCTGTAAGCCAAAAAAACTCACACATGTCACCACTCATCCACTTCCCAATGCTTTTTTGTTCCTTCCTAGCACCTTCCCTAGTACAGAAGGCTTTGGCATGCTCAAGAATGAACCATCTTTTAGCAACACCATGCTTAAATTTATTTAATTGACTAGCTCTGATCTTATTCAGCAAAGCATCTACAGAGCATCAGAAGGGCGGGAGCTTTTGGCCACACAGTTCAAGCTTAGCTTGCTGAGGGGATGCTGGATAACTGAAGATAAGGTGCACCTTGCATAGAGGTGTTTGCTCAGGGGATGTTTTACTTGAAGTTGTCGCAGCCGAGTGGGTGTCTGGACAAGCATAGCTAAGATTGAGAGCTTCATGTGTTTAGTTAGTAACAAGCAAAAGCCTTGTTTGTTGTGAAAAAAATGCAGCAGAGAGGTGCTGCTGACTAAAATATCTGTGAGAAACACAGCTGAGTCATGCAGAAAAACACAGATCCTGGTGCTGCTCCCCATCACAGAGGGACATCTGACAGGTGGGACAATGCTCCTGGCTTACCAGTGAGGGGGCCATCAGTGACACCTCTCTTACAAGACCCTGGGCAAGCAGGGCCTGTCTTCCACCGATTTAATCCTAACACTTAGTTCTAGTAGGTGGGAAAATGGACCACTGCTATTTGTAATCAGAAATGAAGCAGATTTCACATCTGGGTGCATCAACTAAAAATCTCTAAAGGGGATCAAGACATCTCCAGCCTCTCAGGAGCAGGGTTGCAGTCTTGCTGCATCTGGGGCAAGTCATACCCCTAAACTTTGTGGCCTCTAAAAACATACCCCATTTGTCTACATGGCTGGGATGGACAATCTCTGATCTAAGAGTATGAAAAAGCAATTGAGGAGAATTTAAAAGTCTCTATGTTATTAGTTGCTTGGGTTGTCATCTGACAGTAGAAGATCTGTGAAAGGTGTTGAAAAATCGCTGGGTCTGTGTGAAGAAGAAGGAAGTGTAAGGCACAACTCTTTTTATGTTAATATCCGCAGGATGCACATCTCTGCTAGCTGGAGGTGCTCTGTATCACACCTCCAGCTGTACAGGGCTCTTGTCATCTCATTAGCACCCTCTGCACAGGACATTCATGTCCCCAAATTCACATGCTGTCTGTTTCCACACCACTGCCACCAGTGTTCATCCAGCTGCTAACAGCACAGGCTTTCCTGGCTCCTTTCCACATGGAAATCTCTCCAGCCCTTGTGCCAGCAGTGCAGAGATGGGTGAGAGCTACTGCAACCAAATGGTAAAAGACACTTCATCTTTATTGGGGCCATCCAGTGCCAATTCACTCACAGCAGCTTAGTGCATTACGAAGAACCGTCTGTCTAACCTGCCGCAGATTTAAGGCAATTTCTGCTACATTACTGTTATTACCAAGACCCCTGGGCAATGGAAATATTTATAAGGGCAGGCATGGAGAGGAAAGCTTAATGAAATCCTTTAGATAAATGGTTCAGTGTCCTGAAAAGGGAACAGCAGCAGTCAGCTTGTCTGGCTACTTCTTCCCTTCTCAATTTTTTTCAGGTTTATGTTCATCTTCATATAAATTAGGGATAGCAAAGGGTTTTTGGGTCCCCCAGTTTGTCACCTCAGCAATCACTTCCCTCTAGTACTTCTCTCTTGGAAGTAGCAGGTGAGTATCAGCATTACAAACTTCAAACAAGGCATTTGCTGAAGATAAATAATGTTTTATTTTGCTAGCAGACATTTTAGCTTAGAATTAGCTTAGCTCAGCCTGGAAAGCCTCAGAGTGAGAGATTTCTATGAAGCTTTGTAGGTAATAGTGATTGTAATAAAAACTGATCATAGGATCACAGGATAATTCAGACTGGAAGGGTCACACCTTTTTCTTTAATAGATGTGGAAATCAATCCAGTCCAGGGACAAAAGTACATTCTATTTCTCACAGTGAGACAGGCTGCCTCAGTATCCGGTACCACAGAAAGACAAATAAGAAGAAGAAGGCATTTTTCAAAGAGCAAACATAACCCTTAATAACTAGAAATGGACTGGGACCAAAATGCCCAGTCCAAATGCCTCTGGGAGTGCAGAGGAAGCAGTGCCTGGATGAAAACTGAGAGGCTCGAGCCAAACCTTATTGCTAACATCTGCAGCAATGCATGCTCAGATAATGGTGTGAGTATAATCGCATTCATCCTGCAGGGGGTAATCTGAACAGAGGCTGGTAAAGAAAATGGTTTTTTCTCCACATTCTGGCACTGCACAGCTATGGGAGGCAGTGGGCCTTGCCAGGAATGAGATATCATCATTATGGATTGCTTCTATTGTGGCAATGCCCACATCTTGCAGGGCTCTTCCCAAACCACTCAGCACACTCAGGTAATTCCCCCACAAGGAGGAGTTTGCATGAAGGAGAAACATCAACAGCGGAGTGATCACCATGTGCTTGGTAAACCCTCTGGCTTTGGCTGCCATTCTCCTTAGCAAGGGTTAGATTTCCAACTCCAAGACCACAGCAGGTCTCCAGAGTATTTGGGGGGAAAACTTGAAGATACTTGCTCTGAACAGAGTAATATTGAGCCTGAGGCAGCACATTCACTGAGGCAATGCCAAGTGGAAGGGAAGGTGCAGTCCTAGCCAGTGTAATCTTCTGTGGGAAGCACATGTTAGCTGTTTTTTCCCTTCTCCTGCTTCCTGCTGATTGCTATGGATGAGCAGCTCCTGCACATCCTTGTGCCTGTACACGGCGGCCACGCACCGGGGACGGTCTTTCATGCAAGGTTACACAAACCCACCCTGGTTCTTACCACAGGCAGAGATAGTTTGCAAATCCAAATCCCCCAATTTCATCAGGTTGTTTTTTTCTCCATTCTAACACAATTTGCCTGTGCTTACTAAACTTGGGTATTGGACACCGACCTGCAATCCCAGTGCCACATTTAGCTCAGCTGCAGCAACTGCCTCTCTCCACAGCAAGCACCAAGTTTTGTGCTGCACCTCAGAGAAAGGAGATGAGGCAAAATTATTTTGCCTTCTAGCTGGAGCGGACCAAGGACAGGCAAGTGGGCAGCTGCCAGGAGGGAGGCGATGTGCAGAAGCCTGACTGTGAGTCGCTATTGTTCTGGTTACAAACAGAGCAGTAATGTATGCTACAGACTGCCTGGAGCAGCTCCAGGTGGGCTGTGTTTTCCAGGGAAGGAGGAATCCCTGTCAAATCTGCACTGAGGTGTCTTGCCAACAGCACAGTAGCTGGTGATTGCAGCACAGGAAAGCTCAAGTCCAATAAAGAGCACTCATAAACTTTTGATTTGAGGCTGTTGGCAGGGCGAGGGCTCCGGCACGGGACGGAGACGCAGAGAGGCTGTAAAGCAGCAGCAACACGACCTCCTTGGTCTTCCAATCCCTGCAGGTTTGAGCGGGGCCAGGAGGACAGTTTCATTATGGAGATTGCTGACATCGCACCCCTCAGGAAGATGAGGGTCCGGACGGACGGGAAGGGGACGCGCCCGCACTGGTTCCTGGAAAGGGTAACGCACTCAGCATCGCGCGTCTGTCGCAGCATGTGTGTCCTGCAGCCTCTCACCCCCTGGCAAAGAGGAGAAAGACATCGAGTGATTAGTTTTTACTAATTTCCTACACTTTTTCTGTTCAGTTTCTCATGGTTTTTCCCTGCAGGAATTGAGTCAAGAAAGAAAAGAGCAGAGAGGAAAAGCTGTGTTGTAAATTTTTTTTATGGCGAAATCACCATGTTTGAAAGTGTTCAAAAGGCTTGTGGGTGTGGCACATCTGTGGGCTGTGGTTTAGTAATGATCACTGTGGTGCTGGGTTAATGGGTGGACGTGATCATACTGGACATCTTTTCCAGCCTAAATGATTCTATGATTTCACCACAGATTCTGCTGTTAGATCTCACTCTCCTTCCCTGCACGAGCCTTGGTTGGTCACAATATTTTCTGGTCCCTGGGATGTACCCTCAGCCCCTGCAGATCTCTGCCATGTGGGAATCCGAATCCATGGGAGGATGTCTGCCAGATAGAGACCCTGTGGACTGGGTGGGATATTTCCAAATAATCCATCCATGCAGCTGTATCATCCCATCTCTCCCCTTTCCTTCTCCTCTAGCACACAGGCAGATTTCTTTCTTTTCTTGTCCATACAAGTAAGGTGGCATTTTTATCTTGCATTTTGAATGGAATATGTAAATTGATGGTATTTTTCCCTGATGTCCTACCTTGCACAAAATACAGTGTTTGCGTTTATCTTTGCTGACAAACCACCAGCTCCTTGTAAGGATAACCTCTGTCTGGGCAGTCAAAAGTAGTTTGCCTGTTGTGGGTCCCTATAATTATATTTCTAAGAGAGAAGGGGAACGCTGTGTTGATTCCAGACCATCAGATGTCATTAATGGAGAAACACATCTCTGCCATTTTCCTTTACCATGCTTTTCCTGTAGTTGATATCTTGCTGGATTTCTGTATCTTGACCTTTTTATGAGAACAGTTTAAGACCCAGCACCTTAACCATGGTCAGGGGAACACTGCATGATTTTTTTAATCGGGTTCTTTATCCTTTTTGACTAGTTTACAGCAGTCTTTTTCCCGTAGATAATGTGTTTCTAAACATTGACCCTACAAAGCCACCAGTTTTCAGTGAAGTGATTAACTTCTCTTCACTTTCAGAAGGGTTTCTGTGCTGCAGTACCATTTTTACTTCAGCATTTCCACTTCTAAATGTTTTCTCAGCAGCTGGGGAAGGAGGGGAACTGAAAGAGGGGGAATTCATGCTGGATGTTGGGAAGAAATTCCTTACTGTGAAGGTGGCAAAATACTGGCACAGGTTCTCCAGGGAGATTGTGGCTGCCCTGTCCCTGGCAGTGTCCAAGGCCAGGTTGGACAGGGCTTGGAGCACCCTGGGATAGTGGAAGGTGTCCCTGCCCATGGCAGGGGTGGGACTGGATGAGTTTTAAAGTCCCTTCCAACTCTCTGATTCTATGATGATTCTTGTGCAGCTTCTCAAAGGATTAGACCTCCAGCACATGTCTTTAGAATAGATGCCACAGATGCACAGTTTTTCTCTCTGTGCCTGAGGAATAACTCAATCTGTTCTCTGATTTGATTCAGATGTCTTGGTCAAACTCTCTTCGTAATTTCTCACATGCTTTCCCCTGAGTTTTATAAATCGTATACATATAAAATGAAATCAAATAAAGCTTATTCATCCAGAGACATTCCAGGTCTTCCAGTCATAAATCAGCAGCAGCACAAAGGCAAGGGATGGCTGAATCTTTAGTTGTGCCTTCCCACTTTCCTGTTCCCTACTCTGTCCAGGCATTCCAAAACCTCAGCCTGCCGGACTGTCCTACCAAAAGCAAAGCTTTCCCAGGGAAGTGGACAAAAAGGACTCTCATTTGGACCTACCCAGTGGGCTCATAGCCACCTTCCAGCTCTACAGAAGCACAGGTGGACCATGGACACAAGAATAGGTCTGGACAAGAGGCTTAAAAGAGGGCCTGAAAAAGTCAGGGAGAGCAACTTTTTACGTGGGCTGATAGTGATAGGAGACAGTGTGACAGTTTTAAACTAAAAGAGGAGAGATTTAGATTAGATATTAGAAAGAAACTCTTGGCTGTGAGGGTGGTGAGGCCCTGGAACAGGGTGCCCAGAGCAGCTGTGGCTGCCCTTGGATCCCTGGAAGTGTCCAAGGCCAGGTTGGATGGGGCTTGGAGCACCCTGGAGTAGTGGAAGGTGTCCCTGCCCACGGCAGGGGGTGGAACTGGAAGGTCCTTAAGGTTGCTTTCAACCCAGACCATTCTTTTATAATTCTATTATTTTAGAAGCTTATGAAAATTATGCCCATAGTTTCTATTTTTCTTAGATAAACAGATCACAGAGGATTTTCTAACGCCAGTAGAAGAGACGTAGAGAACTGTAGAGAACTGTATTTACATAGAGAACTGTATTTATTGGTCTATTGTATTTATTTTCTTTCCCACCTTCCCTGAAAAGGTAAACACAGCATTTGCATTCCCAGAGAGAGGGTGGCTACAGAAGCATTCTGGAAGAGGGGAGGAAGGATTTGTGTTCTCTGATTTGTATTCCAGCCTTAGAAACTTACGTAGCCTGGTGTGACATGAAAACTGATCGGAGCCCATTTCCATTTCTGTCAAAAGTGCATATTAAGACTGCATAATGAAATACTTGTGGGGGTAGTGCTAAACTCTCAGACAGATGGTTCACAGTTAGTGCTAACTAGCACAGTGAAATGAGAAGCTAGATTAAGCCATCAACCCCGTAATTAACCATTTGTTGCTCCATTTATCTACATGATATTCTCAGTTTTCTTGTTCTATTAAGCTAACAATAAATGATCTTTTTAATTCTCTTGGTCTTTTGGTAAACTGTTGCTAGCATAATTTATACTGCTTTTAGTTCACCAGATACAGAAATGCATAAATACCAATTAAAATGCATGAATTATCAATGATTCTGTACACAGCCAAAAGATTCAATTTACAAGCAGGCAAGTAGTCATGTTTTTTTCTGTCTACATAAAGTACACTAAAATTTCATTCAGAATCTCAGTGAAGTAATGAACTTGGTGCTGAAAATTCAAACTGCACCACAAGTAGCAGTAAGTTTTAAATGCTGATACCTAAACCTCTAGAGGGAACAAAATTTAATTAGTGATGTTTTGCGACAAAATGAACATTATTGATCATTACTATGCCCAAAAAGGCACCATGAATGTTCTCCAAAGCTGAGCAATGCTCTCTGATCAGACCACTGCTGGGAGAGACAGAGAATGTGGATCTTTTCCACTGACCTAATGCTGAATCTCATGTTCTTCCATATCAAGCTACCATGACACTGCTCTGTGTTTCTGAAAAATCAGGGAACAAAATCATAGAATCACAGAATGGTTTGGGTTGGAGGGTGCCTTAAAGTTCATCCCATTCCAATCCCCTGCCACAGGCAGGGACACCTTCCACTATCCCAGGTTGCTCCGAGCCCCATCCAACCTGGCCTTGGACACTTCCAGGGATGGGGCAACCACAGCTCCTCTGGGCACCCTGTGCCAGGGCCTCACCACCCTCAGCAAAAAAAATTTTGACTCTAATTAGGCAATTTATCTAAATGTGTGCTTTAGAAAGCTCTTCCTGGGATAGCTGGTCCCTCAGTCCCTGTGAAGATTTCACCTGCTGCCCAGTGTCTTTGCTGTGAAGTTGAAAATCTAGAAACAAGAAGGGATGAAAGCTGAGTGAAATAGCAGGAATTACGAGACTGTTGAATTCTGCAGAGTTGCTTCCCTCAGAATTTTAATGTTACTTTGTGCTGTCAAAGCCAGACAGATAAGAAGCTGCCTTAATGAAGCACTAATTGCATTGCATTCAAACGTCACAAGTAATCCTGCATGTGGGACTCGGTCTTTATTCAGTCCTTTCTCCTTTGTATAAAGGAGATTAAGAGAATTTGAGAATTATTATTGAGAATTGAGAATTATATAGTTGAAGCTTACTTTTGTTCTTCCGAAAAGAGAGAAGTCTTTGTTTTACAGTCAGAAGTTCCTGGGTTTAAGTGAAGAATAATGACATGCAACAGAAGTGTAAAATCCTGTGTTTGAACCTTTAAAGGTGAATTCCAGGAGCTGTGTATTTTGGTGTCAGTGGAGTGGGGGACCCTGTGGACCATGTTTTACATGACATCTGGAAGAAGGCTGGATAGGGGTAAATCAAATAATTGGACTCAAACTTTTCCATTTCAGGAGACACAGTGCAATTAATTTCAAATTGTTGGTATAAAGTTCCTGTCAACTACTGTATTTGCTTAGCTGCAAAGAAAATTATCAATATGTGATTCATATACACTCCTGCCACTTTCTTTTCATGCCTTAGTGTTCTACTGCCCAGTTAATCTCCTTGCATAATTAGCAGGGCAAGTTTGAGCTGAAAAGCACACTGGATGCCCACGGCAAGTTCTAGGTATCCTAAAAAAATAGCTTAGGTGCAATGTAAAATAGTGGTCTCATTGCCAAGCAGTAGCTAGTTAACTGGGAGGAACAGGCAGAAATTAAATATAGTCTCAGCTCAGCTCACTGAGATGACTTTCTTGACCCTATGATTGAAACCAAAATCCGGCATCATCCTCTGTGTGTGCAACACCCACAAACATCTCCTTGCAGGATGGGATTTATTTTCTGCTATTTTAGTCACTGAAAAAGGCTACATTCAGCTTTCACCCCTTCCAACAAACTATTCAGGCCCCTTCTGTAGTCATGAGACAGATGGACCTGAGAGAGGGGGCAATGCCTTGAACAGCTCCTTACCTGCCCCCATTTTGGGTGGGATGTGAGGCTTCCCTGGGGATACCCAGGTCCCACCACTGACCACATGATGTGTTTGTGCTGGATGACCAGCATTTAGGGCGTCCACACAGGGTAAGTGAGGCAATGTACCCACATTGTGACCCAGCAGTCAGCCTGCCACTGCTGCTGCTGCTTCTGTGTCCCTGGCTGTGATCACAGAATCGTAGTTTGGGTTGGAAATTACCTTTAAAGGTCATCTCGTTCCAACCCCCTGCCATGGGCAGGGACACCTTCCACTATGCCACGTTGCTCCAAGCCCCATCCAACCTGGCCTTGGACACTGCCAGGGATCCAGGGGCAGCCACAGCTGCTCTGGGCACCCTGTGCCAGGGCCTGCCCACCCTCACAGACAGCAATTCCTTCCCAATATCCCATCCAGCCCTGCCCTCTGGCACTGGGAAGCCATTCCCTGTGTCCTGTCCCTCCATGCCTTGTCCCCAGTCCCTCTGCAGCTCTCCTGGAGCCCCTTTAGGCCCTGCCAGGGGCTCTGAGCTCTCCCTGGAGCCTTCTCTTGTGCAGCTGAACACCCCCAGCTGTCCCAGGCTGGCTGCAGAGCAGAGGGGCTCCAGCCCTGGAGCATCTCGGTGGCCTCCTCTGGACTGGCTGCAGCAGCTCCAGGTCCTTGTGCTGTTGTTCCCCAGGGCTGGGGCAGCTCTGCAGGTGGGGTCTCACCTGAATGGGGCAGAATCCCCCCCTCCCCTGCTGCCCACAGTGGGGATCAGCCCAGGATAGAGTTGGATTTCTGGGCTGATATCCCTTGGGAAAAAAAATGGTCATAAAATGAATCTCTTCCCTATCTGCTCCTCCTGTATCACCACCCCAGAACAAGATATCAGGGGCAGGGCTCTGTTTCTGTCCTTACTGCTTACAGGAGGGTGCATACAGATGCAATCACACATCCTGGGTGAGGGGCTGAGGATGGAAAAAGCTGGGATTTTGCTCCAGCAGTTTTAGTAGCCAGACATTTTTTTCTCAGACAGCATCTGGAGCGCTGAGCATGGGCTGGGTATTTGTGAGAGGCCTGACCTCTGTGTCTGTGAGTGCTCTCCAGATGACAACTCTAATCTGCTTCTATCCCCACTGCTTCCCTGACAATTTCCTGCAAGCTTTGCTCAGGACATTTTGCTACTAACAGTGTCACTGTCATTCCCAAGAAGGGCAGAGGTACTGCTGGCTGAACCTTTTCCAGCATAGAGTTCACGCACTGGGTTGGGGGAAAAAAAGACATTTTCAGTCACCCTGATATGGCCCACAATTCCATTTTGTGAATTTTAGCCAAAGCAAACTTTCTGGGTTGGACTCCTAAGAGGATGCAGGCATCCTTGTTCACACATCCTTGAGAGAGGACACTTCTGTGCCCCAGCAGAAAGGCCACCAACCGGGGTGGGGGAGACCTGATTTCTGCTTGGTTCAAAGCAAGGGCTTGATGCAATATCTCTTGACTCACAGAAGAGTTTTTTTGACCACAAAGTAATAGTGTCACTGGCTATGAATAAGCAGCTTTTTAGAAAAGTGGGACATCTTCTACATCCAAAAATGTCCCGTCCCCCTGGGACAGGGGGGTGAAGGTGCTGTGTTACAGATCCCTCTTTAGCATCAGGCAGAGCAAAAACCCCAGATGAGTGTCCTACCCACAGAACCATTCAATGCACAAATAGCGTGGCTTACTGCTCAGCTTTGGTGTAGCTGCTGCCCTCTTTGAAACAAACTTTTATAACCTGGAGCAATATGCTTCTTTCGAAGTGATAAAGACTCCAGGAAGGCCAGGTTGGGGTCAACAGAAGGCCGCGAGCTGGGACACCTGAAGTTTGAGGACAGAATTTGAGCACATTGTATCTTGAGATAAGTTTTACTAAGTTTTTTTTCTTAGGCTGATATATGAGCATGCAGTGGAAGGGCACTGAGGTGGTGAGGGCCTACATGGTACACCAGGAAAGGCTGAGGAAATAGTTTTTAAGCCATGACAGGCTTAAAAACTTGAAGAGAGGTTACAGAAACCATTGATCCAGACTTTTCGCAGAGGTGGACAGTGAAAAGGCATGAGGCAATGGACACAAGTTGCAGTGAGGAAAGCCCTGATCAGTCATAAAGAATAAAATCTTCCCAATGAGAATGGTGCAGCCCTGGGATGAGGACTCAGAGTGCCTGGGGAATCTACACCCTTGAAGATTTTCACAGCTCGGTCAGACATTGCTTTGCAGTTAGCCATGCTTGGAGCAGTGGGTGGAACCATACACCTGCAGGCGTCCCTTTTAATGTAACATTTCCCACCACTCCTGATTAATTCCTCCCTAGTACTATGCCACGCTTCTCTGACACGTCTGGGCTCATGTTTCCATGGTCTTGGCAGAGGCAGTGTTTGCTGATGCACTGCTACACACAGGTACAGTCTCTGTTTCTCTTAGATGGTAACACAAATGGCAATTTACAGCGCTGTCTCCTGCCTTCCCTTCAGCTCCCCCAATTTAGTGAGAACTTATTGCTAGGTTTTTGCTCTAGGCAGGTGTAATGCTTTTCTCCCACCTGACTGATGCTCCACTGAGCCCACATCCAACAAGAGACATAAAGGTGGGTATTTTATTAGGCATTTGTTGGAGTAACTTGTTGAGCTGCTCTGAATTCATTCCCGTTCTGTTCTTATCACCACGGCATCTGAGCTGCTTCCATGACATGTTAGATAGCGTGACTAATATCTGTTGCATACTGTTTGTTCTGTCACCTTTTCCCAGAGGGAGAAGTGTGTGAAATATTAAGTTTTGCTGGCCTAATTTTATCTTGTGCCTTGTTTTAACTTGTTTGGGCTTGGTTTGTGTCACTCTACAACAATTTCTGCATGTTCACTCAAAGGAAGGCAGGCAAAAGAAAAATGCTGGGTGCTTCAAGGAGAGGTAGTGATGTTTTTAATAACTGTTACTTTTTTGGAGCGAATTCCATGCTGGCTCACAGGAGAGGTCTGACTCTCTTAGAGATGAGCTTTATCTATAACTTAGGTCAGAGGAGCAAATTTCTCCCTTTGCTTTGCCCCAGGGTTGAAAAAGCTTTATAGCACTATGAAGACCGTTTTTCAGGGCAAGCCAGAACAGCAAATACTGTCCACAGGAGAGAGTTCCATTCATCCCAGAAGAGCTCAGTATGGCCTTTGGAGCTGCGGCCAAGCTCTCCCCATGTCCTACCAGATCATGCACTTTCTAAGTTTAACATTTGCCCTCATTCAAATAGTAACCAGAGTAAGTTTTTTTCCCCCATTTTGGCTCTTCACAGATCACCCTGAAGAATCTTACTAATCAAGAAGTGGCCACATTTACCTATGGGGATTGGCTGTCCAAGCTGAAAAATGACAAGGGAAGCTTGGTGTGTGAGATGCCAGCTTTCATAAACGACGAGCAGATGATGGAGGACACCACATACACTCTTCAGGTTAAAACCAGTGACATTGGAGGTTGGTCCTTGCTAGATATTTTATGACTTTTACAGTATGAAGTGTGGTTTTTAGCAATGGAAAAAAAAATATATCTGCTTCATTTGAATTTACATTTTAAAAAACATAGTTTAGCTGGAATACAATCATTTTGGCTGGCTGTTCACTGGAGTTATTCTGAGAAACTCATTCTCTTCTGAGCTCTGGGCATAACATATTTAGACACAAGGCCCAGATTTGACTTGTCTTTGATTCCTCTGAAGACACCTTAACAGAAACTATTACCAGATGAAGTTATAGAGGTCAGCAGCCACATTTTTCTTTTTTGGTCAGGTCCATCCATGTAGGGTCGTCAGAGCTGGTGTGCTTCAGGTTTTCAGTCAGCACTGTCTGCCTTGCCCAGAGCAGATAGCAATAATTCACCCACCTTTTCAAAGTGTTTTGAGAGCATTTATCTCAGGCTGTTATAAAACATCCTTAAATGCACACCAGATAGAAGAAGTGGAACAAAATATACAGAAAGCTGCAGAGCTTCAAGAGCCAAGAAATGGGGTTTCAATGTCATTTCCTGGGATCAGTGCCTCTTTTCATGGGAAGTTTTGTCAGGCTGCTGGATGAAAGCTGCAGCCACATACAAGGAGTCTCGTGCCAAGAGGGGGCAATCCAGACATTGTCTTGAAGACACCTTGTTTCAAAGGTTGGTCCTCAAGTGAGATTCTGTCACACCAGTTCACATAACCACCTCCTGACCTCTAAATCTCTTTCATTTTTTTCTTTTGTTACTTCTTTTTTTTTTCCCCCCTGGTTTTATCAGTGGTAATTTATGCAGCTTCTGAGGTATGATCTAAGAATATCAAAATTTCCCTGGCAGAGCACCTTTGAGCCACCTCACCATTTCTTATCTATCTTCTCTGCTGGCTGCTTGTCTGAAAAACATGTAGTGAAATACAAAAAACAAAAGAGAGAGAGAGAGAGGAAGATTTGTTTATGTATCTGGCCATCCATCTAATATAGTAGTAGATCTTTCTGTGACCTTTTTTGTGAAAACCAGTCCTAACTCAAAGGCGATGGAAATAGAAATGAGAGGAGAATAGAAAATGACAGCAGCAGCAGACAGATCTGCCCTTCCCATTGAATGAAGGATGACGGGTATTAATGAAGAAACATTTTATTTCATTATGAACAGCGACAACCAGTAGGAAAGAGCAGATTACAGAGAGGTTTCAGGGAGTCTGTTTGTGATTAGATCACACAGCTCACTGACAAAGTGCTGAACTTTATCCAGCTTATCTAAAGCAGGTGCAAGTCATGAACCATCTTCCCTTTTTGATCATTATGTATTCCACAATTACTCCTGGTTGGACCAATTCAGGAAGAAAGACATTTTATCCTTGGCAGTGTTTAAACACGTTATATCATCTCCTGCCACGCTGACATTGTCGAGGAGCAGCAATACTGCACAAGGACTGGCATCAAATGTGTTTATTTCTAGTTATAAAGCTTTTCTTTGCAATGGCTTTCAACTTTCCAGTGCATAAGAGTCACTGAAGGAAAAAAATAAAGCAGGCAAAGTAATCTCAGCTATTTGTCATTCTCCAAAAAATTTTATTTCTGGTTTTACTTCCTCCTAATCTAGACCATCCCTGGTCAATTCATCTGGGAGAGAAGAGTCTTCATCAGTGGTCTGGATAACCTTCCTGAGGGTCTCTCCCTCTTGAGTTTTTCTTCATCAGATTCAGACAGAGACTGCATGATTAAGTCAGGCTATATGGCTAAAATCAGGGAAAACGAATCCCACAAAGAATATCCTGCAGCAAACTAGAAAGTATAAGCTATTTCCTCCCCACCACATACATGTGTTTAACAACAGCATTGTTTTACCTTTCCCTCAAATAAACCTTTAAGCCACAGTTTGGCTTTTGCAAAGTCACTCTACTCCAATGATTATTTAACCTGCAGAGGTTGCAACAGGGAAAGACTCTACTCTGCAAAGCTCATCACCTCTCTTCCACCACCAGCAGTACCTCAGACGGCTCTCAGCCTACACACAGATAAGAAGAGGTTGTTAGGGCATACACCTCCCAAATCAGATGGGTAATCTTTGGTTAAATCTAGGTCTTGATTTTAGATGTAAAGCACAATTGGATTTTCTTCAAGGCAGGACTCATAGACATTGATGCAATATAGCCAGACCACCTGATGGCTTTTTCTGAGGCACAGAAACGTCCTCTGGCTGGTTAATTTTTACTTTTGCTATGCAGGCATCACATACATGGTAATGCAGTAAAGATGGAGAGTGAATAAATACTGCTTTCTCATTTTCCAACCATTAATGAAGCAGAAGGTTTTTATCTCTGCTGTTATAAGATTAATTAGGATGTTGTCAGCTCAGTTCCAACCTACAAATTACATAATTTAGGACAGTTGGTGTCAGTTCCTAGTGCCTTATCCCAGATCTTTGTTATGTCAAAAGAAGGAAATTCTTTGGCCTCAGAAGGCTGTGACTCAGGCCCAGAGAGTTTGTTTAAAAATGAAGCATCTGCTCAGTAAGAATCATATAATCATAGAGACTTCTGTTGAAAGGGTCCTCTGGAGGTTATTTCACCCATTTTCCTGCTCAAAGGACTGTTGTCAGCTAAACTTTGGACATCTCCAGGGATGGTGATTTGCCACCACCTCCTCAGGCATCTGATCCAGATCTGCGCCATATTCCTAAGAAACTTGTTTTTTTTCCTGATTCCCAGCCTGAACCTCCCCAGCAGCTTGCAGCTGTGGCTCTTTGGGGTATGGTGTGACACAGTACATCAGCCTGTACTGACAGCCCTGTCACCATTGTCACTGCCCCTGCACAGGGGGCCCTTGTACATCTGCCCCAGCTCCTCTCAGAGCTTCTCCTCACAGTGGTTTGTCCCAGCTCTTGTCCACCTTGGTAGCCATCCACTGAGCTCTTCTCAGTGTCTTGACACAACCCAGCAATTCGAACTCGCATTTTGCACTGAACACTGGACACTTCCTGCTAGCTTGGATTCTATCAGAATGTGAATGGTACTGCTGTAAACTTTGGGTCACCTTCAACTTCCCAGCGTGTGCAAGGTTTATTCCAACCCCAGATGCAGGACTTTGCATTTCTCCTTGCTGAATTCCTGGAATTTCTGCTTGCCCAGTCCTCAAGTTTCTCAAGGTCCATCTGGGTTGGAATTCTGGCTTTCAGCATGTCAGTCACTCCCACAAATCTACACTTAGCTGGAAATACACTGAGGAAACACTCTGCCATTGTTTAGGGTGTTGGTGATGAAATTCAGTTCAGTTGTGCAGATCCCAGTATCAATCCATGAGCTCTTGCACTCATCACCAGCTGAGGCTGGTGCAACCACAGTACCTTCATCTCTTCATTTGTCTAGTTTTTTACAGTTCCTAAATGTGCCTGACAGTTTCCTGGAACTGGCAACAACAACAACAAAACCAAAAAATATCACAGACCCAAATAGGTGAAATGTACATTGATTTAACATTTCTGTTCTTTACTTTCCCATGTCCTGCTAATTGCTTGTGAGGGAAATGTCACAGCATGAGACCTTCATAAGCTTCTTCCTGCAGGGACGGTTTTGCTGAGAAACAGTTGGTTCTGTGCTTTTTGAGACCTGGCATTAATTAGGAACCTGCTCCTTGCAAGGAAATGGACTTCAGTTTGCTTTGTTCCTCACCTCAGCAAGCATCAGGGTCATAAAAAGTACTGCCAGATGAACTGCCTGAATCCCTGATGCTTTCTCTTCCTACTTAAACCCTTCCCAGGGAATTGTTGAAAATTAGCCCCCATTTAACATGGGCAACTTCTTGCATGGACACCACATGTTGCTTTGCTTTTCCTCTATATGACTCTTTTACTCCTTTTTTTATTTTAGTAATTTTTTTTCTCAGTCCTTCTGTAAGAACAGTTGTGATTTCTTCCTAACTTCTGTATTTAAGTAATAATTCTGCAGAAGTGGGACCTTTCTCCAGAAGTTTACAGTCCCCCTAACTTTGTCTCTGCACTGTGTTTGAATGGAGCTGTGAGAAATACTGTCTGTGTGGCTCAAAGTAGATTTATGATACTCTTGTGTAAGAAAGGGCCTGGCAGGAGGTTAGAGTTTCAAAGCTGGGCTATCCAAATGAGGGCAGCAGATGCTGAGTTTCTTTATAAGGCAGATTTGAGCTTGATGATCTCGTTTTCCTTTCCCAAAATTAAAGGGCCTTTGTTCTGACACAGCAGTGACTCTCTGCCCACGTGTAATCTATTCCTCTCCGTGAATCTGCTTTTATATTATGGCGTCAAAATTAAAATGCAGTCATTTTGGTTGAATTATAAATAGTGCCAGGTGAAAATGTAACGCAGCTAAAATATAAGGTCACTGCAGGTGGTGGTTGGGCCTTGAACTCCCCAAAAGTCAGCGAAAGAGCATGGCTGTTTTCTTTGGCAAAATATGGACAGTAGAGGACACAAGACATTCAATATCAGGTCATAAAGATCATCTTGGAAATTTTTAAATTTCCTAACATATGCGCAATAAAAAGGTGGGAGTTGGTAGAGCAAACTGTTGCATGAGAAACTGGGACTTTTTCCATTAAATGCCACGTGGACAATTTTTTGAGAAAGAGCAATATGGAAGGAAGATCTATTGGCGGTGGAGGGAAGTGGGCCATGAGGTGCCACAGTGGCTTGGTTGATGATCTGCACATAGCTCTGAAATCCCTGTACCATACAACACGGGGAGAGCAGGAGGAGACAGACGCCAGCTGAAGGATCCTGAGTGCCACAAGTGCTTGGAGAAGGTTGTGGGACAGCAGCAAGGAATGACTGAGTGTGGAAAAGGGACTGTGCCTCAGTGGGAACAGCACTTTGTGGCTAGAAAAGTTAAAGTATGTTCTTTAACACTCTTTTGTAGATTGCTGGATCCTGCTGGGTAAGTCACTTTACTTCCCAAGCTATCTTGGAATAACAAGAGTTACTACACTGACATCCCCTGCAGAACATTGTGATGGACAGTCCTCCATCAGGAACAGAAATTCCTGCTTCCTATGAGCACTGCAATCATCAAGGTCACCACACCTCAAGCACAAGGGCAAAGCATCCAACTGTATTTGTGGGATGGACTGGAAGGGTTGGTTGTCCTCTCTGCAGGATCCTGCACGAACCCACTGAAATGTCTTGGCTGTGCCCAGAGAAACATGAGCAGCCCTGCAGCCTCTTCCATCCTGCCTTTGCTCCTCCCCATGCGACTGGGAGCAGAGAGTCAGCCCAATGTGGCAGGGTAACTCATGGCTTTTTTCCCTTCTCTCTCCTTCCAGGGGCAGGCACCGATGCCAACGTGTTCTTGATCCTGTTTGGGGAGTATGGGGACAGCGGCACCCTGCCTCTGAAGGAGTCCAATAACTCCAATAAGTTTGAGAGGAACCAGATGGATGAATTCAGCTTCTCTGAAATGCTGAGCCTGGGAGACCTCTGCAAAGTGCGGATCTGGCACGACAACAAAGGTCAGGACAGTGACGTGGGTGGTGGGAGAGTTTGAGATGTGTTCACTTGAGGAAACACAGGGACACAAGGCAGGCTGAAGGCACTGTCCCCAGCTCTGCTTCAGGCTGAGAAAGTTACCTGGATTCTTCCCAGATCCTGTGCCCCAGCTTCCCTGTCTAGACACACCCCTTCATGCAGGTGACCCTCTCCCTGGCCACTGCTGCAGCATCTGCTCCAGCGGGTCTCCATCTTCAGTCAGGGCTTACAGCCACCTCTGCAGCACTGGGGATGCCTCCCCCAGGCAAAGCCATCCAGCCTGTTGTCCCAACACACTCACTCTACCCATGCATGCCTCTTACACAGACCAGCATGGCACTTCCAGAGCAATTTAATGCTCTCAGCCTGACACCAACACGTGGGGTAATGCAGCCTGGCACAGCACAGTGAGTCTAAGAAGACAGAAATAAAGATCTGTGTCTTTACTAAAATCACTACATCAGCCAGTGAGCGTGCAGTGCACTGCTGAGGGAGGTTCTGGCATTTCCCTGCTGCTGGACACCCTAACTGGTGTCACAAGCAGCAGAGCAGTGCTCAGTACTGCTGTCAAAGTAATTTGTGTTGTCATTCAGGCACCAAGAGGTGTCTTGTAAAAAATGCATCTCTAACACTGCTGTGGTGACATCCCATCCCATCCTATCCCATCCCATCCCATCCCATCCCATCCCATCCCACCTCATCTCCATGTGAAAGAGATTATACTGCATTAGCAGTGGCTTGCTCACTAGTGGCCAGCCCTTGCTGCAGCCCGAAGGTGAAGCTCCATGGCTCCCACAGACTCACCTGAGTCACTATTAATAAAGCTGTTTGGCAGTAATATTTATCAAAATCTGGGGAGGAATGGCAGCAGAACCACCCAGTCATTACCTGGTTGTACTGAGGCAGCTGGTTTATGGCTGGGGTGGGTTTTATGCCAGCAATGATATGACCTGGCCACCATCTTCTCAAATATACCAAGTCATGACAGATGCATGTCACGCTCTATTTAATAAAAGATGCTATCTCTGGATTAGACTTTCCCATTGGAAAGTCTTTGCGAGAGAGAGAGAGAGAGAAAAAACACATCTAATCGTAGCCTCTGTCTGCTGTGAAATATGGGAAATACATCCACCTAACATGATTGTTTATTCCCAGACACTGCAAGCTCTGAGCTCATATTCATCACTCCCATAACACAGCACAATTTAGTTGATTAAACTCTATAATATCATGTTATATAGCTGGTGCTGAATGCAGTAAGGGAGCTGCTTTCACCTGATTACTTTGCCAAAACACTAATTCCTTGGATCTGCAGTTTAGATGTAGATATGGAAAGGGCTATTGAATGAGAGTTTTAGCTCAGTAAAAAGGGTTTGCTGCAGTTCCAAGAGTGGATGAGACATCCTTCTGATAGCAGCAAGAAATCAACATGGACTTGCAGATTTGCTTTCAAATCTATCACCAGCTAAAATGTGTGCTAAAAGAACTTTTTCCTCAAGAGGCATCATGGCTCCCTGGTGACTGGCCGTGCTAATAGGATGAAATACACCCACCAGAGCAAAGCTGGTCCTTAGGGCTCAGGCACATGGACAGACTGGGATGCAGGAAGGTAAGAACTGGATCAGATCGAGGGTCTGTGGAGCGCAGCAGCTCTTTCCAACAGCAGCATCACTGGATGCCTGAGGAGGAGGACAGACTGAGCGAGCATGTGTAATCCTTTCACAACCCTCTGCATTTTACTACAAGGGAATTTCCTGAACTGGATATCATTTTTGTCCATTAAGTAATTTCCAGTGAATTTTCTCATTCAAGTTCTTGCCCAGGCCCTCCAGGAGACATTTGCACCCACACATCCCGTGGCAGTGAGTCCCACGGGTTCGTTGCCTGCTGCGTGACGAGCAAATCCTGTTAATCCAGGAGGATTTTGTTGCCTTTTCCTTCTTTCACAAGTGATCATGGCTCACCCTCTCAGCGCCACTGATGATGCTGACACAGGTTGGTAATTGCTGGCTGTGTGCAGCTGGTTGGTGGCAAAGGGAGGTAACAGAGTTCAGCCTTAGGCTAAGCAGTAAGTAGGCTCAATTAGTTTAAATTTGCTCTGGGCTAAGAACATGTACCCAGATAGCCACCACAAGTCAGCTAAAATACTAGGCTGGGTGTCTAGAACCTGAAATATGTATAAAAATATACATGGCAACCTCATATTCTCTTTCCTTATTTCCTCATGACACGGGTTTCCACTTATAAATTCTAGTTCTTACCAGACCTGGCTGACAGCAGGGTTAATTTAAGCCTTGGATAAACACCATGCTCAGGTTTTGTTCAGCAAAAATGTACTTGCTTTTCCCCACAGAAAGAAGGAAAACTGTTGTTTAAATCATAACATACGTTGTCTACATTGTTCTTGCATTAGTCATGTGAAAAGCATCTCCTATCTAAAACTTCACACAATTCAGCATGACAGTTTGTTGGGTGGGTAGAGTATTTATTACTGCTGAGATCCCAGGATATAGCTATCCTTTGAATAGATGCCTGCTCCCTATATATAATTTATATAAATTGGCTGTGGCACTGCCTAGAAATTCCTGGCTCTATTTCTTTTAAATGAGTAGTAGGATCAGGGGTCAAGTAGGGTTTTTTGTCAGATGCATGAGGGACTTTGGGTATTAAATAAAAATGTGTTTGTATTTACCACTAGTCTGAGGCTTCAGATGTTGATCATTCTTTCTTTACCTCTTTTCTGGCTCTTTTGGACTACATGGTTCTCTGCCAATGGCGTCTGGAAGGCTTGACCTCACACTGGCCTACACCATTGCTCCTCAAATCCTGGATACTTGCTCTTTTCTTTATGTTCTAAATTATCAGTCTCAATCACAGAATCACAGAATGGTTTGGGTTGGAAGAGACCTTAACGATTCTCTCATTCCACCCCTTGCCATGGGCAGGGACACCTTCCACTATCCCACGTTGCTCCAAGCCCTGTCCAGCCTGGCCTTGGACACTTCCAGGGATCCAGGGGCAGCCACAGCTGCTCTGGGCACCCTGTGCCAGGGCCTGCCCACCCTCACAGACAGCAATTCCTTCCCAATATCCCATCCAGCCCTGCCCTCTGGCACTGGGAAGCCATTCCCTGTGTCCTGTCCCTGCATGCCTTGTCCCCAGTCCCTCTGCAGCTCTCCTGGAGCCCCTTTAGGCCCTGCCAGGGGCTCTGAGCTCTCCCTGGAGCCTTCTCTTGTGCAGCTGAACACCCCCAGCTGTCCCAGGCTGGCTGCAGAGCAGAGGGGCTCCAGCCCTGGAGCATCTCCATGGCCTCCTCTGGACTGGCTGCAGCAGCTCCAGGTCCTTCTGATATTTGGGACCAATGTCAATACCACATCAAGTGCCCCATCAGAGCTAGTTAGGGGAAATACGAACCATCAAAAGGCTTCTTTTTCCTTGTCATATCAAGATGTCAACCATCTGCTTGTATTTCAGGATAAAATACATTTAAATGCCTCGCCCATTGTGTTCACCATGCCATGCACCACAGCTCAGCATCCCTCTCCCTTGGTGAAGCCTTGCTGCAGTGGCTTTAGTCCCAGTTCTCATCCCACTTTTGTCTATCCTTTCACTGAAATCTGACTGCAGAAGGGTGTTCAGAGTTGAAGAGACAGTAATTGCCGTGGCAAAGTGTCAGAAGGTCTTTAAATTGCAAACACCGTGTTTTCATCCTCTGGAAAAGCATGCCAGTTTTATGGTCCCACGTTAAAGCTTTTAAATGCCGTTTTCCCCACAAAAACTGCTGAGTGGCATCTCTGTATGAGACATAAAGGAGGAATGAAGCCCCCATCTAATTTCTCTAACTTCAATAAAAATGATTAGGGAGGAAGTTGTTGCTCATTTGAAAACAGGCAGTTTAAAGACTTCACAACTGCAATTTCAAGGAATTGTTCCTGATTTTTTTAGATGTTTAGAGTTCACCAATGAGATTCTGGTAACAGCAAAGTGACGTGAATGAAATTTAGTTTTAATTTTGCTCCACGCCTTTTTATCTTGCCCCTGTTTACTTTGAGATACTGATGTTCGACCTAATATATTTAGACTCCCTGAGCAAATTTAATCACTTCCAGACTCCCCATCTCCTGATCTCAGATAGACACTATGTATTTTCTCATATCTCAGTTCATTTACTTCTACATTTATGCAAGATCAGTATCTGTAGGTCTGCAGAAATGCTGGCTTTCTAAATATAGGCCTCAATTTTTTTTTTTTTTTTTTTTTTTTTTGTCTGCTGTAAGGACTAAATCACCATTCTGGAAGAATGACTGAAAGTTTCTCAGTATCTCAGTAGCAGAATTATTTACCTACAAAAAGCTTTTTTTTCCCCCCCTTTTTTTTTTAATGGATTATTGTTGCCTTTTTCTCCATGAAACAAGGAGGTATGGGAAATCTGGACTTAGCTCCCTCATCTGCCTGAGTAGATTTGAATCCAGGTGATAAGCAGTCTGTCTAAAGTAATTAATTTCAGATTCTTGATTATCTCAGTTGCCATCAACCAAGGGGAGCCAGGAACAGTCTAATTACAGATAAACTAGACTTTTCTCTGTTGTAGGAGCAAAGACAAAAGCAAATACCAAGGTTATGGAGCCAAACTTCTTCTTTGTCTTAAAAGGGCCTTTCTAATTCACCAACTGCTCTGACATTGTCTAGCAGAATTTTAAATAGCCTATCTGCCCCAGTGACTCCTTTTGGATGGCTCTTCCAAAAAAGAAAGTCTCTTATTTCCTTTCTTGATATGGACTCAAGTCAGAACCATTTATGTACCCTTGGTTTTCCTTTTCTTTCTCTGAAGGAACTACCTTTTCAGAGAGCAGTATCTTGGCTCAGATGCTAAATTGGCCAGGCCTTGAACTCACAGCACACAGCTATTCCAAAGGTCTCTTTCTGCAATTCATGGACATGATTCCAAGCCTTTGGGGCACTTGTAGACCATAAATTATTTAGAAAAAAACCCTAAAGAACTGGATTTTTTAGGCCTTTGTAAGGATTTACTCAGCTATCAGGCCTGAGAAGGGCTTTTCTAAGCCCCCCTCTCAGCTCTTGACTGTTACCTCATAAAGTCTGCTGATCCTCGGGGCAGATTTGTTGAAGAGTTTCCGCTTTAAATACAAAGTGAGAGGAAGAGAAATAGATGTGTAAAACTGCCCAAGGAGAGGAGAGTCCGTCATGCTCCCTGTTCTGCTGGTGGCTCACTACAGAGGAAGACAGTGACAGCTCCTGCACATCTTTCTGGGTGCATTGAAGTCTGCAGCTCAGAGTGGGCACACGTCAGGGTGCAATCTGCAGGCCTGCAGCATGCCAGCAAATATGCCATGGCTGATTAGTGCTTCAAATTGCCCAAATCTGCCCTCAGCACCTTGGGAGACCCAGCACTGACCCACAGAGCCCCCTTCACAATCCTTGCACCTTCCTCTCTCTTCAATGCCAGGTTTTTCCTTTGTGCCAAACAGTGTTATCACGAAGATAAGGACTGCACCCCTGAGAGGGTGGTGAGGCCCTGGCACAGGTTGCCCAGAGAAGCTGTGGCTGCCCCATCCCTGGAACTGCTCAAGGCCAGGTTGGATTGGGCTTGGAGGAGGCTGGGATAGTGGAAGGTGTTCCTGCCCAGGACAGGGGGTGGAATGGGATGAGTTTCAATCTCCCACCTATCCCAAACCATTCCATGATTCTGTGAAAGATGTGCTACAGGTGTTACAGCTTAACCAACAGATATGCCAAGATATCACAGTCCAGAGCTGACAGGAAGCAGAAAAAAAGATGTAAGGAATTAAAACAGCAGAACCAGAGAGAAGAAGACAGCTTCAGTGTTGACCTTGTGCATTCATTCCTTTCCAATCTTGGGAATTGCAGAACAGTTCAGAAGGAGCCCAAAAGGCCAGAGGTAGCCTTAGAATTATCATTTCTGTAAAAGCTTCTCTTTTCTACAGGCCTCCTTTGCTCCTCTTAGGGACAAATTATCCTGCATCCTTGTTAAAAGCTTTTGCTTCAAGTATTCTTCAATAAAATACAAAATTTTCTTCAATCACAAGAATATAATCTGAGAAATTGTTCCATCTCCAGTCTGAGCTGCTAAGTGCTTTTGCACAGGAGTAGTTTATCTGTAAGATGCGAGGGCTGGAGGACTGGGGTGTGTCTGAGGGTAATTTATGGGCGGTTTTGACCTGAGTCAAATCTTGGACTGAACAAGTTGCAGAGACAATAGAGGAAAGGGGGGTGCAGGGCACCTCTTCTCTAAAACTGTCCCAAGTGTTCATCTTCTGCTTTCTCAAATGTTGTGAGGGGTTTTGCATTGCCTGTCTGCCCTGATGAGAAATGTTGTGGTGTGAACTAACATGATCCTAAAGGAGAGATATACAAAATGGATCTATTTTTATTCTGCCACTGGCTTGCTGAATGACCTTGCGTAAATCACATCCCTGTGCCTCATTTTCAATTATGTAAATTAGGGATAAAAATTATTCACCTTCTTAGAGTGCTTTGAGATGTACTGATGCACATCTAGATGCTATGATTTTAACACCTCACAATTAAGGCTCCATTTCTAGCGATTTGATGCCGCTATCAAAACTCCCACCACTTTCTGGGCGATGCTTCATGAGGTGAGGTTTAGGGATGGCTGCTCACCTAACCAGGCAGGGGACAAACAATGCCAGAGGATGCAAGGCTGATGAACTGTCTGTGCAATGGTCATTACTTCATGTTTCAGAGAACATTAAAATTAAAAAAAAATAATAAATAAAAATGCAGTTAAGGGGCTGAGCAGTGCGGGTTGATGGTTGTGAATGGCTTGGCAGCAGCAATTCTTCACTGGCCCCTGAGCAGTCAACGTCCCAAGCAGGAGGGATTTTTTACTCCTGTGGAAACATAAGCACCAGTAATGACTACTATTATCCTCAATCGGTCATCAGCTGCTTGCAAAACCAAACCAGAAAAGATATGCTACAGAAGGATAAGGGATAAAGAGGATAGTCCATGAATACGGCTGCAAAAAGTGGAGACTTCCATGGACATGTGTATATCCAGGCACGATATGGTTCTGCCAGCAGATTTGATCCCACCAGCTCTTTCTTTGCAAGGAATAGTTAATATTCACTATAGCAAGGTCAGGGACCAGGTGTTGGGTGAGCAGTGGATCCACCACACTTGTTTCAGTCTTTTTTTCATCCATCTTCCCGTGTTTCTGCAGGTGTCAAAATGGCTTAATATTTTAGGGGTGAGTACAGGCAAGTTGTGGCTGCTGCTGAGGGAGGCAAAGGAAGCTTCTGGTGCTGCAGGCTGGGGTTTTAGTTAAATGAAGCAGTAATGTCATTATCTGTGTTTCATCTACCGCTTCTACAGTCAGACTCGATTGTGCTAATCACTGCACAAACAGGTGACAAGGAGCTTACAATCCAACCTGTCTAATGTCAGGAAAGCACAGACCTCCAGCATCACCTGGGGAAAACGAAAGATGGTCCTGTGAGGGCCCTTCAGGTGTACACAGGGGGTCCTTGCCCAGTATCACCCAGCAGCCACCTTGCATCCTTTTGAATAAGAGGATAAATGGGACAAATAACTGCTCTTTTGGATAAAGATATTTGGAGAAAAGAATACATTTCCCTACATCACACTAAATTATACAGAGTCAAGCAAGCAAAGTGATTCTTTTTTCCCCAAAGCTCTTCTCTTCCTCTAATTACATTTGAAATGTTTTGCATGCTATTGAAAATGTCACTTCCAGCTGCAGACCATTAAGGAGCCTATGTGGCACTGCCATGGGTTTTATTAAGGCAGGTTTGTTGCTGGGGATTTCAATGGCAGCAAAATGAGGCCTGGGGTGAAATACCTTTTGTTACAAATGTTGAACACTTGTTTTGGTGGTCGGGAACCTTTCACAAAGGCGCAGTTCTCACCAAATTATTTTAAAGACCAAGGCTGGCATAATTGGGCAGGAACTACTCAGATATGTGCTGTTTCTTCCCTTCTGCCCTGAAGCACTAATGGAGGTAAATGTAGTGGTCCTGGTTTGTACTGGGTTCACGGCAGAAATTTGTGCAGCTGATGTTTTCCTGAGCCCTTTTTTTCCTGGTACTGTTGTTTGGGGTGCCAACGGGATACTAACAGCTCTGCTTTGGTTTTTCTGCAAGCACCCAAATCTGAGTGATGGAGCAGCTCTGGCCCTCACAGTGGATCAGGATCAGGGACAGTGTCAAGGGGAAAGGCTGATGAGCCATTTCTGCAGAGATCCTTCAGTTTGTCCTTGCAGCCAGGCTGTGTGAGCAGTGGTCAGGACTTGGGAAATCCTTTCACCCTGCTGCATTCACATCACCTTTCTGGCTCCTCTTCCTCCTTCCTATGCTGCTCTATAAACCAGCTTGGGTTGAGGATTTGGTGACTCTGGGGTTGGAGTTTCCTTTCCTATCATTGCTTAGGTGCTGTCGAGTCTCTGAGCCCATTGCAAAAGTCACAGAGGAACACAAGGGGTAAACGGGATAATAGCCTGAAACCAGGATTTCATGACCTGAAAAGTAGTTCTGCAGACATGATTTGTTCTCCTTCTGCTGACGTGATCCCCAGCACACAGAGCCAGCCCAGCAGAGGGAAAGTCTCACATTTAGACTCTGTGCATCACTGGCCTTTCCATTTTTTTTTTCTGGACTAACGCAAAAAGGAATTTTATATATATTTTCCCAGTCTGACACAAGAGAAAAACAATACCTTTTCTGGTAGAGCCGGTTGTATTTTTCAAACACAAACCAACCTTTCCATTTCCACATCAGCTTCTAAATGGTTTTTAGTGCTGTGGCAATGAGACCTTTGATGTGACACCCCTCCTGGCACCATGGGACATGGACAGGGTGGGGAGGTATGCTGCTATGGACATATCCAGTACAGCTTTCACCTGGGCTGAGCTATTTCTCCTAGAAATGAAAAGCATTTAGGGATCCTTGTACAGGTCTCTTAATCTAATTTAAGTCACTAACAACTAGGAATGAAAATGAGAAAAAAGGCAAATTCTAGTGAGAGGGAAGAGAAATGTTTGGGGTTTTTTTGAAGAAGATGGGAAGATATTTAGGGGCAGTTGTACCATTTTTCTAAGACTGTCCATCCAGATCCTTCATTTATGTACTCCTGTGCTGTAAAGAACACCCTGTTGGCATTTTCTTTTCAGTGTTGATTCCTGACAGAGCTCAGCATTTGCTCTTTAAATAGCCCAGAGCTGATAAAAGCATCTTTGTGGGGAGGAGCTGGCTTTGTCCTCAACTCCAACATCTGCAGGAAAGTCAGGTCTGTCCCATCTCTGCCTCTGATAAAAGAGCAGGATTTTTGCTGCAGCTTCTTGGTGGTGTGGCTGCTGGCACCAGGCTGGAGAAGAGGGAGGAGGGTATGTGCACCTCAGCCTCTTTTCTGGTACTGCTTAGCAGTGATCCTGACCCCATCATCCTGTTCACTGCTGGCAGCAGGGCTGAGATCAACAATTTATTCCGCCCTGGCCTGCAGTCACTGCTGTCTCTCACTGCAGAAGGAAGGCGTGTTTTCTTTCTTTCATGCTGTACTATTGTCACTGAAGTTTTGATGGAAGCAGAACAGTCTCCTGAATATGCTGCAGAGAGGTTCATTGAACTTAAATGGAAAAGATCCTACCAAAAGATTAACAGTTGACACTGCCAACATGTGTAGAATAAATTTCCAGAACAGCCCCAAAGAGCAAGCTGCTCCAGTTAAATCACAGTGGGAGCCCTGGAGAACTTCACAGAATCATGGAATCACAGAATCTTCAGGTTGAAAGAGATCTTAAAGACAATCGTGTCCCACTCCTGCCATGGGCAGGGACACCTTCCACTATCCCAGGTTGCTCCAAGCCCTGTCCAACCTGGCCTTGAATACTTCCAGGGATCCAGGGGCAGCCACAGCTTCTCTGGGCAACCTGTAAAATTAAAACAGATGGCACCAAGTTCTTCTCACCAGTGTCCAGGGACAGGACAAGAACAAATGGGCTCAAACTGAAATACAGGAAATTCCATGTCAAATAAGAAAAAAAGCTTTTTTTCTCTGCATGGGTAATCAAACTCTGGCACAGGCCACTCAGAGAGGTTGTGGAATCTCCATCCTTGGAGATATTAAAAACCTGGCCACACACAGCCCACTCAACTGCTTCAGCTGAGTCTGCTCTAAGCAAGATGTTCTAGAGATGTTCACAATGATTTTGCAGTTTTTTGCCCCTGAAATTTAAGGGGTAAACGGTGCTGTTGGTTGAGGTCTGTGCTTCATCGTGCACAATTAAATTTCCTAAGTTGGAGAAGGTTCTGGAAGCCAAAGTACAAAACAGCAATGGCTGTGAGGATGGTAAAGAATGGCCAGCACATATTGTGGAGGCTCACAGTCCACAGGAGAAGGGCAACTTGTTGATGTAACTCAAAAATGTGCCATCATTTTCCAGTCAAGGATAATGAGGATTAATTTTTGCAAACGAAGGCACACGGCAGTGAATTCCTGGAAGAGCAAAAGCTGTTTAATCTCTCCAGGATGTACATAATAAGTGAGCAGAGATGTCTCATCATGAGCATAACCTTTTTTTGTCTGACTAATAGCAGGACTTGTAAGTAAAACTGTCAGAACCTCACGTCCCCACCGAGGTCAACAAGTGCTCCTGTGATTTTAACAAAGAAATCAGGAAAATGTTCTCAAATGCTGTTTTCTTTGTTTTCAAGTTGCTTTTCCAATGGGGAAAAAAACAAACCAAACAAACGAAGTAGCAAACTAAAAAGGTGCTGTGGCTCCTCAGAAGGCCCCCCTGATGGAACATCCATCACTTTACTCTGTCCTGTTTTCACATCCAGTCCCAGCACTCATGAATTTGCCCTGGTTGCTTGGCAAGGATAGGTGGTTGCCTTGTATGTGCTGGCTGGCAGGGCCAAAGGAGCAAGTTATACTTTACATTCTGACTTCAAATCCAGAGAGGAGACCTTAGAGCCCCTGCCAGTGCTTATAAGATGGGGACAAACATTTTAGCAGGGCAACGGGGGTGGTTTAAAAATAGAAGAGGGTCAATTTAGATTAGATATATAAAGGAAGAAATTTTTTACAGTGAGGGCAGTGAGGGTCTGGCACAGGTTGCCCAGGGAACTTGTGGTTGTCCCAACCCTGGAAGTGTCCAAGGCCAGGTTGGACAGGGCTTGGACCAACCTGGAATAGTGGAAGGTGTCCCTGCTTATATCTGGAGCATTGGACTTTAAAGGTGCCTTCCAGCCCGAACCATTCCTTTATTCTACAATTTCTAGCAACTAGCATGGAACTACCAAGGAAAGGTACCTCACCTCCTTACTCAAGCTACATGCAAACAACCAAACCTTTTTTATTTTTGTTACTTTACTAGGAATTGCACCAGGCTGGCACTTGGAATATATTGATGTGATGGACTCTGCCTTGGACAAGACATTTCGCTTCCAGTGTGATCGCTGGCTGGCTAAAGGTGAAGATGATGGGCAGCTCATCAGGGAACTGGCTTGTGCCAATAATGACATCCTGGAACTGAAGGAACGGACTGGTGAGTTTTGAGTGGTTTTGTGTCATTTCCTGAGTGACCTCAGAGGCCATAGGACCACATCTCCTGCAAGCTAAAGGTTTCCATGCAGGCTTTAAGGGTTATTTCATATGCACTTTAGTTCAATAGTGCAGTTCTATGATAAGAAAGAAACAAAACAGGATTTGTAAGGAAGAAAAAGATCTCATTCTAGGTTGAAACCTAAGAGGGGCCCATCTGCAGTGATTCAGTGCATCAGTAAGCCATGAGAACACATGGATATGATCTCATTAGAAGTAATGTGCTTGAGTCTTTGAGGTGGAAAATAAGTTCCGTCCTTAAAGCTTGATAAGTAACATTGCTCCAGCACCCTCTTTCACTCGTTCAGGGCTACCAGCTTAAGTGTCCCAGCTGAACATGACAGCTGAGCTTAACAGCCCATGGTCCTGGATCTGCTCTGGGTAATCCCACTGGGCCCAAGGTAATTACACTGGTATCTGATGTGGTGGGTGATTCAGCCAACAAGAGTTACTTAACCACGCTGATGATAGGCAGAGTCCATCTCAAGAATACTGCACCAGAGCTCTTCTTCAGGAGAATCCTGGAGAGAAAATAATCACATTGCTTCACAGTGAATTTGCTCTGCCCCTGAAAAAAATCAGCCTTGTGAGGGCCATTTTGGGTACTTACAGGCCACCACAGCATCTGAGCACATCGTGTTGGATACATGGACATCCTCACTCTGCTAGGAACAGTGGCACACAAAAAAAAATAGAAGAAAATAGGAGGATTTGGGCTGTTTTTCAGATGAAGTGCTTAGCACAGCATGGAGCTGGACACAGCTTGTTCAAGATGGACTTCAATCATCCTTGTGGGTCACTCCAACTCAGAATATTCTATGATTCTAAGAATAACTCCATCTATTCTTGCTACCTGATTGAGCAGGACTCATATTTTTCATGTATTCTATCCCGAAGCACTTAGAAGTCAAAAGTCCCACAGATTTCAGTGTTTCCACCCTTACTTCACAAATGCTTGCTGTCTTGTGTGCTGTGGTAAATATTAGGAAAAGGGATTTTAAGCAAAGTGACAGCCAAATGAAGAGATCTTGCAGGCCATCTGCTCTTCCTTTTCTTTTTAACGTGTGTGTTAATTATGCTTTAAAGCCTATGAGATTGTCACAGTAACCAGCGACAGAGAGGATGCAGATACAAAGGAAAACATCTGGATCATCCTAGAAGGAAAGATGGGCCGTTCAAAGGAATTCCTTATGGAAAACTCCTCCAAGAAAAGGAGATTTGAAAGGTAGTAAACAGGATGGTGGGCCAGAGGAACTCCCCACCAGTTGTGTGTCCTCCACAAACACCACCTCTTCTCCGGGATGGTTTAGGGAGCAGTGTTTGTGCTATGCTGCTTCTCATCCCCCTTCCAAAAAGCTCGATGGCTTCCCACTTGAATTAAGAGGAAGATGACAAGTGAGTTTCTGGTGGGCAGTCACAGAGTAGGTTTTAGAACAACAAGAAAAATGCATTTGGTGAGAGGAAATGTGGACGTTGCATGTGTGTGTGTGTGTGTGTGTGTGCGTGCATCCTTTTGTATCAGCACATACAAGACCGCAGGGAGGCTGTGTGGTTTTTGGCTGGGAGGAGCAGAAGGAAGCTGGAGGTGGTTTTAGTTCCTTTTCCAGCATCTCACTGGCAGTGGGAATCAGAGAGAAAGTAATAATAGTTGGAGGCTAGATGTTGTCAGAGCTGCTCAGATTTGACTCTGCAGACGGATCTGCGGGGTAAGGCTGCAAGATCACTGTCGCGTGAGGAAAGGCAGGAATCAGCCTCCTGCTGGAGGCACATCCATGGAACATGGGGCATATTCCTTCTCCCACGTGGGACCAAAGTGCTCCAGGTGTGAGCAGGATTTTCTGCTTTGTTTAACGACACAGCACACCCTTAGGAGACAGGGACCTTGTCAAAGTCACAGGCACTCCTGGTGTTGTGTTGCTTTGCAGGGAGGAAAGGTTTTTCTGGTAAAGAAAGGTGAAATTATGGCTCATGTGGAATGTAATATGACTGTCTGAGACATCATGTGAAATATGAAAGACCAGGAGGAGCTTCCTCCTGACCTTGAGCTGATGGTGTCTACGGAGGAGTTAAACATCACTCTTCATGAGTCGCAGTCTGTCCTTGGAGGGAACAAGGGCCAGTCCAAGGAAATAAACCTAACAGATACTCAGGGGACACAACACGGATCCAGTCAACACTTTGACAGAGACCTATCATGCCTGCCCATGACAGCGGTTTGGAACTAGATGGTCTTTAGGGTCCTTTCCAACCCAAACCATGCTGAGATTCTGTGATTTAATTGTTTCTCTGAACTATTTCCAATCCAAGCTTCAGGAAGGGTGGATGAACTAGCAAATTTAAAACAGCTACAGTGGGTAGATGTGTAAGAGATACAGTATCTGTCAAGAATGAATGAATAAGTGCTGGAGGGGAAATTAGTCATTCTTTAGCTTTATCTGTAATGAGGCAAATTGATTTTGTATGTGGAACAGCTCAAGTTTATCCTAGAAAGTCCTAGTGGCAACAATTTAAAGTGTCACCCCTAATCAGAGAAAATACTAAATTTAAATATGGAAATTATACTTTGTGTTGAATGATTGTAGGTTAAATCAAATGACTGTAAATGAAGGCTTATCTTCTCTCTTCCATTGCCATGTGCAAATTACTTAATGTCCATATGAGGCAAGTCACTGGCAGCCTCCAGGATGCTGAAACTGCTCCCTGTTTCCTGTAGGGGAGCAACAGACATATTCCAGTTTCCTTCAAAGAACGTTGGTGATATTGCAGCCATCTGTGTTGGTCACTGCCCAAAAGATGGGAAGAAGTCCTCTGCAAAAGCTGATGTCTTCTGGCATGTCCAGGAGATTACCGTGACAGAGATGGAGCTCTGCAACAAGTAAGTGCCTGCTCATCTGCAAGGAGCTACCCTGGGAGGGCATGGGGGAGCTGAGCAGCTCTGCACACATCCACCTAAAACATTTCAGGCTTAAGAAATAGTAGAAAGTCTTCCTTTCTGATATGCAGTTTAGTGTGTCCCAAATGTCCATATGTGACTTACCTGTGCAATTTCTGAGTTGTTAAAGAGGGTATTTGCATCTGCAGGTGAATTGACTAACAAATTGGCTGGGGTCAATCTCACAGACAGGACAAATTTATGTCTCACCTTATGGAAAATAATCAGAGTGGCTGAAATTCAAGGAGTTAGTAGGGTACTCTCCACAGACTGGTCTTTAGGTAAGTAAGTCTCATGAAGGAGTTCCTAGTAACAAGTTGAGAGTAAGACAAACCCTGACCCTCTGATTCAGAGAAGTTTGGATGAGAGATCCTCCTGGTCTGGTCCAAAACGCCAGGAGTGACTGGAAAGGTCACAGTCATGCAGCTCAAACATACCTGAGGAGCCCTGTGTCAGGTCCTACACACTTTGGCCTGGGCCCCATCTTTGGAAGGGGAGCAGATTCCACAGGGACTGAACAGGAACAGACAGGAGATCTTCCATTTGCAGAACAAACTACACTTCAGCAAAACAATCCACGACATTAATTGTGGACTTCTTCTCTTCTCCATGATATTTCCATTGCTGCTTAAGAATTTAACTACAAGAAGTTCGTTCCAGCTGAGACAATTGGGTGTTTAAGAAGAAATCCTTGAAGAGGCACTTTTTTTTTTTAGAAGCTAAGAGTCTCTCCTAGCAAATTAATCAGCCAGCTGAAGAGCCTTAATAATATTTGCTGAATGAAAACTCAGTCAATTGCATACTAAAACATGTTCTTTTCTCCTGGTGGGGAAAAGCCTGGAACCCTCGAAGTCCAGCTGTGCAATCAGATCCGTGCCCTGAACTCACTGGGAGCATGCTGAAACTGCTGGGACAGTGTGCTGTGAAGGGGCCAAAGGTTTTCTCATAAAGTCCTATATTTTTAGGATTGCTTTAAATTAAAAAGGGTAGCCAGGAGGTACAGGTGAAGTCTGCAGCCTGTCCTTGCACTGGAGCAGGGGTCCAGCTCTGCAGATGCCGCACTTCACTGTGGTGTGTGCTGTGCACATGAACAACTGGAGAGCTTGCACTGTGACAAGTTCTCACTTCAGCTATTACCCAACCCAAATACTCAAAAAACCGACCCAGACAAGCCAAAAACCAAATTAAAAGAGTTACCAGGTTGTTGCAGCAATAGTTTTGAATTACACTGGGATTTGTCCTCTTGGTAGTAGATCTTAGTATGTAAAAAGATTGTATTTTGTTGGGGAAGATGAAACAGGAAAGCCTTATAAATATGATTGCCTGACAAAAGATTTTGGGAATATGAAAACTATAAGCAACATTGAAATGAAAGCCACCTTTGAATTACCAAGTCTTAGTTACTGAACAACTGGAAAACAATGGTATGGCCAACTGAAGGTAATCCCCTCTTGATTGAACAATACCCTCTGCTTGCAGGCAGGTCCAAGGGTCGGAGCAGACCCTACTAGCTCAGCAGAAGGGGTCCAAAGAGTAGTTTTTAGAAGTTAAGATGTAACACTCTATGGTAATATAAGAACTCTTGTAGGCTGTATGTAAATGCTATAGGATTTGTATCTTGTATTAGATTGGTTAGTGACAATTAGAATATTCAGTACAGAAGATGATTTATTGTATTGTAACCAGGACTTCACCTTTCCATTCTATTCTCATTACTTCTTCTTCACTCTCATTCCTCTCGCTCTCTCTCTCTCTTACCCGCTTACTCTCTTGCTCTCTTGGGCCTGCTCAGAGCTGCCAGCTGCAGCTCTGAGCAGTGCCCCTATACCCACGCCCTTTGCAATAAACCGCATGTTCCAAGATCTGCCTATAGAGATCTCTCGTCGTCGTCTGTCCTCGCCGTCCCCAACCGTCCGAACCCACACCCCAAGCTCCTACAGTATTTAAAGATTTTCCTTGCACATTCCAGGGCTACAAAGGTCATCTCTTTTCTTTTTGACCCTTGTGAAAATTGGCAAGCACCATTATACCTCCAGACCACGAGATATTACACAGCTGAGGAAATCAAACTGCGGCATCAGGCATCCTCTCCATCACACTCTCATGCAGTTTTTCTGTCCCCGAGCCTCAAATTTTGCTCCCCCTGGAATTTCTCATCTACAAAGCTTCTTTCCCGGGAATGAGTCCTTCATTTTTGGCTGCAGAAAATGCCAAGAGTATAGGAAGTGCTTAAGAAACACCAAACAGCTGGAGTCACAGTAACCCTTCCTCCAGGTGTTTATTTTACACACATGCTGCACTCCAGCCACATTCCACTCAGGAGGACCTGCTGCAGTTCAGTGAAGGCGGGGTAAGGGGGAAAAGCTCATTTGGAACTGATCTGCATCATTGGAAATGAAATGCATCATTAAAAGCAAAATTCTCCAGCCCCTGGCTGAGTGCCAGGTACGAGGTAATTGATGGATGTGCTCGGTGTTCCCCGCACCTCACCAGAGACAGCACTGCAGAGACAAGGGCAGTCGGCATCTGGTACCTATCACTTCTGTGTTCTGACTTTTTTTTCCCTGCTAAGAATGAGACGGGTGATCTAGAAAGGAAAGGGGAGATTTAAACCTCCTCCATCTTTCCCATTCCTTTTTTATGCCTTTTTTCCTGCCTTAGCTGTGGGTCTGACTGCTTGTCCTGCCTTGGTAACTGGACATGTCATTGCGCAGACTACAGAGGTGACAAGAGCCCCACACTGATCCTTCCCGTGTGCAGTGTGTCTGTACTTGTGTGGGAAGATGTCAGATTTTCCAGTTGCAAAGTCCCATGGTGGCTCTCTTTCTAGAGAGATATTCAAGTGCTGGCATGTATAGGGAAAAGTGATGAAACAGCATTAATATTGGGCAATTTAGTAGAATGCACAGTCCATAACTTGCTGGCTCCATGTTTGTACCAACAGCATGACCACAGCCCCAGGGCAGGGCCCGTCCCCTGTGCTGGCACTGCTGAGGCACCTCCAGTGCTGGGGACAGCTCTGGGCCCCTCAGGACAAGAGAGACATGGAGGGGCTGGAGCGTGTCCAGGGAAGGGAATGGAGCTGGGAAGGGGCTGGAGCCCCAGGAGCGGCTGAGGGAGCTGGGAAAGGGGCTCAGGCTGGAGCAAAGGAGGCTCAGGGGGGACCTTGTGGCTCTGCACAAGTCCCTGACAGGAGGGGGCAGCCGGGGGGGTCGGGCTCTGCTCGCAGGGAACAGGGACAGGAGGAGAGGGAACGGCCTCAGGCTGGGCCAGGGGAGGCTCAGGTTGGACATCAGAGAAAATTCCTCCATGGAAAGGTTTGTCCATCCCTGTCCCAGCTGCCCAGGGCAGTGTTGGAGTCCCCATCCCTGAAGGAGTTTAAAAGCTGTGTGGATGTGGCACCTGGGGACATGGGTCAGTGGTGGCCTTGGCAGTGCTGGGGTAGCAGGTTGACTCAATGACCTTACAAGGCTTTTTCAACACAAACAATTCTACGATTCTCTAACATTTGCCCCACAAAGTGGCTGCCCACACCATTAACCTGCTGCCGATTTCCCCGTGACAGGTACTTTTTCAGGTGCAATGTGAAAATCCCTCTGCGATACAAGAGGCGAGACTACAAAGTCTTTGAGTGTGCCAAGGTCACCGAGAGCTTCGCCAGCAAAGCCCGGAGCTTGGTGCCAGTCAAATACGAAACCATCGTGGTCACAGGCTTCGAGAAGGGCGCGGGCACCGATGCCAACGTGTTCATCACCATCTATGGCCTGAATGGGGACTCAGGAAAGCGGGCGCTGAAGCAGAAGTTCAGGAACCTCTTTGAGCGAGGCAAAACCAACAGGTTTTACCTGGAAACGCTGGACATGGGGGAGCTGAAAAAGGTCCGGATTGAGCACGACAACAGCGGCCTGGCTCCAGGCTGGCTGGTGGAGCGGGTGGAGATCACCAACTCGGCCACTGGTGTCACCACCATATTTCCCTGTGGGAAGTGGCTGGATGAGAACCGGGGGGATGGGTTAATCTGCAGGGACCTTTTTCCTACTCACTGAGGAGGGCACAGCTGCAGGAGGGTTTCAGTCCCTTCAGCATGCATATATTTTTCCTCATTGTACTGTTTTATATTGCATTTTGCTTTTTAAAACACTGCCTTTTGTATTGAGAGATTTTTAGTAGCAAGACACTCTTCCTGGGTTAACATTTTGTAAGAGTAATGCTGCTTTTTTTTTTGAAAGTGCACGTAAAGCTGTGAATTAAATAAATACTTTTATTGCTTACTTATGATTAAGAGCTACAACCAGCAGAGGCATAACCTGTCCTTTACCAGCTTAGATGTTTCTGCTTTCAGTGCTATGCCTTGCCAGGGCTGAGAAAACCCTCTGACCTACACCACTGACGGGCTCCACTTTTACATGAGCATAGAGGTTAAGAGAATTGAGACACTTTTATTTAAGAAAATTGAGCTTAGAGATACCAGTTTTTTCCCCACTTCTGGCAACTTCAAGCTCTGCACGTCCATACACACACATGCACACCTCCAGAAAGTATCACATGGAAAACATCAGGACTTTTCATAGGGAGTTTGGGGAGCATCTGCATCCACCCAGCCAGGTTTCAAGCAGTGCATGGTGTTTTCCACCCCATGGGCTTTTTTTCTCCCCAGGGCAGACTCAGCTCCCTGGCTGAATTCCTACAACTCTGCCAAGAGCTGAGACCTATGGTTATGGCTGCCAGAGCAAAAGACCTCCCAGATAATCAATTCCACAGCAAGGAAGCTGTGCTAACTATATTCAAAGCTGACTCAGGATAATCTTACCCTACATGGCCTGAATACCAGCTCCATTTCAGAGCAGCTGCCATTCATTTTAACTTTTTTTTCCCCCTTTAATAAGGATTGCTGTTTTGTCTTTTTCTGTGGTGGAGAAGGGATTTCCTGGAGGCAGCAAGGGCCAGTGCTCCTGTCAGTGAGCTCTTCCCAGGCACTCGCATCTCTACAGGTACCAACAAGAAAATCTGTTCATAAATCATTGCTTCTAGAGCCCTGTCTCTCTCTCTAGGGAGCAAAACAGCAGGACACATACTTTGGAGGAGAAAGGAGGGTGTTAGGGCCATGGGGACCTTCCTCCTGCCCCACCCTGGAGAGAACATTCCCTCTCCCAGAAGCTGGTTTTAAACAAGCACTTTGTATGAATAGGGATCAAATGGGTCAAGAGTGGGCTCAACCCACTAAGCCCACCCACCTCACCAGTTCCTGGGTTGGGGATGATACTTTGCTGGGACCCCAGCTGGATGTGCCAGGCCACGAGGCAGGAGTTTCCCACTGCTCAATCCCTGACTGCTCATGGACAAAGGAGGCCCAGCAAAGGCTGGTGATACTGAGACAGGGTTTAGAAGCATCTTAGGGGTTCTGTCGATTGCTCACGGGTATTTGAAAGCTGCTGTAACCCACCCAAGGCCTCCCAGAGAAGTTCTGCCTTTCTGTTTTCCACAGCAGGCACTGCTGAAGAGACTTGACCTTATTCGTGGCTGTCTGTGCCAGCTCACAAACAATAGCTCAGACTAATTCGTTTTAGAAAACTTTATGGTAACTGGTGGTTTTGGAGCAGAGCAAGTTGCTTAAATGAGCCCAGTAATCAACCTCATCAGTGATCAACTACTCACTGAGAGGAATAATAATAGCAGCCTTTGCTGGCTGTGTTCTCCCTCCTCACTGCACAGTGGGGCTGCCCAGCCCTGAGCAAAGAGCTGAACAGCAGGAGGAGCAGAACAGCCTTAGGAGGGCTGGAGGTGATTGCTAGGGTCTGATTGCATCCCTGGGACCCTGCTGGGATAGGGCTTGGACTCCCTGGATAGCCAGGGGGTCCCATGAATGGAGTCTGGAGCATCTGGGTTTGCTGTTCTTGTGCAGTGTCATTGCAGTTCCCCAGCAGGTGTTTGAAGCAAAATAAGGGTCAGGCTTTTGATCTCCCTGCATTCCCTCCCACCCAAGTCTAACCAGCACAGTGAAAAAAAACCTCCTGTCAAGAGGTTTGGCCCTTTTTTAGACAAAGGCATGCTGCACTGAAATAGGAGTTTGTCCCATCGTCTGGGTGCTGTAGCCCCAGCACTTCCAGCTGGCTCCAGTCATCCCCTACTTGGTACAGGGTGGTGGAGAAGCTGGTATTAGAGCATCAGTTTAACCCCTGCCATCCCCCGGGCAAACCCACTGCACTGCTACGTACTTCCAAGGCCAGGTTAGATGGAGTTGGGAGCAACCTGTTCTAATGGAAGGTGTCCCTGCCCATGGCAGGGGGTGGGAACTGACCCTTTGAGGTCCCTTCCAGCCCAAACCATTCTGTGATCTGGTGATGATTCTGTGATTCCATGAAGATTTTATGATTCCAGCCCTGGGGAGCAGTGAGGCAGCTCCTGACCCACACACCATCCCTTCATGGGGCAAGGAGGAAAGAGAAATCCTTACCTTGCATATGAGATGTGCTCAGGACTGGGAGGAATCACATGTAGCAAGTGGCCAGAACCACGGATTGAGGCGCAGTTGAAGTGGGAATTAATATCTTCAGGCTGACCAAATCACTGTGTAGGTGGGAGATGGGTTTCTAGGTACCTGGGTTGTCATCAAATCACCTGCCATCCCTATACAGGCTTATTCAACACAAATATCCAGGCAAAGCTGGCCTGAAAAGGGCCAAGAGAGAGTTTGCTGATAGAGGCTCAGCATCTTCACTGCTCTCCGGGAAGGCAACCTTGGCAAAGCATGAAGGAACTCTGCCTTTTTCCACTGAAGACTTCAAACAAGCCCCTCGTTAGTGCAAAGCTCAGCTCCACCCTGGCTCTGGGGAATCCCTCTGTTCCTACCACTAATGCTACAGAAGTAATAAGGCAAGAGTGGAGTTTTTCCAACAGCTGGATTTGCATTAAGCTGCTAAATTCAACGCATTCTTGGCCAAGAGGAGATCTAGGGAGGAGAAAAGCCAAAATTTTCCTATTCCTGTGCCTTTTGCAGGGCTTACTCAATCTTTTCCTGCGGAGGCCAAGCATCCCAAAGCTGGTGTGTCAGGCAGATACAAAGCTCCTGCTCCCACCACCAACCTCTACCTTCTTTTCTTCCTTTTTCTTTCCTAATTGGTGGCATTTTAATGCACATTTCTTCATCCTAAAAACAATAGTGTAAATGAGAAGCGAGAGCAAAGCACAAGATTCGTACCACTCAGTGTGAGTCTTCAAAACCTGCCTGTCCCATTGCATTTGTGTTCTCCACCATTCTACAACTCTGATGAAGTGCTAAGTGTACTAAATGTAGGTTTACTAAAGCACTTGGGTGCTGCCAGTGAAAAGCATAAACAACGAATATTCAGCAGTGTTTCATGCTGAAGGACCAGTTGCTTCTTGCTGCAGGACACAGACAGAGAATTATTTGCAAATCTCTATTAAATTGTTGCTAAGCATTTTTGGTAGCATCATGCCTACATCAACCTTAGGCTCAAGAAGGGGGAATTACAGAGAGATGTGAAGTATAATACATTCTGTATGTAGAAAATATCTTAAAATCTTCCTTTTGTCTAGAGGTCCATTTTAAACCAGAAAAGAGCTAAAAAGGAAAAAAAAAAAAGAAGAAAAAAAAAACAAACAAGAAAAAATAAATTTATTAATGGGGTTGTACAGCTCTGAGCTACAACCTGTGGGCCAGCTGCAGATTTAGACACTACAAGACACAAATAAGGGCTGAGCTTCCCGGCCCTGGGCAGCTGCTGTGGGAGCAGATGCTGGCGGTGAATAAAGGTGTTGCATCTTGGTCCGCGCTGCTGTGCCGTGATGGGCACAGTCCCTCTCCCTCCCCTGGCGGCTCATTTGCTGCTCCAGTTCTGAAACAAATCCGATTGCCATCTGCAGCACCTCTCCCAGCGCCGCCACCCTTTCGAAGGACATCAGCAGGATCTCAGCGAGAAACTGAGATTTTCCCCAGCTGGACCAGTGGGCCACTTTTAACCTGTTTTCTTGTTTCTGAGTTTCTAAAAGCTTCCTGTAACAAGAGCTTTGTGTTGTGTGAACGCGGTTCATCCCTTATGCACCTTTTGATGGATGGTGGAGGAGCCGGCAATTCCCTTCAGCTACAGGAACCAAATCTCTGTGATCAGCAGCCACTTTTCTCCAAGGCTTATTTAGTCTAATCACAAAGTCAAAGCTGGGCACTGGTTTCAGCTTTTTCAGGAGGAGCAGCTTAATCAAGAGTGGGCAGTAGCAGAGACTGGCACCATTTGTTGTGAGAGAAAACAAAAGCACAGGAGGACCGACAGAACATACTTTGCAAGATGCAAAATTAGGTGTATGACCAATTGGATTCTCCAATGGGTAGCTAAAATGACTGAAAATACCCTCAAATGTACCTGTATTAGTTTGAAGGGTTTTTTTTCTTCCAATCAGTTTCCCCTTCCTTAGTTATTAAACTAGAGACCCACACAGAACGAAATTCTTCTCCACCAGGAGGATGGAGCACCTGTTGATAGCTCTTCAGGACTTGCTAGAGATACTCTACAGGCACCATGTAATGTGTTTAGACGAGAAATTTTTCTTTAATAGGCGGTTTTCTGAAACTCTAGAAAGCAGTTTTGGTACCTGATCACTGAACTGGTGCCAGGGGACATCAGGCACAGCGATGTGCCAGGTGTGGAGAGCCTCACCTCACCTCTGCTATGGGGCTCAGCCCCCAGCAGCCTCTGCAAACCAGATGGGCAGAGTATTTTATACCCCAGCAGTGGTTCTCCTGCACACCAAAGACACAAGCAGTGAAAGAAGAATTTATTCCAACCCAAAGAGACCAGAAATGAGCAGTAAATAAAGACCAAGTGATTGCCCTGCCAGGTGGCTTCTGTGTGGCACAGGTTTATAGTTAGCAATGCAGTTTGTTTTATTAGTTATAAATAAAGTACAAAAAATCCACCAAAAGTGAATCTAAGCATTTACACAATTTCTAATGTCTTTCCATTTCTTCAATGCACTATTGCTTTAATATTAATAATAAATATTTTTCTAGCTTTCTTCTATAAAATAGTCTATGTAGCAAAATGTTGCACAGCACAACAGAACAGCAGTAGGAATACAAAAATGTGGGTGATCCTTTCACCTGCCCGGGTCATTAAAGGAGAGGGGGTTTTGTTTGCTCGCTTCTTGTTTTGCTTATCCCTCTTACAGTGACTTTGGAGAGGATGACAACCAATCCCCCTGTCCCCACACAGCTCAAAATCACAGCTCCAGGCTACAGGGGAGGAATGTTACAGAGCAGCAAGGTGAAAAACACAGGTTTAAAACCCGGGGTAAGGCAAAGTCAACAAAGCAGCGCAGCACCCTGAAGGGACAGAGAGAAAAAAATTAAGGTACTGTGATTTTGTGCCTTTCTAACCCAACAGAGAATGTCATCCAAAGCCTTTTTGTGGGGAGGATGGCTACTGGCTGAGCACATGCATCAAACCCCACTTGTCTCTCTAGACAGCTGAGTGTCTGCACTGACCGAGTGTGATTATGGCTTAAAGCTTAAAATGTTATCAGAGATTCTCTAACCTTCTTGCAAAGCTGGAACACGTGATACTCAGGAGCCTTTGGGGAAAGGGCAATGCATTGCAAGAGCGGCGCAGCCATGGCAGGACAGGGATGCTTGGACATGTCTGTTTGGGGCTGACCCCCTTCTTGGGGACAGGAGGGCTCTGGGGCACGTCCCAGCTCTACACTGGATTAAAAAGCTCCAAACTGAGGGTCCCCCCTGTACAGGAGGGATGAAACCAACTGGGTGAGATCAGTGCTAAATGCTTCTGTGCCTTGCATGTCTCAGAGCTGGGTTATAGCCAGTGCTCATGGCAGGTGTTGCAAAGAGATGGCAAATGGATCCCGTGTCCATCCCAACCGCTCTCAGCTAGACAGGGTGTCACAGGATCACAGAATGGTTTGGGCTGGAAGGGACCTTAAAGCTCAACTCGTTCCACCCCCTACCATGGGCAGAGACACCTTCCACTAGCCCAGGCTGCTCCAAGCCTCATCCAATTTGGCCTTGGACATTTCCAGGGATGGGGCAGCCACAGCTTCTTTGGGCAACCTGTGCCAGAGCCCTCCTAGCCTTTGAGTAAAGAGGTCAACCCCTAAAAACTGCATTAAGTCCCTCATTTCTGTTGCCTCCAAGCTCAGGCTCACCCTATTGCCTCCTTTACCCCAGCTGGGCGTACACACAGAGGGTGAAAAGAGCCAAACCGAGCACTGATAGACGCCAAAAATTACACAAACCCACCACACCTGGGCTTCCTTCCTCCAATTTTGACACAATCTGCAGAGTCTTGCATTAAAGGCATGCATTGCCCCAAGCACAGCCTTGCAGCGGGGGCCTGCTAGGTGTTATTGCAGGGTCACCACAAGCAGCAGCAGCAGCAGCAGCAGCAGCAGCAGCAGCAGCAGCAGCAGCAGCATCACCAGAGGCATCAGGGACAGGGCAGTACCAAGAATCAACCAAAACATTTTGGTTTATGCAGAGCGTCGTTAATCGCCTTCAATGCGCAAGGACACAAGTGAAAGGATCACCAGAGTTTGATTATGAGTGCAAATAATGTTCATATATATGTGCTAAACACAGTCACTATATTGCAGTTTTCCACTATGTCACAGCATACAGAATCAAAGGTTTGCATTTTTATGGAATGTATCCAAGGTAACAGCACCACAGTAATACAGTTTGTAATCACACACCCTGATTTTTTTCTCTTTTTTTTGTTTTTTTTTGTTTGTTTGTTTTTGACAAGATAAGCATTACCCCCCACATCCCCTGTTTAATTTTTTTTAAGTACCGATGCATGCAAAGCATTCCATTCCCAGAAACAATGCAAAAATGAGGTAATAGGAGTAATAAAAAAAATTAGTAGTAATTTCTAAATAAATAAATTATAATTAAAAATGCAAAAAAACAACTATAAAAATAATTAAATAAGAACCCACAATATCTACAAGTTAGTCATAAATTATGATTGTTAAATATAAGGCATTTAAACTCACAAAACCCTGTAAACTATTGATGGTTTTTTTCTAGATTTCTTTTGTTGTTGTTGTTGTTGTTGTTGATGTTTGTTTCACTTTGTTTTTAAACTCATCCTAACTCGCAACCTACTTGTAAAAATTATTTAAATGCAAAGGAACCTGACACACCGATACAACTCCAGACACTGTAAATTCGCACGCACCTTGGGATCAGTCACTCACACGAGACCATGGGAGTTTGGTGCTTTTCTTCACCAAAGGTTTGTTGTTTTGTTTTTTTTTTTTTTAAGTTTGTTCGATTTTTTTTTTTTAAAAACTGTGCTTGTTTATTAGGCAAATAGTAACACTTTCTCATAGGCTTTAAAAGAAAACACGCGGTCCAGAAGCGTTCTTCGTTCCCTGCCCACCCAGCGAGGGTATCAATCCCCCTGTTACTCTCCCTGTTTCGCCCCTCCAGGTCACACCTGGACAGAGCAAACCTGCTCAGAGTGTGTTTTACCACCAAAGCCTTGCTTTGCTTGTCCACGTTGTTAGTATTATTAGTATTATCTGTAATGCTGCTTCAATGCTGGTGGACCCAGCCCTATAGGTATTCATGGGCCACTCCCTGACCCATGGACATCAGGGCTCGGACCACCACATCCCCCAAGAAGCCGTCACTTGTGCTGGGTGGCAAATGTGTCATAAAGTCATGGAATGGTTTGGGTTGGCAGGGACCTTAAAGCTCATCTTTTTCCAAACCCCCTACCATGGGCAGGGACACCTTTCACTAGACCAGGTCACTCCAATCCCATCCAACCTGGCCTTGGACGCTTCCAGGGTTCTCTGGGCAACCTGTGCCAGGGCCTCTCCACCCTCACAGCCAAGAATTTCTTATGTCTTCTCTATATGTCACCATTTGTCCCCCTCCACTCCTTCCCACCTGCATGAGCACACGAAGAGAGAGGCTCCTGCACCCTCACATGGGGCTTCCCTCCTTCTCTCCCTTCTCTCATTGGGAAGAAAAAAGAAATCTGTGTGGTGCCTCTGAGGCTGGTGTTTTCCAGTTACAGCTCATGTGAATCTTGCAGTTTCTCAGATGATAGTTTATGATTGAATCTACTGGGAGAGCATTTCTCTCCAGTGAAACAGATGCTCAGAGGAGCCAGAAATCATTCCCACCACACCAGCATTTTCAATAGGTTATGTTTCTAATTCCCCTGCTGCTCCTCTGCAGCTCTTTTCTCCCCTAGTATGAAAGAAAAAAAAAAAAGAAAAAAAAAGAAAACTACAGGTTTTGGTTGTGAATGTTGGTTTTCCCGAGGATTTTCCACCCGGTCCCTGCGGTTGGTGTGCTGAGGCCTTTTTTTTTCAGGAGGAGCATGGATCACAACAGCTCGCTCCTTTGGGTATTACCTCTTAATTCTGTTTTGAGTGTTAATGTGATTAAGTTTCATTTTGACAACCACTGATTACTCCGTGTGGACACGGCCTGAAACACTTACACAAGCCCACGTGGGCACGGGTGCGCATGCTTTGAGGCGGGTCACAGCCCAGCAGCAAGGCTCCCGAAAGTGGCAACCCCACCTCCACCCTGCCTTCCCCTCCCACACCCAAGGGCTCATGGTCTCGGCAGTGTCTTGTGAGCATCGAGTTTTCCTCCATCCCGTTATCAAGAGATGCTTTTGCAATGGGAGAGGGGTCGGCATTTTGCACCTCTCAGCACCTCTCTGGTTATTACACCCCAAAGAACAGCTGTAGGCGCAGGCTCCCATAACCATCATTTTGGAGCAGTGCTGGCAAAGCCAACCAGCCACACAGCTCACAGAAGAAAGCATCACGGACAATTGCAATCATGTAGACAGAACTTCCTTGGATTTTGATATGACAAGCTACTTTTTTAAGATACAGAAAGCAAAGAAACAGCATCTACTCAAATACTGTGCTGCTACAGAAAGTGTCCAGCACCAGCAGACAAGCAGGAACGAAGCTTTTCCCTATTGCTTCGTTCATTTTATCCCCAATCTTTATTTTTATTTTCATTAAGCTTCTCTAAATTTGCAACACACTGTAAATGCAAGGGAAAGAAGCACACGCGGCTGAGGCAAAGAGCGCAAACCCTTCTGACTGTAAACAGGATTTTGCTTTTTCTCCTCTTTCCCCCACCCCAAGGGGTGGGAAAGTTTGACGTCTTTTTTCTCCCTCTGCAATGTATTTATCAGGCACCAAAATAAGGAATCTATGAAAAAATATTTGGTGCAAATTAGGTAACAGCAACATGTCCACCACAAGATGAGTAGGGCATCAAACACAACATTTCTTAAGCTAACATGCTCCAGCTGCCATCCATAGAAATAGCTAAAGGACCCCTAACATGTTTCTACATATTTGAGAGGTATATATACAATCCCCATTAAAAGCAGGATTGACAGGCCGGACTACAACTAGTTCCTTCATGTTCAACACTAAAATCTTCTGCAGCACGGGGTCTCTGAGCTCCGGGAATGCCAGCTCCCTTTCACTGGGCCTGTATCCTGCGTATATGTGCAATATCTCCCTACTGCTAGATATTGTATCACCACCTCCACCTCCTCACTAACGTGCCTGCAGACTTCCCCTCTCAATCAAATGGCTCAGAAGGCAAAAAATTTCGCTGCAAGGGTTTATGGCCGTACGACCTGGTAAGGAAAATGGTGTGTCCAGCTAGTCTTTTCAACTGTCCGAGCCGAGCTGAGTTTCAATGTCCACCCTGCAGATCGGACACTTCTTGCTGGTGGCCAGCCACTGGTCCACGCACACTTGGTGAAAGAGATGCATACAGGGCAACCGCCTGCAGAGACAAAAATACCACTGTTAGGATGGAGGAGGCCCAAGGGACCAAGAAGAGTTGAAAAACAGCATCTGGGGCTGTTTTGAACGTGAGAAACACTGCTGTGGTGACACCATTGCTGCCAAGGTCCTGCAGCCTTTCCCAGCCATGCCAGCTCACACAGGGCAGTAGGCTGGAGATGGTGTCCTCCTTGCCTATCAAAAGCCCCCACACCACCCTGAATTGAGTTGTTCCAGTTATTAATTGTGCTGGCTGCTAATTTTTAACCTTTTAGGAGTGAGGTTATGCTCCAAAGCCCCTCAGTCCTTCACGGTTGTGTCACATTAGCAGTCGGGTGGCTCCAGACCATTCCTACATGGGTGTCCCCAGGCAACCTGGTCACTTTTCACCTGCATCACCTTTGCCATCATCACATATCAGCTTTGTGATACAGAGGAACCTTGAACCACAAGAACTCACAGCAAGAGGATCAGAGCTTTTATTGACAATTTAAGGGTGAGAATCAGACCTGGGTACTTCTCACCTGCAGTCCCTTCAGCCATGATAGTTCAGCCCCTTGCAAATTTCTTGTCCCCATCCTCTGCCACAAGTAGAGATTTGACCCAGTCAAGAGCCTGGGATGTCTGTTAGGGACAGCTGGGGTTCTGCTGGCTGGGGATTGTTCCCTGTGACCATGTGGGCAGAGTAATCTTACTTATTCTACAATAAAGCAGCTCTGTCTTGGACACAAGCCCAGCTCTCCTGGACCTCACACTCACACTGCATTTTATCATACTTTGGTCATCTGTCAGGCTCAGATGTTGATGACCCCAAGCTCCAGATGGTTGTCAGAGACCTGTCTGACCCACCCTTCTTTGACAATTTGACACCTGGCCAGCTGGCACAGCCTGGAAGCAGGTGATCCAAACCCAGGAAAAACTATAAAAACTTGGCCCCCTTGCTGCTGCAGGTCTTTTCCTGCCTACAGGCCATACCAATGTCCACCTACAAAGCATGCGGGTTCCCAGACCCTGCAACAGCCCAGATGAGTTTCTCAGGACAAGAACAGACACATCCCCAGCAGTGCACAGCAGCATTAATCCAAATAAACACAGCTCAGATGGCATCGAGAGGCAGAGGAGGGGATGAAAGGATCTTACCTGACGTCCTCTCCGTCTTCAAGCATGGACAGACAGATTGTGCATTTCTCGTCGGTATCTGACTCCTCGCCATCGTCTTGCTCAGCTTTGCCTTCCTGTGGTCTTCTCTGCAGCAAGGTTAAAGACATCATTTGGTTAGGCCTTTCCTTTCTAATGACCTCCCAAGCCTTGGTAGTTGCAGGAAGATAAATAATAAGATCTCCATCTATCAGCCACATCCTCCAGCTCAGAGAAGCCAGCCCAGCCAAAACAGCCAGCAAGATGAGTGTGCCACCAACATGCTGCTGGTTGGCACATCTCCTCCCGGGGCCAGTGGCAGAGAGGCTGGTGGCAGTGGCCCAAGGAGCAGCCTGTCCTCTGCTGCCCCAATACAGCCCCCCACCGCTTCCCTGCAGTGGGGATGGCCCCATGGTCTCCTTTGCTGGAGACTTCTCCTTGGGGAGACCCCAAAAGTCATGGGGCCACCACTGCCAGGAAGGACAACCACTGTGCCCCATGCCAGCTTGGCCACCGGGCCGGCCCCATGCTGCACCACAGGGCAGTGCTTAGCCTGTCAGCTCCCCCTTTTCCTCTTTCCCCACACATCCATTCCTATTCATATCATTTTCCTGGGTTCACTGGAGACGCGGTGAGAGACAAGTGCAGCAGGAGTTACCTCACATCCAACCTGGGCAATGCAACATCCCTACCCTCCAGCCGGGTAGTGACCAGCGCACAAAATTACTACCCAGACAAGCATCCTTCCCAATTTCTACTTAGCACAACCCAAAGATGTGCCACCCATTTCCTCATGGGCAGGAGGTCAGCTCCGACAGAGGAGACACCCCTTGTGAAGCAAGGGGAGGACGAGGTCCCCCAGGCCGCGGAGCCGCCGCCCTCAGGGCGGGCACGGGGCAGCGCCGCTTGCATGCAGAACGGGGCGGGTTTGCATGCACGAAGGCCCCTTGGTGGTGTGCACTTTCTTACCAGGTGCGGACAGGGGGGAAATTGCACCCGCTGAGTGGGAGAAGGTTGAGACCCTTTTGAAAATTTGGCCCGCAGCTTCCTAGCCTAGAAGTGAGAAACAGCCAGCTGAGCTACGCCACCGCTTCCGCCCCGGGAGCCCCGCAAGTTATTAAAGCACCACTGCTGGGTTTTACATTCCTCCCACGCCTCGGGGGATGTTTTGGTTGATGGTGCCAGTTTGCCAACCCTGAGGATTGTGACCCACCAAAGTCCTTCCTTCTGCCTGCTCCGTGCCCACGGCCCTTGGCCGACTGAGAGGGGCTGGCAGCTGTGCCGTGGTTTCGTGGCACTCACCTTCTTGTACTTGTGGGGGAAGGTGAATCTCTCGATGGTGTTCTGGACGGCGCCCCGGCTCACACTGCCCAGCCTGTCCTCCAGCTGCAGCAGCTCCTGTGGCACAGGAACATCAGGAAAGTGCCATCCCCACTGCTCCCAAGGCACCAGCTCCCACCACACAACCATACCTGCTGGCAATCGAGGCTCCCTCCTGTTCTCTCCTCAGTGGAAATGTCCATCAAACCCAAATCAGCCATGCTGTAATGATGGATCTGATCCCTGGCACTTGGGATAATAACTAAGAGCTCGAGGCAAAGAGCTGGATATCCAATATTTCACAAATTAGGGTGGAATTTGAGCTTCATCTGACAGTCTGGGAAACAAAACCCCACAGATCTGGAGCACTTTGTTCACAGACATGAAAGGAGCCAGAGCCCCTAGGAGTAAACCAGATTTTTTACCATACTCAATCCCATCACTTCCCAGTTATTACTAGAATTGCTGAAAGACTCACTGCAGCTGCCACGCCACAAAAAGTACCAGAGCTTGCACAGATTCACAGCGCTTAAAACATTAATAATTCCAGTCTCCAGATACGTACTTCATAGCTCTCCCGCACGGCAGACGTGTGCCTGCTTGGGTTCAGTCCCTGAAGAGCAAGCAGCTGAAGCTGAGGGTAAGGGTAATTTCTGATTTCATGAACAACCTGCAAGAAGTGAGGGAGGAAAATAAAGCCACCTGTACTTGCCCACAGGAAACCCTTGTGTACCCTGACATAAATCTAGTGCTTTAAAAATTCAAATTGAAAGAGCAGCTTGACACCTTCACCAATTTAAGCCTTTTGATAACAAAAAATGAGGTTTTATCAAATACATTTCCTATAATGAAAAGAACATGCACTTCCTCCAAATAAATTATCTGTTATAATAATTCCTGTATCATCCATAACATCGTGGTTCCAAACTCCCAACACGGATTAGATTACAACGAAATTTTATTTCATTTAAATGGGTGAATTTCTCTTCATCAAAGCTTTGATTGTTTTTTTCTTTAAGGCTTGCTGTAGTACACAGGTGTCAGAGTCTGACTATGGCACCAGGGAAAAGCACCCTCATGGGATTTCTGAGGATGTTTTAAGGATTAGCAGTACTTGGCATCAATTAGCTCCAAACAGCACCCTGCTAGGAGAAGGGGTAGAAAATTACCCCAGTCAGCCTGTTTTCTCATCAAACCCACCTCCACCTGTGCAAGAGGTCATGCAAAACCTTTACAGGTGGCATCAAAGCTGATGTAGAGAGCAACGACATGATGAGAGATGGTCCTTGGGGCTGACATCAGGGAAGGCTGTCACCCACTGCCAATCCTTCCACATACAAAAAGTCCTGGGAGATCACAGTTTCTTCCAATATTAATAAAATTATTAGTATTAACTCCTGAGTCTCTCACATCCTGCACATGTTTTGCAGACCAGTTTGTCAACATGGTGCTGCAAGCAATGGACCAAATCCTTCCAGAACAGCTGAGCTTTTCTTTTCTTTCTCTAATCCAGTGCAGTGATGCAACATTATCCTTTCAGACACTCCCTCCCACGGCCGGAGATAAGTGGGATTTGCAGAAGACAGGTGATAGAAAGATAGCAGCCTTTATTTTGACTGCCTTCTGGCAGACAATGCATAAAACATTTCTCAGTAAAAACGTTTCACTTACCATCTGCGTTGAGGATGTGCTTCTGGGGAAATGGTGCATCCGAGGCGTAGCCAAGTAATGCTGATAGGGCTGGGGCACCGGCCGGACCTGGAACTGGGCGTGAGTCAGCCCCGCGTCAACGCTGAGGTCCCTGTGGGCACCAGGAGGAAGACGTGGCTCTGAGTGCATGGTTGTATTCAAGGACTGCAGCAAACCAGAGCATGCTCACAGGGCAACCTCCTTGGTGAGGTCTGGGCTGCTCTGGGCTCCTCAGCCTGGGGAGATGTCACTGCTTGGAAAGGAGTTTCCTCCGGTTTGGGGAATCACCCACCAGGCCACCACGGAGGAGTGAGGGGTTGTTTCTATGCCAGATAGCATTTGAGTTATTTGGGGTCAAGAGTTGTGCAGATGCACCCTGCTAATTTCAGAGCAAGAGCATTTTGGTGGCTCAAAATGATACCCAGGCTCAGCAACCCAGTCTGGTCAGACCAGGACCTTCCTGTGCTGCCAGCACTGCAATCTATTACAGTTTGCCTTGCATATTTTGCAGGAATACAAGTAATTACTCAAGGGACTCAACAATGAACCATTCTTGTAGTTTTTAGAAGCTAGATGGGCACTGTCTGTGGGCTTTTTTGATGTGCCTGTGTTCTCCTTGGAGGTCTCCCAGCAGAGATCATAGTAGGACTTGGGGAGTGAAAGGACACTGTGCCTTGCCTGAATCCAGCCTCAGGGTAGTGAGGGTGTGAGGTGTGAGGGTGGGGAGGCCCTGGCACAGGGTGCCCAGAGCAGCTGTGGCTGCCCCTGGATCCCTGGCAGTGTCCAAGGCCAGGTTGCACAGGGCTTGGAGCACCCTGGTCTACTGGAAGATGTCCCTGCCCATGACAGGGGTTGGAGCAAGATGACGTTTGAGGTCCTGTCCAACCCAAACCACTCTGGAATTCTACCATCCTATGAACTCCAGAACTGTGATTTGTGCAAAAAACATAAAGGTTTTATGAGGTTGCTGTAGGAAAGTGTGTCACACAACTAGCAGGCCGACACCAATGGGGCAGGACATCCCTGATGGCCCTGCTTGCCTGAACACAGCCTGGCCCAGGCCAGCAAAGTTGGAGCTCAGCTTGGTGAATTTGGGCACTTTTATCCTCCAGTAAAATAACCCAGCTCAATCCCAGGACTTGTCATGACCAGCGTCATGGCTCTGCTCAATCCAATACACAGACATAAACTATAACCCCACCACCACCACACCATGTGTAGGGAGTGGGCCTAATGCAGCATTTCCACCTATAATCCAATTAGCTGATCCCTATTCTTTCCAGCCTAAGAGTCACTCCGCAAACAAGTGCTTTGAACATCATTCGCTTTATCATCACTACAAAATCCGGTGCTCTAATAACAATTGTCTTCACATTTGCCAGAACAAAGCTAATTAGAGCACAAGGGTGGCTTCCCGTTTCAGCCTCCAACTTCTCCTCCCCTGCATGGAGGACAGCAGCAGTGCATACCATGGCTTGTTAGGAGCAGCCCAGATGTGTCCTCCAGCAGCTGTGAAACTGCTTTCACCCACCAGAAGATGGGGACATGAGGGGACAGTAGATGCAGAAATCCTTCATCCAGAACAGCCTGTGCACCAGGCAGCACCACCAGTGCTCTAGAACTCCCTAACACCCGCACTAACCTGAATGAGATGATCCTTGTGGGTCCCCTCCGACTCAGGATATTCTGTGCTTCTATGGTTCTAAACAGAGGTCAAGAGAGGGACTACCTTTGCTTGCCCTGTGCTAGCCACGTGCTAGACAGACAAAACTGGGCAGAGGACAAAACACAGCACGGAAATGGCAAGAGCACAACCAGGGTGAGAACCCACAAGTCTGGGCACTCTCCAGCTCCTGTGTCCCAATTTTGGATATTTAACCAATTGCTTAAGATCGTTCCCAGGTTGATGGAGGGCTCAATTGGAAATCAGGAGGCTTTGGGTCCATTCCCAGCCCCGCCACTTTCTTGATGCATGACCTTGATCCACTTCCTCTCTGCCTTCCCATATTCCCTGTCTATAAAATAGATGTGGTAATTCATGGAGTGCTTTGGGATCAAGGACTGAAGAGATCTCTCAAAGGCAAATGGCCATTCTTAAATTGCACAAGCAATTGCAATAACAGGACTGCTGAGCTGTTTGTGCATCTAGAGCCTTAAGATCAGATGTTGAGGTTCCTGAAGTGATGCTGTGGGTCTACAGATGTGTCCAAAGCAGAATACAGCATGGAACAGTGTAGTCCCAGGGTTTGGGGCTGAATGAGCAGAGAATACTTGTTGAAGGAGAACAGAACTAACTATTACTTTCTAGTCCATGCTACATGAATGACCTCACCTGCATCTTAAAGCTCAGATGGGAGGTTCAAGAGCTGTGATGCTTGTGGTAAATGGGCTGCCAACAGCCAAGGAGTGAAGGGTAAGACTCCATATAACAGGCTGGATGGTCATCACTACACATGTGTGCAGAAGATGATTTAAGGAACTAAATGGGAGTTTATTTACTTCACCAAAAAACTTTAACTGGGGTTGGGCTGTCTGAGATGACTGATCTTTCCTCAGACTTTTCTTCCATCCCCACTTCCACTTCCTGTGGCAGTGCCCACCACCTACAGCCTCCGAGGAAACGCTGCTGCTGCTCATCCAGGGGTAACACGTTAGAAGGCAGTTTCTATATTTGTCACTGGGCAAAACTGTTCGTGTGCCCCAAGGGAAAGTGAGTCACCCAAACATATGCCCACCATGTATGATTTCTGTCACCCCCACTCCTCGGGTTTTATAAGGCTATGGAGCAACAGAGGGGAGAAAAGGAGGGAGGAGGAGGGCATTTAGTGATGCTTTATCAGATACTTCTAATGATTATAATTAAGCACTCTGAGCTGAAAGAGAGGCAGAAAGAATCGCTCTATCCAGATGGTACATGAACTGCTTTGCAAACCAGTATGAACAATGTCACCCCGACCACATTCAGCCCACAGGAGTGCCAGTAATGGGAACACCTGAGAAGAAAATTGCAGAAGGATGTGGTCATATTTTAGATTGTGTATTGTGCGCTGGAGGGGGAAAAAAACAACAACCCTGGGTTAAAAGGACTTTTCATTTGCAGAGTGAAGTGCTCAGATGTTAGGAAATGCCATCATTAAGATTTCCATTTTATTTCGGTCCCCTTGTGCAAATACATTGCGATTGTCTCTAATTACAAGTTCGCATGCTATTTTCTCCATTCAGTGCACAGAATGGACTTCGCTCAGCTTACAAGCAGCTACTCAGAAGTATGTTTTTATTTTCTCATTCTTTCAACCAGGTTACCATACTTTATTAACTGTTCAAGAGCTCTCAGCCTGCTCTGAAAATGAAATTAACAATTCCCTGCAAAGCTTTTCCAGGGTAGTGAACACTACAGTTGGAGGATGGTGAAGAAATCTCCATTCACACCACCCTACATTGCAGGGTAGCATGGTTCTCCCTAATTTGGACCACAGAAAACATTATTGCCACTGGGTTTTGAGTGCTTGAAGGACAGCAGAAGGTCTAGTTCAGGCAGACAATGGTCTACCAGGAAAAAACCCTGTCTGTGCCCTGCAGCATGAAGAGCCCTTGGGAGAATTCATGCTTGGCTTCACTCTAAAGCTGTTGGTGAAAAGTTATGAGCAACAACTATGAAGTGTGCCTAAAGAGGAGCAGTGGAGCTGGGGAAGGGTCTGGAGCACAAGTCTGATGGGGAGCAGATGAGGGAGCTGGGAAAGGGGCTTAGCCTGGAAAAAAGGAGGCTCAGGGGGACCTTCTGGCTCTGCACAACTCCCTGACAGGAGGGGGCAGGGCTCTGCTCCCAGGGTAGAAGGGACAGAACAAGAGGGAATGGCCTCAAGTTGTGCGAGGGGAAGTTTAGATTGAATATTAGGGAAAATTGCTTCATCCAAGGAGCTGTCCAGCAGCCCTGGCACAGCTGCCCAGGGCAGTGTTGGGGTCCCCATCCCTGGCACGATTTAAAAACCATGTGGATGTGGCACTTGAGGACATGGGCTAGTGGTGGCCTTGGCTGTGCTGGGGAATGGTTGGACTCAATGGTCTTAGAGGGCTTTTCCAACATGAATGATTCAATGATTCTATTTATATAGGAGGCTTTCACACTCTCACAGCCCTCTCAGAGATGAGTTTTCCCTCTGCACACTCCCCACACTGTAACTGCTGAGCTGACTCATTACCTTTCATCAAAGCCCTGATCCCTGATGGCATTTTTACAACACCTGCAGCCTTCACAGGAGTTTTTAAACACTTCATTGGATGCAGCAGTGAAATAGGGATCACTTACCAGTCTGTGCCCTCTGCCAAATACCTGGGCTGGGGCCCCATGGGCTGTGGAGTCTGGAGTTGGTGGCTGAAGTCGAAGCTGGGGTGTAGGCGGTGAGGCTGGACAGACATGCGCTCTTGGGCCCGCCTGTGGGAAAGAGAGCAGCAACAGGGTCAGACAGGGGTGGGCACTGGAATTTCTGTCAAGAACCCATGGGAAAACCCCAGTGGCTGGGCTTGTGAATAAGTGTCCAAAGCTAAACACTCCAGGCAGGTGTCAGGGATGATGGGAAGAGGAACCCAGGGCTGTCATTCCCTCGTGGTCATCACATAGCAATCCATTCTCACGCCCTGTGGCACCCAAATATGCTCAGTTTGCAGGAGATGTTATTTGCTGGCAACATGGAGAGAAAAAGAAGAAACCAAACAACTTCTCAGCAGCTTCATGCAGTTTGCACTATTTTCTTTTTTGCCACAGTCAGCCCCATAAAAAACACACAAGATAAAATGTGCCCCTGCTTCAGCCGTTATCCATCATCATAAAGAAGCTGCAGGTTGTCTTCTCTCCCATGCAGTCCATAAACTCCTGGGGAACCTCATTCACAACCAGATTACTCAGGAGTGACTGAAAGCAGGATTTACTCTCACTGGCCTTTGCCAACATTTCTTTGGATGATGGACAGGCCAGGCTGGGTTCCAGCTCCTTCTCCCTCTGCTCTGCTCCCACTGCAGGCAGGAGAAAATACAGCAAGATTTTTCTAGGGATTTGAGTCTCATGATTATTGCTTATTTGAACTGCTCAGGGGAAGAGCATGTGCTGCTTGATCAGTGTCCACATTTGGCAAGAGACAAGGTGGATGCACAAGCAGGCTCTGCATTACAGACAGACTCATACCCTTTGCTTCCCGATGAGTTACCACTTACCAGTGGAGGCATCACAAAGCAAATCTTCAGGAAAAAAGTAGGGCAAATGGAGCAGGCAACTGCTAAGTAAATAACTTTTCATGCAGCCACAGTTCAGAGGTTTCACTTTCAAAGGCATAACCCATATTCCCATTACTGGGACCTTCTGCCCCACACCTTTAAGGGTCCAGACATCCTCCTCCATTGCAGCTGTGCTTTCAGAGACAAGCACTGGCAAGAGGTTCCTGCCTTCTTCCACACCACAGCCCACTTCCAAATACAATACTGACAGCATTTACCAAAGCAGATCCTGTGTGGAGTTGTGCTCTGTGCTTTTATTTGAATTCAGCTTATGACTAAGAGATAAACACTTGTATCATCAGTTCCTCAGCCTTGAACATACTTGCTACCCAATTATTAGCTAATCATTAAATCCACCTAAAATCCAGCTTATGCACAGCAAAACAATGATGAGAAGAACACACAATTTTCAGACAGAGAGGGCATGGAATGAAAGGGTTTCCTATCCGTAGCATTCTTTCCAAATGAAGCATCATTGCAAAGTCTCATCCTCTGATTCTTGATCCATGGGTACAACCCACAAATAGCTTCCATATGTTTCCAAAAAAAAATCACTCCTCTCTCAAGAAACACAATCAAGACAAGGCCAGGCATCCATTTCCATCTCTGCTGAGTTACAGTAATTCTCTCTGCACTGTCAGCTCGGTGTGGATTTAGGATGCTTTCTGTGACAGAGTGTGCTGCAGGTCAGTGGCATCATTCCCTCACAGAGATGGAAAGCCTACCTAGACCCTGAGCAGCAAGACCTCCGTGTGTATAACCTGATGAGACAAGTGGACAGTCTCTTGCATGGCTTGGAACAGCAGCTACGAGGATGTAGCTCATGCACGCAGAGACAGGACAGGACCCCTGTAACACCATCATGATCCTCCTCGGACTGCCAATAATGGAGCACGCTAGAAGAACACCATAGGGATCCCCACAGGATTGGCACACCTTCAGGTGCAGCCTGCCCTGCAGCCTCCCTTCTGGCAGACACATTCTCAGTGCACACAGGCGAGCTCGAGAAGAAAACCCAACACTGCCAGCACTGCTGGGGTTTCACAGGCCGTGTGAGGTTGACGCAGCTCCTCCACATCCTTTGGTGAGAGCGGGATCCCCTTACCTGGGATGGGGCATGAGCCGGCGGTGCTGCGCCTCGAGGAGCTGCTGCTGGAGGAGGTATTGCTGGTGTAGCGCCTGAGGTAGGAAGGAGGGCCCGGCGACGTCCTGGAAGGGCAGGGCTGGCACCGGCGCCAGGGGCTGGTGCAGGGGGCCGCTGTGCTGGTGCGCGGGGGCCATGTGGGGAGCCAGCCCCGGCTGCGGCTGCACCGCGTGAGGCAGGGCGAAGTCGGCGGAGAGCGGGGGCTGGGGACCCAGGTGGAAATGCCGGCAAGAGGTAGCATGGGCATGCTGAGACCTTTGAAAGGGAGCACCTGGAAGAGAAGAGCACAGCGGTCACGGGGGCCGGCGGCGGCCAGGGCAGACCAGCCCCATGCTCGCCCACCCATGGCAAGGGTTGGGCAAATGGCTCTTACTCTCCACTTCCAGAAGGTTCATAAAAAAACACCAATAAAAGAGAACAAGCCAGTTAAAGTTGATTACAAGAAAAAATGCTGATTTTGACTAATGGTATTTCTCCTCCAAGAAACATTGGAGCCAAAACATAGATTTGGGTTCAAAGTCTCTTTTTGGCTCCAAGTTGAAGTGTGTAGTGATGAAAACTGCTTTGAGCTTGTTTTGGCTCTCCTGTCTTAAACAGAAAAAGAACAAAAGCCTTAATAGAGCCCGTGGAGGTAGAACAAGGAGCGATGGTTTTAAACTAGAAGAGAGGAAATTCAGACTAGATAGAAGGAAGACATTTTTGTGCTGAGGGCGGTGAGACCCTGGCACAGATTGCCCAGAAAAGCTGTGGATGCCCCATCTTGGAAGTGTTTGAGGCCAGCTTGGATGAAGTTTGGAGCAACCTTGTCTAGTGAGAGATGTCCCTGCCCATGGCAGTGGAGTTGGACTAGATGACCTTTAGAGGTCCTTTCCAACCCAAACCATTTTATGATATACACTCAACACTTAAGGAAATATCCAGAAAACAAATCCTGTTTTCTAAAATATTTGGGGTTTGGATATTATCTCACTGAAGTTTTGAATGTTTTCCCTGAATTGCAGACTTTCCCTGCAAGTCATTTCTTTGCCTCTCTAAAAATGTCTCATAGGCAAGGAAATAATCTTTAATAATCTCTAAAAAATTGCCTCACACTGACTTCAGGATGTGAATGAGACAACTTCCACCTCTGAGAGCAGGGATGAAGGCCCTGTGTGATTGCTGAGATCCTGCGACAGCCTGTCCTCATGAGCGGCATGCCGGGAGAGAGCAGCTGCTGGAAACACAACACGGACTGCTATGAGACCAGTCCTGAAGCTGATGGGAATGAGGAAGAAATGAGGTGTGAAACATATCCATAGTGGAGGCATTTTGCAAAACATGTGGCACTGGCTTACACCTTGCTCAAGATCCTTGCTTGGACGGGCCCTTGGCCCAATCCAGCGTGTTAATTCCTACATTCCTGGAGCATTTACAGGAATCGCCCAAAACTTCTGGCTCTTAAACTAGGGAAAGAGTCAACTCAGAGATGAAGGATGAGACTTGAGTGAGGCTATTAGGGATGCCTCTTTGCTGATGATCAGCCCCAGGATGGAACACCTCCCCTTTTACAGTGTTTTGAACACCCCATCTTCCTCTTTCTGTTTTAATCTTTGTGAATGGTACAAAATATCCTAGAACAACAGCACCAAGAGACACTACATCATCCCAAAGCACAAGCACATACATCATGCCTTCTTCACCAGACCCCTTCTGCTCACATCTCCCTGCCAGGCAGGGCCAGTCCATCACAGCAGCTCAGGGAGTCCCAAGTGCTCTCTGGTCATGTCCATATGGAAACAGGAGAGGCTCACAGCAAGCCAGATGCCAGCAGGAGAAACAACAGGAGAGGGGCTATCAGAAATGGATGGTTTGCAAAGCTGTGCATAATTACACACAGCATCTCTTAAATACAAACTAATCCTCCACAGTGCCCGTCTGACAGAGAGCAGGTTACACAATACATGCCACCCACAGCAGTGCTTCTTGAGGTGATAATTTCCCCTGCTGTCATATAACAGCATGATTCGACCACGATATTAATTAAAACCAGAGGTGGTGGGATCAGACCTGCTGTTCCTCAATGACAGATCTGCAAACCCAGGCCAAAGAACCATTCATATACCCCGTTCCCCTGCAGGCTGTATTTGTTGCTGACGACCTGGCCCAAATTCGCCGCAAACAGGTAAAGGCTGAGTAATGAAATGGAGATCCTGCACTTCCCTGACCCATTGCTGAAGGGAATTATGAGGAGAAGCCTCCTGACTGCTGTGTTTGCTTGATACTTGCCATGTAACTCATGGTGAATTGCTCAAACTCTGATGGCCATGTGTCTTCCCAATGGAAAACTGCTGCAGCAGGTCACAGGCGAGCCACTGTGCAACCCCAGGCAATCACGGGGCCCGAAGAAAAGGTTTGAGGGCACGTAAAAGTGCTAAACCCTCTGCACACACCAACTATGTCACCAGGCTGCAGTTCAGCTGTATTTCAGACAAAAATGTCTTGGGGCGATACAAGACAGTGAAGCTCAGTGATACTCCCCCACATTTCCCGGGACACATTCTCTAGCACATAAGTAAAGCAGAGAAAGCCTGTCTCTCATCTCCTGTGACTCTCTTGTCTCTCAATGCCTGGTGTAACCTCAGCCAGTGATTTCCAGCTTTTACTGGGTCTTGGGAACCCTTAACCTGATTTTAGTTAAATGTCTGCAGGGCCTTTGATGCCAGAGCCATGGTGAACTAGAGAGCACCACGTGGGCAGATCAGTTGGTCATGTTTTTGATTTGGATTTTGCTTCCCATACATAGGCAGTCCTTGGGAGAAACTTGGTCACACACTTTCTCAAGGTCCAGAACACGCAAACTTTATCTGTGGTATGTGTGCAGGAAGATACACAGAGCTAACATATCTGAAAGCAAAAGCCCAACATTTTGTTTTGGTACAGAGTTAATTTGCCTTATCTTTAGGAACTAATTAATAAAATAAAGCATTTTTCAGTACTTTTTGCTAGTACCTACTGGTGCAGTGATGCATTTCCCTTCATAGGAATAACATCAAAATGTGACTGGGATGATATGATTAAATAAAACCCATGAATTTGTCTTAATATAACACACTACCCTGTGTAGTAATTGTTCATTCTCTACAACTAATCCAATTGCTGATGAGGATTTTTACAGCAAAGCAAAGACTTTGGGGAATACTTCAGCAATTCTATGCTTATTAGCAGTTATCCAATAACGCTGCTGGCATAACCAAGCCCGCCTGCAAAACAAAGAACCAGTCCTTACTAAGCAGGGTGCTGGTGAACCCCAGAAACCCCTGGCAAAAAAAACCAGCTCAAATCATTTTTAAGTTAGTTATTTTTGAGTTTACCCTCTCCTGCTCATTGCATCTAGATGCAAAGGGCCCTGGTGGGGACTGCTTTCCACGTCCTCATTTTGGTCTCATGTACATGAGGTAAATAGAGTGTCACCCTGCAAACATGAGCTGAGCATCCTTGTCCAGGTAGCTCACCCCAATCAACACCAAAAGCAGGCACTGATCCCTTTGAATTCCACAGAGGTTCTCACATTAGCAGTGTCAGAGAGTCGCAGGATTGTTAAAGCTGGAAAAATCCTCTAAGACCAGCGAGTCCACACCCTCTAAGATCAGCGAGTCCATTAACCCAGAGCCATTCTGTTCACCACTAAACCATGTCCCCGGGTGCCACATTCACATGACAATTGAATAATTCCAGAAGTGGGAACTCCACCACTTCCCTGAATGCCTCTTCCAAAGTCTGACCACACATTCTGTGAAGAAACTTTTCCCGATATCCAACCTAAACCTCCCTTGGAACAGCTCGAGGCCATTTCCTCTTATCTTGTCCCTTGTTCCCTGGGAGCAGAGCCCGACCCCCACCTGGCTGCCCCCTCCTGTCAAGGAGTTGTGCAGAGCCAGAAAGTCTATCACTGATTACTTTGCTAGCACATCTTCTCCCTCTTTTCCAAGCCTCAAGTGTGGTCCTAGATCACACTTGCATTGAAACCAACAAGCATAAACATTGCCTATAAGATGCTTCAAGAAAATTGGACTCGTGGATTTAATCTGCTTTTTGCCTGGATAGCAATGTCTGCCACAGCAGAGACTAATCCATGACTAAAACCGAGTCCTGATTTTCTTTCCAGCTTTTGTTTTCACTCCCCAGTACAAGGGCAGAGCTGACATTTTCATTAGCCAAGCTTTGAGGACATTTCCACAGCAAAGACAATGAGGGTATAATGTGTGCCTATCATACTCCAGAGCCACTAACTGCACCCTCTACGATCCTGTTCCTATCACCTGTCCAGTGGTGCCTGCATGAAGGCAATGTTGCTCTGGGATCAGCAAGGCAGAGACCTTCTCTCAGCTTAATGATCTCAAGTTTTGGTCCTCATCCTATAGAAGGATTCTCCTCCTCCATTGGGATACTTTGATTTTGCAGGAAGAGAGATTAGCCAGATCCTAGAGGTCTTTTATGGCTTACCCTCCATGTCCAAATATTTGCCTTCTCCAGCCCTGGAGGCAATCACAAAATCCCAGAATTAAGGTTGGAAGGACCACTGGAGATCATCTAGTCCAGTCCCCCTGCTCAGGCAGGGTCCTTGAGCACCCTCCTTACTGAGGGAGGTGTCCAGCTTTTTAATATTTCCAGGGAAGATATTCAGGGGAGTCCACAAAGGCAATGAGGTCCTCATGAGGCCCAGAGAGGTTTCTGACCCAAGGCCAGCCTGGAAGCACCTGTGCCTGTGCCCAGCCTGGTGCTTGGGGTAAGAGGGTCAGCCCCTGTGCAAGGCTCATTGACGTGCTTGTGGTGCCTTGAGTAGTTCCAGTTGCTCCTGTCTGGAGCTGTGGAGGACTGATTTCTCTGGGATCACTGTCAGGCTGCCCACCAGCCATAAATCATTTCCTTGTCCTGATGGTGCTTCCTTTCATTTAAATGCTGTTGCTATAGCAGATGATGACAGCTCAGAGCAACATCAGAACAGCAGCTCTGAGATGAGCGATGCATCACATCTGTGTCAGCAAAGCAGGTGACTTACTCCGTTTTGGGGCAGTTTGCCTTTAACAGGTTGAGGCTAAATGTCCTCAGAATGCCCCCAGATGCCCACACACCCACTCAAGCTCCCAACTTGGACAACCCTTGTTGCCTTAGACCTGCCTGGCCTCAGCTAAGCCACAAAGACAGCCAATGCCTGAATGTAGATAATACAGGTCTAAAAGGTGCCTTGCAAGTCTCCAAGTTTGTGATAACATGTGGAGACAAAGACAGGATCTGCTGGAGAAGCGAATTGTGTCTCGGGCAAGCCAGGCTATCTGTGGGGTGGGAAAGAGGAGCTATGTGATTCTCTGATATAACTCGGGACTAGTCTGCCCCAAAAGAAGGTATGACATGTTGTGATGGTGTAGTGTCATGTAGCCAGGGATGCCTTTGGGTGAGCACCAGCAACATCTCCCTGCCTTGTGTGATGCTCTGACAGTTGCTGCATCCACTCCCTCTCAGCATCTTCCATCACATCCTAAAGCCAAGGTCAGCACAAGGGATCAACAGGTGGAGAATCACTACTTTGGTGATTCCTGCCAGTGTCAGAACATGAGTGTGGATCAGTGGCTGCTCCAGCTGGCCTGGCTCTCCTCTGCTGCTGTGACAAATGCTGCAGCTTCACCCTGTGATGCTGAAAACCTGCTGTGGAGCCAGGTCTGTGTGACATCCCACTGCTCTGGGCCTCTACAGCCTGCAGTATTCCTCACAGATACGCAGTTCTGCAGTCACAGAATCACACAATCACGCAATCATACAATCATAGAATGGTTTCGGCTGGAAGGGGTCTTTGAAGTTCATCTAGTTCCAATCCCCTGCTATGGGCAGGGATACCTTCCACTATCCCAGGTTGCTCCAAGCCCCGTCCGATCTGGCCTTGGACACTGCCAGGAATGGGGCCTCCACAGCTTCTCTGGGCACCCTGTGCCAGGGCCTCACCACCCTCACAGGAAAGAATTTCTTCCTAATGTCTAATCTAAACCTATTTTCTTTCAATTTGAAGCCATTCTCCCTTGACCTGTCACTCCAGGTGCTTGCAAATAGTCTTGCCCCATCTTTCCTGTAGGTTTCCTCTAGGTTCTGGAAGGGAATGAGGTCACAATGAGGTCTTTCCAAAGCCTTCTCATTTCCAGGCTGAGCAATCCCAATTCTCTCAGCCTTTACTTATAGCAGAGGTGCTCCATCCCTCTGATCATCTTGGTGGCCTTCTCTGGACTGGCTCCAACAAGTCCCTGTCCTTTCTGTGCTGGGGACCCCAGAGCTGGAAGCAGCTCTCACCTGAGCGGGGCAGAGGGGCAGAATCACCTCCATGATGCCACAGCCTCATAGAATCATTTAGCACCACAGAACACAATAATAGAATCGTTTGGGCAGGAAAAGCCCTCTCAGATCATTGAGTCCAACCAAGCACTGCCAAGCCCACTGCTAAACCACATCCCCAGCCTGCACTGAGAAGACAATCCTCCACAAGCCTGCGGGGAAGGCTGCTTAACAACAATTTACGAAGCGCCCAAAACACTTAGCTGGAAGTTGGCATTACAGGCTTCAGCCTCAGACTGGGGAAGGTACAAATTCGTTTTTAGAAAGCCAGCAGATGATGCAGGCGTGTGGACAGCTGAACCTGCTCGGCTGCTCGCTGCCGTGCCGTTTCCACCCTTCACTCCCGCAGGCGTCAAGCGCAGCGGAAACCCGCGGGGAAACTCAACACATCCTCCTCGCTGCCTCTTTCTCACTTCCACGGCTGCTGCTTTTTCCTCCTTTTTCCCCTCGGTTCTACAGTTATATTTATTGTTTCCATACATTATCCAAAGCAGCATGGACTTTTTTTCTCATGAACAGAAATGCTCCCGTTTCCTCCGCACCCCCGGGTGAACCCTGCGAATTATAAGTTCATGTATTTTGGCAGGTTGGTAAGTGACATCGAGCCACAGAAATGTACTGGTCTGGTCCTAGGTGCTTCTGCCACTGGGGATTCTCCTTTAGCATCAGTCAAGGTTTGACTACATCTAGGCACATGCATATTTATCCACCCAGAAGTATTTCAGCCAGGAAGACTCAAGGGATCTGTGTGCTCATTCAACGCTGACCTGTCTCAGATGCAAAGCCCCTGGGTAATCCCTGCAGTGAGACATGGGATGCTACAGGCTTTATGAAAAGAAAAACCCAGAAAGAAGAACTATTTATTTCCACCTCCTTTCCTCAGGCAATAGCACTCTTGACGCCACCAGGCTACTGGTAAGGGACGCAGGATCAGGCCTGGACCTGGCACTGGGATAGGTGTCTCGAGCAGACAGCTGCAGCCCAGGAAGCCCAGCCGCCCTTGAGAGGAAAACAAAATCTGTCTCATGCTGTTAAGTTGCTTGCAAAGCATGTGAATATTTCCCCTGGGTAAGGCAACCTGGACTGCTCGTCGAGGACTCCATGGTCCACATGGGGGGCTGGGGATGTCAGGGAGGCTGGGGCTGGTTCACATCCAGGTCCCGTCATGGCAGAGGGAGACGGCAGCTCCTGGAGAGCCCTGGCTTCACTCACTGAAAGATTTTACAGTTGAGGAAGTTCTGCCTGTTGTAATCGGCTGAGCTGGGTCGTCTCAGCCACCTCGCCCTGATTAGATCCCCTGCAACCCCTCTCCCGCCCTGGGGAGGCAGATAAGCCCCCTCAACAGGAGCCATTGTAGTGCCTCTCCAAGCACCAGCAGAGCCTGCCAGGCTTTTAACAGCCCAGGAGCCTGCAGCTCACTTCCCTGGATGTGCATTGAAATTCCCCTCAGAGCCAGCAACACAGTGGGAAGTTTGCATTGGTCCTGACAGCGTGCAGTGAGTAAAGGCCAAAATCATGGAAGCAGCTCCAGCTTCACGTGGCACGTGGAGGACACCACGGGGGACTCACACTGCGTCTACAAACAAGTTCCTAATTGCCTGATGCCATCAGACACGTGTAATCCCTTCCAAATTGTTTGTGAATATACCCTTATGAGATGAGTGAAATTCACTTACTAATAGGAAACGAGGTGTGACAGTCACAGAACAATAGAATGGCCTGGGTTGGAAGGGACCCTAAAGATCACCTAGTCCCAATCCCCCTGCCATGGAAAATAAAAAAATGAAATAAATAACCCCCCAGCCCAAATTCATGGTATTCAGCTGCATAAAGGTTAAGTGGTCTGGCAGAGGGAGATACTGTGCTGTCTCACTCCTGTTACAGGACAGCTGACAGCAGGGTGGGGAGATTGAGGCAGGGAGGATGAAAGAAGAAGAGGAAAGAATTTAAGAAAAATCTGTCAGGCAGGAAGGAATCCGTCTCACTTTCAGCACCTTTGCCAACAGCTTTCTCATTTCATCTGGGGAAACTGAGAATCACAGAACTCAATCAAGGCTGAAAGATCATTGGGTCCAGCCATTAGCCCAGCACCACCAAAATCACCCCTTAACCATATCCACATGCTGCATCCAGACCCTTCTTGAACACTTCCAGAGATGGTGATAGTACCACCTTCCTGAGCAACTTACTCCAATGCCTGACCACTCTAGCAGTGAAAAAAAAATTTCTAATATCCAGCCGGGACCTCCTCTGGCACAACTTGAGGCCATTTCCTCTCATTGTGTCCCTGCTCCCTGGGAGCAGAGCCCGACCCCCCCGGCTGCCCCCTCCTGTCAGGGACTTGTGCAGAGCCACAAGGTCCCCCCTGAGCCTCCTTTGCTCCAGCCTGAGCCCCTTTCCCAGCTCCCTCAGCTGCTCCTCATAGGACCTGTTTTTTAGGCAATTGACCACCTTTGCTGCTCTTCTGGGGCAAGATGCAAGATGGCAAAAACCATGCTAAAAATAATGTGCTGCCAGCTCCAATCCAGCCCAGGGCACAGCCTGCCACCCCACGTGTCTGTGCCAGGGAAATGGTAAAGGACCTCAGCACCTGTGGCTGGGAGATGCAAGCAATGGATAAAGACTATTTTTATGTGCCTTATTTACTCGTTCAGGCTGGGCCGTGCCAGAGATGAGTCAGGATGAAGGGCTGGACTCTGGTGGTTGGTGGAGCATATTTGTGTCCTGGGTGGCAGCATGGGGTTCTGGAGGTTTATCATCTCCTGCTCAGAGTCTTTCACACTTGATGGAAAGGTGCTGCAAAGGAGTTCAGGGGGAGGGGGCTGAGATGGGCTCCCTGCTGCTGATTAATGGTTTGGTGCTCACAGCCCTCTTTGCACTGTGCCTCCGTGCAGGCGCAGCACAGCACAGCTGAGCTCTTCCCAAAAAACCTCATAAACACAGACCTCAGAGACTGCACAGTGCCCCTGCCTGCTTGTACAATCCCCAGCCAACATCCTCTCACACTAATGAAGCCTCTCATTAATTGCTGAGTGACATGAGCTGGCGTGGCTGGAGGGTCCCTAACACAGAGCACAGCATCTCTTCTGCACACCATGCGGGGAGACCACGTGCAGCCTTAATAAACTGAAAAAAAAAAGATGAGGTGGGATTCCCACCAGGGCCTAAGCTCAGCATTCGACAAAATCAAAACCCAGCACATGGTGTGATTCTTAGGGTTGTTCAACAGCAGGCTTGGAGTTGGACTCAGTGATCCTTATAGGCCCCTTCCAACTCAAGAAAATCTGTGATTTTGTGATTTACAGCTGGCAGTGACCAGCGTTAATCAGCATATTTACAGAAAATCATAGATAGTTAAGGGTTGGAAGGGACTTAAAGATCATCTAGTCCCAACCCCCCACCTCTATTTACACTAAGACTGAAGAGGTGCTGAGTGCTGGGGATGGGAACCAGCAAGAATGAGGGATGGGATACAGCCAGGCAGCCTGGACCCATCACACAAGGGAGACAGCTGTTTATACAGCACTGGATGAGAGGTTTTTTCCTGCAACTCTTTCCCACTAGCTTCAGGGGGGAAAAAAAGTTTTGTTGAAGATGATGTTTCACAGCAACGTGTTGAATTCAGCAATATTTTCCAAGGAGGAAGGAGAAACACTTCAGCAGCGTTGCTACACTTAAAGCTGTCTTTTTGCTTTTATACTTCTCACTATGTTTTAATTATAGCTTTATTCTCAGCGTTGAATTCAAGGGTGTATTTGAGATTTTTGGATCATCACATTAAAAAAAAATAAAAGAAGAAAGAAAAAAAAAAGCCAAATTTCACTGAGAGAAAATGTTTTCTGGGATTTAGTGGTCCCAGTTTCACCCCTCCCCTCCCAGGCTCTGGCATGCCTGGAGGGATGGGGGGTCCCAACAGCCTGGCATGACGTTTCTCACCCAGCCCAGCTCTTCCTCCCCAAGCTGCTCTGTGTCTCCTGGGTTTGGGCTCAGCCCTGTACATCTGTCAGGAAAAGGCCCTGGAGGAAATGCAGCTTTGGAAATGTTGTAAAGCGTCTCCGAGACTTTTTTTTAATACTGTTTCTCCTTTCTGTTTGGTCTGAAGGTGTCAGAGAAGGAACAGCTGACAGGAATCACTTGACCACAACTCCCATGCTAAAAGCAGGAGTCACACTGCAGGTCTCAACGGCATTTCTGGGCTGCAGGGCTTATGCCTGAGCAAAATCCCAGCAATTCCAAGGGCAGAGAGGGTTTGGCTGGTACCTGAACTTTAAGGCAACTCTTGGGGCTTTGCCCATCAGCCCAACTCTGTGTGCTCAGCCATCCCTTCCCCTCACCACCATTCCATCCAGCTCCTGTGTGCAACCCAAGTCTGTTCCGCATTGCTCCACACTGGAAAATGCAAAAAAAGTTGGAATACTCCCCATTTATGGGGAGACATCTGGGCTCAAAGGCTCTTCTCCAGGGTCCGGTCTGCTATCTCAATTTTTTTAAAAAGTGTTGAAAAGGAAGTTGGAGTGGGTCTAGGTCCACTTCGTTCAACAAGGCAATAAACCTCATCTTTTGTGGTATTACATCCATGTAAATGAGTCCCCAGCCTGGAAATGGGAAAACTAACCAGGGGAAGGAATTCATCCTCTATTTAAAAATAAGAAATAAAAAAATCCTGGCGTGACAGCAGTCTATTACTTGGCTCTCCCTGCAGAGAGTAATGGGGAAGCACTTGGAGAAATCCCTATCTCTACCCTTGGGAATGTAAAAACGTGCTGACTTGTGCCTTCAACTTTGACAGGCAGTGATAGGCTGCAGCCAGTTGTTTGGAAAAGGAAATTCAATACTTGGGTTTCCAATGTTTCCTTGCTTTCACAGTGTCCAAAGCCCTCCCCAGGCATTTGGAAGTGCTCAACACCTGCCTTAAAAACACTCTTAACTGCTCCTAATGACTGGCCAGGGAGGTTTGCAGCAGCTCCTTCCTACCAGTAATGATATGCAGGACATCCAGAAACAGGCAAAAAGCCAAAGCCGTGGGGGGAAAAAAATCCCAGCCAGACATTGCAAGGACCTGGCAGGGTCTTGGGGGCTGCACTGCATTGTTCATGGAGCCTCTTAATTCTGTGACAGCTCCAACCAAAACTCTCCACCCAAACGCTGCCAAACCTTAGGGGTTTGCTCCAAATGGAGCTTTAGCCCTTCCCCAGAGACACAGTCAGTGGGAAGAGACAGTGCCCTCCGCTGACTCTGATCTGTGTTGAAGCAAAAGGCTTTGTGATCGTCCCTGGTCTCACACCTGCACGCCACAGGGGCCCGGACAGGAGCTGTGGTATGGCCGTGCCCCACGGGCACTCAGTATCCGGGGATTATCCACAGCCCTGGCAGCCACAGCACCCCAACCCCGTGGCAGCCTCAACATCCCCTCCCTCCGCAGAAGCTTTTGGATAAGGACCAGCGGTGTTGGTCCCGGCCCTTTCCTCTCACACACACGTTATATCCCCCCCAGTGGGGATTTCCAGTGAAGGTTTTCCATCCTGCTCTCCCACTATCAGCAAAGAGGGGAAAAATGCCTTTTTTTGGAAGGCATTGTTTGCCTGACCCGCTTTAAACCTCCCCTCTTGGGAGAGATTGGAACAGACTTTGAAACCTATCCTGAAAACACAGAGGAGGCTGCTTTGGGTGGGTTATTCTGCATCAATCCCCATCCGTCTCTATTTTGCATGCATTAATTCCCCACCCACACACCCGTTGTTTTAAATGGGACTGTAATAACCAGCTGGGTTTTCCTGAAGGATTTATTTATCTGCATCTTAAGCCCAGGGGTGGGAGATTCCCATCCATCATGTCCACAGAGCTGCAGAGTGAGTGGCAGTGGTTGGTGGGGGGCAGGTTTGGGAAGCGGGTGGAGCGTGTCAGCATTTCTAGGAACAGCATGTCAGTTTGGATGGGGAATGTTGTGCAGCCCAGACTTTCTTCTTTGCTGGCTCCCTGGCAAATCAGCCCCAAAGCCAGAACATTTCGGCAGGCAGTCAGGACATGGGACATCCCCTTGCAAAGGGATTGGTTGATCATGGCATGTTGCAGGTCACCCTCTGGATTTTATCTTAAATCCTGTAATCCCATATCAGGTAGGGTGCAAAGGATTTACCAGCCTGCATGAGACCCTCAGAGTGCCAGGAGGGCAACACGTGCAGTACCTGACACTGAGGGAAGACAATATAATGTTTAGTCCCTCTTGAGTTTTTTACAGATGGTTCAGAAGCCACACCAAAAAAAAGTCTGTCCTCACCCCAGAAGGCAGTAAAAGTTCAGCAGCTGGTCCTCCTTTCAAGTGACATTACACAGAATACAGGAGCATCTTACAACTGCTAAGGTACAAAATATGAGGATTATCTCTTAGGAGAGAGAAGATGTGCTCCTAGGAGGTGGGTGTGTCGGATGCGGTGCCAGAACAATGTTAACAAATCCCCTGTAAAGCACTCTTAAGTTCCCATCCTGAGCCCAAGAGCTCAGCCCCACAGTCAAGGTGGAGCCCTCAGCGTGAGGGATTGATTGCACCTGTGGAGCTTCTGCAAGTTCCCAGTCCCCACTGGACCTCTTCATTTAATCAGCCTAAAGGATTTCGGAGTTCAGACCACCAGTGTGTGCTGGTTTGAGGCACCTGCTTGTATCCCCAGTAGCAGGGCAGCAGGGTCAGGGTCCATCCCGAGGACCAGGGCTGGAGAGGAGCTGTGTGAGGTGCAGTGGATGCTGGCAGCAAGCTGGCACAGCTCAGCAGTTCCTTACACTGAACTGACTTGAACTCAGGTTTGGGAAAACCCCAGCTACTGTGAGTCCTGCCACGCTGTGTCCTAGCAATTCCCCTTTTACTCTCCGTGACTAAGAAGTCTGTAGTTAAAAATCAAAGATCCTGGAAGCCTGTTCCCTATTAAATTTAATATCCCGAACTTTATAGGTACGTGTCACTCCAGGAGAGACAGAGCTGTGTTTAAAGTACAAGAGAAACGTCAGTTCCTTGATGTGGAAATAGCTCTTACTTTACATTTCTCCATGAGGTCCTGGCATGAGTTAGTGCTGCTAAGCCCTGCTGTAATAACATATAAAGGAAAACTTCAACCAAACAGCAAAAAATATGTATTTTATACAGCTAAATGTAAAGTCATCCGTCTAAAAAAACCTGTACAGGTGCTATTTGCAGGTGTCAGGCTATCCGAGGGAAAGTGAATTTTGGTAATCAGCAAACCATGGGCTCCCAGAGCCCCAGCAGCATCTGAAGGCACAAATGTTTGCTATATAAAAAGCAGGAGGTGGGGTTCCTTGGGAGCAATAAGCACCTTAGATTGATGCCAAAGCTGGGAAGGAGGCTTGGAGAGGAGCCCAAGCATTCACCGTGGAAGGAGGCACTGCAGGAGACCTGTGATTCCGTGTCAGAATGAGCAAAGGTAAGACCATGGTTGAGCAGAGCCTAAAATGCTGCCACACGTGAGCTGGGCAGGATGAGGTTTATCCTCATCAGGCAGGCAATAAGCCTGACAAAACCCAGCGGCCAGGGCTAGCCTGCAGCAGGCACAGCCTGAAAACACTGGGCACCACGTGCCCACAGCCAAAATCCCTTCCTCAGCACCAGAGCTAGTTGGTTTCCTAAAGGACATCCCCTGATTTGCACAGGAATTCTGGGATGTGGGATGGAGAAGGTGACAACAGCTGTCCCTTCCGGCATGGAAATCCACACGCCTGTGGGTATTTTCCCCTCCCTCTGAAGCCAGAGGAGACTGATAGTGAGGGATTCGCTTTTCCACCACAATGGGAAGAGGAAATCTTGTTCCTGCTTATTCCATCATAGAATCATAGAACACCCTGAGCTGGAAGGGACCTACAAGGATCATCAGTTTCCCAGGCCTGCACAGACACCCCAACAATCCCACCCTGTGCATACCTGGGAGCATTGTCCAAACATTCCTGGAGCTCTGGCAGCCTTGGGGCTGTGATCTCAGATTCCCTGGAGAGCCTGTTCAGTGCCCAGTACCCTCTGGGGGAAGAACCTTTCCCTGATACCCAACCTAACCCTCCTTTGGCACAGCTCCAGCCGTTCCCTCAGGTGTTATCACTAATTGTTTCCTATTTATTCCATCGAGAATATCCCACAGGGCTGCAGATAACCCCACAGGATGCTGAAGAGACAGCTCCACGTTACAGGCAGCATCTCATTTCCCTACAACCAGCTTTGGATCTGGCCTCCCTGAGAGAGTTAGGACTAAGTCAATGTTTCTATCATCAACCTCACTTTTGAGGGGCTCATAACTTTCAACATTTGTGCTCTCACAGTGCCAAAACTTGGCGCAGAAACACATGGCCCAGATGCAGTTTTATTTGGTAATAAATAGCTTAAATCTCATAAGCTATTTTTCATTTTGGCTTAAACGTGTAAAATGGGAAAAGAAAAATGTGTGGGATTTTTTTTTCCTACCTTCCAACAATTTTGGAAAAGCAGATTATACTGAGTAATGGCAGGCTTTTTTTTTTTTTCAGATGCAGACAGCCAACAATGCCATTTCTCAAACCTTTTGCCTGTTTTACATTCACTTTTTAACAGGATCAATCGCAGCGCCATCATTGCAAGCCCCAGTGTTCCAGGGGTGTCTTGGATTATTTGATTTTTGTCCTGATGTTCTGGGAGAGTTAAAACAGCAAAATTCCACAAGCCCTTTGACCAATGATGGTAATATTTTGAAGAAGTATTGCCCTTTCAGCTGTGCCTCTGTGACCTCTCATTTCTCCGGAGTTCAGCAATTATTCCATCCTAGCACTCTCTGCCCAGTCCTTGGGTGAGCACTGGTTTTCATCAGCAACCCGCCAGGATTTCAGCACTTTCAGATTTACTCCAAACTCACACTTTGCTCTACCTACTCCAGCTACTTCCCAGTGGCCAAAAGCCAAGGAAATGCCCCAAACCCCCAGCCCGACAACTTGGCTGCCCTTCAAAAGTCCGCCTCAGCTGGAGCAGAGACAAAAAGTGATTTTGCTCATATGGTCAGCTCCAGTTGGCGGAGGTGGGCTACTGTCCAGATGGTGCCGTTGCTGAGTGATTTGTTATCTGCGGGGCTGGGATATTTTTGCAGAAGGCAGTGGGGGGACTCAGGGGATGGGAATGTTGCACTGGTATGGGGAGCTGGGCTGATAAAGGATTAGGGACTTGCAACATGGCCCAAGAGTATTCTGCAGATTTGTAGAAATCCCAGAATGGTTTGGGTTGGAAGGGACATTTAAAGACCATCTCGTTCCAGCCCCACTGCCATGGACATCTTCCACCAGACCAGGTTGCTCCAAGCCCTGTTCAGCCTGGTCTTGGACGCTTCCAGGAATGGGGCAGCCACAGCTTCTCTGGGAAACCTGTGCCAGTGTCTCACCACCCTCACAGGAAAGAATTTCTTCCTAATATCCCATCTAAATCTCTCTTCTTTTAGTTTAAAACCTTTCCCCCTTGCCCTGTCACTATCTGTCCATGTACAAAGTCCTTCTCCCTCTTTAATATAAGCACCCTTTCGGGTACTGAAAGGCTGCAATGAGGTCTCCCCACAGCCTTTTCTTCTCCATGCTGGACAACCCCTTCCTACGTGTGCAGATCCCCTCAGACCCACATCTCCCTTTGCTGAGGAGGAGGATTGAAGGCAACACTACACGACTGGAAAGGCTCCCCCCCAGACAGCTTCCCACCAAGTTCTCCATAGCAATGCCCAGCTTGCAACCCAACAGCATGGACAGAGCCTCTGCATGCACCCATCCCATGGCTCAGCCTCCCCAGATCCCAGCAGATCCACTGAAGACTTGCCTCCAAGAGAGGCATGGGGAGTTTTCTGGCTGGAAGCAAGGCAGGCAGCTCATACTGCAGAGCCCACCCCTTGTCCCAGCAGGACCCAGCCTGCTGTCAGCCCTGCGCACACGTAGTCTCCAGGAGGAGCAGGATGGTTCACATATGGTATGGATTCACACAGGATCAAGCTGACTCACTGGATGGGGGAGTGGTGAATCGGAAGAAAAACCCCCAAATACACAGGTACGCTTTGGGCCATCTGTCCTCCGAAATACCAGCCATGAGCCACGTTACAAAGCACGTAGGAGGAGAAGTCACTCATGTGAAACGGCTCTGCCAGGCCAAAGCAACCACACCCAAGGAAGAAGCATCAGCCTGCAGCATTTTTTGGGGGAAGTTGTAGGTGGACAAAATGCGGCCCTGCATCCTTACAGCAGCCTAGAGATCTTAGAGTGCCTTCCACTGCCTAAAGGTGCTCCAGGAGAGCTGGAGAGGGACTGTGGACAAGGTATGAAGGGACAGAACAAGGGGGAATGGTTTAAGCTGGAAGAAGGTAGATGTAGGGTAGATATAAGGAAGAAACTCTTGGCTGTGAGGGTGGGCAGGCCCTGGCACAGGGTGCCCAGAGAAGCTGTGGCTGCGCCTGGATCCCTGGCAGTGTCCCAGGCCAGGTTGGACGGGACTTGGAGCAGCCTGGCATAGTGGAAGGTGTCCCTGCCCAAGGCAGGGGGTGGCACTGGATGAGCGTGAAGGTCCCTTCCAATCCAAACCATTCTGGGATTCTACGATCCAAAGCTACCTCCAACCACAGCAAGGCCTTCCCATCCCTCTTTCACATGAGACATAACCCAAATCCCACAGCTGGGTCTTTGGAGGAAACACCAGGCATGCTCCATGGTTGGGCAGCATTTGCTTAACACCAGGCTCATGCCAGGAACGTCTGTGCAAATCCATGCAAGCTGGCTTCAGTCTCTCTGCAGGAAAGACACAGCTGTGGGTCTGCACTCCCTGCGCTTGCCATCTATTAATGCCTTTTATTTTTTATTTTAAAATTAAAGTCAGTCGAGTAATTGAACTCGTCAGAGGAAGCAGACCCAGCCACCTCAAACAGAAAAGCTGTTGCAGAGCCAAAAGACCTATTCATGTGTACATTAAAGACACAGGATCTACCAACAAATCCAGACTGAACCAAGCTGGGTGACAAGGGAGACCCACACGCAAACCACAAACCCCTGGTTTCACAAGGAATGAGCAGGTGAGGAGGAGAGGGACCCTGCCAGCAAAGTCTGCTCTCTGCTTTGAACAAAACATGACTTCCAGCAGTCTGCTCTCCATAAAATCAGATCAGGCAGAGCTAAACTGAGCATCACCGGGTAGAAAACTGGTGTGGGTCCAGCATCCTCTCACCACACCAACCTCTTGGCTGGACACAATGGGCACCTCGTAGGATGGAGAGCACTGGGGAGCTGGGGAAGCTGCTAGGAGAAGAACATTCTTCTCACCACAACACAAGCCAAACCAGCTCATCTCAGTTCACCTTGAGGCAGGGTTGCCAGTGTAATGGCAGATGAGTGTATCTCCCTTTACCATTTCCTTCCAAAAAACTGCCTCCTCCCAGTGTGAGCCCTTCCAGGACCTGAGCTGACCTCCCACTATGATTTTTAGCATTCCTGACAGTGGTTTAGCTGAGCCTGCTCAGACAGAAACATTTTTGCTCTCTCACGTGGATGTTGTTTTTATTACCTTGGAAACCTACATGCTGCCAACCAGCATAACCAGAAGGCACAGCAGGTACAGGGGGGCTACACAACCCTCAGCCCTGCTGGACCAGCAAACACCCTTGCTATATTCCATTAGCAGCACCAGGTTGCCATCATTATCTTGTTTTCCAAAGCCAGCCTTGCTATTGAGAAATAAAATTGACGTTCAGAAAGAATTTGATTCTGAGGGCTGCAGGCAGTGTTCTTAACAGAGACAACAAAATAAGTGGCTTTTTGGTTAAAGGGTGAAGAATAACCTGTAAATTGTTGTTTAAGGGGCTGGTTAAGTGTCCCATAAATACAATGAGTGGCAATGACTGGAACCCATGAGCTGTCACATGGCGGGAGGAAGGTGGGATGCTGTGGCATTTCTTCACCCTGGGCACCAGGTACTTTTTAACTTAACTGATGCATCCATCCACAAGTTTTCAGGACTAATCACTACCCACCACCACGAGATATTCCTCTCATGCCAGTGAGTTAATTCACGTTAGCAGAGTTTCTCATGTGGGCTTTTAGTGGGTTTAATAGGTGTGAGGTTCAGCTGCTCCTCAAACTCCTGGTCTTGGCTCTCTGGAGTTCATGGGAGAGCCAGCGAAAGGCACCAGAAACTGGACTGAGGGGGAATGAACGGAGTTAGACCATCCACCCATCACAGAGCCAAGGGGTTTGGCAGTTAATTAGAACAATGCTATTAGGAGAAGGTTGGTGGCCTTGGGGAGAAGTCTGCAGCCCTGTTGAGCTCTTTCCACAAGCACCTGACCCCTGGTTAAACTGATGCTTTGACACTGCTTTTCCCAGATGAAACTCCTGCCCAGCACAGCTCCTGCACTGACAACTTTGATGTCAGATGAAGCCTTTAAAAGACCAGATTTTCAAACAAATGCAGGATGCGCTGATCTGCCTAACAGAGAGATGTCCCTTGCTGCCCCAGGAGCCGGGACTGGAGGCTGGCAGACGGACAACACTCCGTTTCACAGCTGCTGATTAAACTGCCATGACAATGCTCGGCACAACGCCAGATTAATTAGCGCTAGCCACATGATCTACAGTCCCTTTTGGCTTTAAAGGAAAAAAAAAATCTAAGGATTTTCCAAACTCATTTTCACACACCTCACCGGCCTGATGCTTTCCCTTGAATTTTCTGTTCCTGAAGTTGTGTCTCTCTTTCACAGGGCCTTGTGCCATTTTTAGATGCTGTGAGCCAGGACGTGTGGCAGGAGGAACTCAGAGCCTGTGTAGCTCTTGGCCTTTCGGAGAGGATGGACTAATCTTTAGCTGATATTTAGCAGAGGCTTGCAGCACCACACGCAACCTCCAGCTTGAAACTGTTGTGACCTTTCAGCTTCATTTGCGAGACCATCTGAAATTTGTTTGATTTCAGTTCCTCTGCAGGGCCTTCAAGCAGGCTTTTCATGCCATGGAAAACCACAGCACACACAAATTAGCCACTTCTCTGCTTAAATGGCACGGAGGGAGGGTGGCAAAGTGCAGTGAGAATCAGGGCTGGTGACTGCACCCTGTTTTACAGAGGAGGGGATGGGGATTGGGCAGAGGGCAGAGCTGTCCTGGCCAGCAGAAACAGCGGGTAGTGGATGCAGGGCCAGATTCCCCCCTCTGCATGTCTCCCATGGAAAGATGTCTGTACAAGGGCTGGTTGCTGTCATACTGTTCCCTTCCCACTCCCTCTTGGTGATGCTTTGAGGACAAAGCCACTTTTCCCCCTTCGACCAGCCAAGGTCTCTCACAGGCCTGCAGAGTATTTTCTGTTCATCCCCTCATGTCCAAGGCCAGGTTGGATGAGGCTTTGAGTAAACTGGTCAGGTGGAAGGTGTCCCTGCCCATGGCAGGGGTTGGGACTAGATAAGCTTTAAGTTCCCTTCCAAAATCATTTTATGATTCCATGATTTTCAGATATTACCTTCCCAGGGCTCCCATGACAGTAAGTGTATTACCATTGCTAGTAAGATGAACCAAAAAAGAACAGGGCTGCGTTTCTACCAGTAGCAGCCAAGATACAGAATCACAGCATCACCAGGTTGGAAGAGACCTTCAAGACCACTGAGTCCAACCCATGCCCTAACACCAGCTCAACTAAACCATGGCACTGAGGGCCACATCCAATCTTTTTTTAAACACATCCAGGGATGGTGACTCCACCACCTCCCAGGCAGATGATTCCAGAACTTTATCACTCTTTCAGTAAAAAACTTCTTCCTAACATCCAACCTAAATTTCCCCTGGTGCAGCTTAAGGCTGTGTCCTCTTGTTCTGTCAGTTGCTGCTTGGAAAAAGAGACCAAGCCCCACCTGACTACAACCACCTTTCAGGGAGTTGTAGAAAGTGATAAGGTCACCTCTGAGTCTCCTTTTCTCCAGGCTAAAGAACCCCAGCTCCCTCAGGCGTTCCTCACAGGGTTTGTGTTCCAAGCCCCTCACCAGCCCTGTTGCCCTCCTTTGGACACGTTTGAGCATCTCCATGTCCTTCCTGAACTGAGGGGCCAAGAACTGGACACAGCACTCGAGGTGTGGGCTCACCAGTGCCGAGCACAGGGGAAGAATGTCCTGCTGGCCACACCATTCCTGATACCCCTGTTTTTGCCCTACATGCACTGTTTTTTCCCAACAGCAGGCAATTTTCTGCCCTGCAAGCCATGGACACACTTGACCAGGAGTGGGAAGACACATCCTGGAGGGCACTGGATCAGCCTCAGGGAGGTGGGCAGCACATTTACAGGCTGTAAAATAGCTCAGCATTTATCCATGTATCTCACTCCTGCTTCTTATGGATACATTTCCTTCCCAAAGGACCTATTACAATGTCATGGCCCTCGATTTCAGGAGCCATTTAGGAAATTGTAGTTTGATCTTTTATAGAATCATAGTATTGTTTAGGTTGGAAAAGTCCTCTAATCATCGACTCCAACCATTCCCCCAGCACTGCCAAGCCCACCACTAAGCCATGTCCCTAAGTGCCACATCCAGATGTTTTTTGCACACTTTCAGAGATGGTGACTCGACCACTCCACCACTTCCCTGAGAAGACCTATCAGAGATAAATTGTTTCCTAATATCCAAATAGAATACCAGGAATATTTTATCTGGCATTGTGCCAGCCCAGAGCTTCCTTCCTCCTGGCTCCAGAGAGACACCTTCATCTGTTCCACACTGACGAGCCAAACAGCTGGGATGGCTCATTCTCCAGTTTTATTTTGTTTCTGGCAAGGACCTTATGCTGAGAACTGTCCCCCTGCCTGTCCTGCTGCTCCAAGGGGTAAAAGAGGCTCATGGGGAAAGGGGAACAGCCAACAAACCTGGCTGTGGTCACAGGACAACATATACCGGCTATCTTTGGCACTCACGGGGCAGAAACTTGTCAGTGCTGGGTCCCAGGTGAAGCCCAAAGCCCTGAGCCAAAGGCAGAGCTTTGCGTGTCTTGAAAATCCCACAGGAGGAGAAGAAAACATCCTCCACCCAGATTAGCTTGTGACCCAGAGGCACAGATGTTCTCAGCTGTGGACAACCCCACCAAGGCAGCATCCCAAATCAGTGCCACGTGTATCATGTCCAATGCACCTGCTGCCTGCAGGCCCTGTGGGGCAAGGCCTGCAACCAGGCCCCAGGGATGAGGAGTGACCACATCCACTCTGGGCAATCACGGATTTTCAGCAGGTGACAACCCTGAGGCCAGATGGGGACCACAGGGAGCCAAACTGCTGCAAGGAAGGATGCCATGAGGGGATGGGTGTGTCAGGAGAGATCCCCATGGGTGAGGGCCTTGGGGTGACAGACCCTATGCATGTCAGCGAAGCAAGTAGACCAGGAGGTCTATGATGGTTATGAGGCTGGACACAGAAACACAGAATCATTCAGGTTGGAGAAGCCCTCTGAGATCATGGAGTCCAACCATTCCCCCAGCACTGACAAGGCCACCACTGACCCATGTCCCCAGGTGCCACATCCACACAGCTTTTAAACCCCTTCAGGGATGGGGACTCCAACACTGCCCTGGGCAGCTGCGCCAGGGATGGACAAACCTTTCCATGGAGGAATTTTCTCTGATGTCCACCCTGAGCCTCCCCTGGCCCAGCCTGAGGCCGTTCCCTCTCCTCCTGTCCCTGTTCCCTGCGAGCAGAGCCCGACCCCCCCAGCTGCCCCCTCCTGTCAGGGACTTGTGCAGAGCCACAAGGTCCCCCCTGAGCCTCCTTTGCTCCAGCCTGAGCCCCTTTCCCAGCTCCCTCAGCCGCTTCTGGGGCTCCAGCCCCTTCCCAGCTCCGTTCCCTTCCCTGGACACGCTCCAGCCCCTCAATGTATTTCTCATTGTGAGGGGCCCATCTGAGTGGGGCCAAGAGCATCTCAAAATTTCCCACCAGTCCAGGACAAACAAACTGCACCACACTCCTCCCTACAGCACACGAGATCCTACTAGGAACCTGCACATCTGCCAAGTGGAAAGAAAAATACAATTTTTTTTTCTGTTCCACATGTGACCTCTAGGCCCCAAGGATTTTTACTAATAACCAAATTTAATTTATTTTGCTGTCTTCTCGGCACTAAGGCTTTGCATTGCTGGGCCTGTATTGTTTCTGTTGCAGCCTGCCGGTGTCCACAGAAATTTAAAATTAAATATCAGGCACACATTAAGGTCAGGCAGCTCAATTCCATTAGCAGGCAGCCAGGCTCAGCCTCTCTGTAATGAATGCTGCTCTCTCCTCCTAATGATAGCAGCAGAGGAACTGGGCAGTGCTAGCCTGTGGTGATTGGCACCCCACTGACACTGGGGACCACTAAATTGATTTTAAAAGTCCATTCATCTTCTGCAAATCATGGCTTAAGTCTTCCTGACCTGTGACAAATCTTCATGAGCTCCAATTTGAAAGATAGAGCCAAGAGGAAAGGGAGAAAAAAAATGTACAAAAAACCCTACAAAAAATTCCCAAGAGGAAGAAATAGATTTCAGATGGGTTGTTCTGCCTCAGTTTTGAGTCCTCTCCCCCAGGTATGTATTCTGCACTCACTTTGTGAGCAAGGTTAAAGGTTTTTCATCCCACTGCCTGCCACAAAGAGGACTCAGAGGATCCAAAGATGCTACAAGAGCCTCTCTGTTGCTGGACTCATGGGCATTGGAGGAGTCATGAGCAACGGAGGTGTCCTCCCCATCACCATCCTGACACCTTTCTGACCCACTGCAGCACAGCCCCGTGGCCAAAAACATGTGCAGCTCCCTGTTTGTACAGTTAAATGGGATGGCTGCTGTCATCCTTGGGCAAAGGAGACCTTCAAACACATCAGAAAATGTTTTTTCCTACACCCTTTAGCACAACAAACTCCAACCCCAGGGTGCAGCCAGCTCATGTCTATACCAGACTCCAATAGATCTGTATCTCAGAGGGTGAGGAGGCCCTGGCACAGGGTGCCCAGAGAAGCTGTGGCTGCCCCATCCCTAGAAGTGTCCAAGGCCAGGTTGCACAGGGTTTGGAGCAACCTGGGAGAGTGGAAGGTGAGCAACACCATTGTTTCAGAGATACTTTGAAAATGCACTTGGGGTGAAGAAAAGGACATGGGGAGGAGGGTGAAATAGGACTTTAAGGCACTACCACAGCACCAGGAGTCTGGGTTTCAGGCTGTAAGTTGTCACGTTGTTATTGCTGAGGCATTTGGGAGGTCTGTAATAGCTCTTTTGCTCTGTAGAATTCACCCTTCCTGAAGGAAAACATTTATTCCACTCAAATACAAATAACAGCTAAATACAGGCCGATCAGTTTAATAGTGCAGTTATGCCTATTAAAGTGACTGTAAAACCAACATCAAGGCATTTCACATTATTTCCCTCTCAGTGACTCCAGATCTGATTCACTTCGACAAATCCCCTACTATGGAGAAGTGGCCACAAATCTCCACAGCCCTGTGTCAGGTGGCATTGAAAGAAAGTTTCTGTTGGACTCAAAAATTTTGTCAAGATCTATCAGCTAAAGAAAACCTATTGATCAGAGCAGCCAGATAAGGAGGTTGTATACGTAATGCCAGCAGACAGGTTTTCCCCCAGGTCAGTATTTTTAAGCATTATTAAGCAGTATAAAGCAGTATTTTCATAGAGGAGAAGGGGTGTGAGTCACTCTTCCCACTACTGTAGTGAGTGACCTTGGGAAAGTGCCTCCCCTTAGATTTTAACCTAATAATGTTAGAGCTATTATTTAAAAAATAGTATTAATTCATGTCTGTGACGTTGAGAAAGAATAGAGGTTTTTGTTTTTCATCCAAAAGTCTCAGCTTTGTCAGCTTTCTGTTGCATTTCCAAATATGTTTCCTGAAGAAAGCAGAGACATCTGATCAAGTTTTTATGGCTAAATACAATTCTTCAGACATGGTCTGTAACACATTTCCTCAAGAGTGACCACAGAAAGGAGGGTATGAAACAGAAATCTGCTTTTCTCCACTCACGTTTACATTTATCCATGAATTTTACCTACAAAGGAGCAGAATCATCTGCATTTTTTCCTGTTCCCTGAATTTTACACCCAGTGGCCTGGAAGACAGTCACTGGTGCATTGTACATGTGGAGAAATGAAGGTAGGAGATCAAAACAGGGACACCTTCCACTGTCCCAGGTTGCTTCAAGCCCCATCCAACCTGGCCTTGGACACTTCCAGGGATCCAGGGGCAGCCACAGCTGCTCTGGGTACCCTGTGCCAGGGCCTCACTGCCCTCAGCGTAAAAAAATTTCTGCCTAAAAATGTTCTTCGTACTCGACACCTTATGGGACAGCTGGGACAGATCAAAAACCGTAATGAAAATAATCCTAGATTTTCCACTTATACTGTCAGTGCACAATGCAACTGGACCTTCAGAGAGAGCAGAAAAAGATTACAGTAGTTTTTCTCCCCAGCGCTAACTGCTGAACCCCAGAGAAGACTTCTGCCTGGGTGGAAATAATAGAGCACAAATAACACTAACCCATGTAATATCCACTGGATGGGAGTTCTGGCAGATACCAAGTAGAGGAGAGAGAAGCAGCAATTACAAAGCAGTACTTCAGATTTAACCCATTTTCCCCCAGATTTCTCTGGGGGGAAAAAAAGTAACATCTGTTCAAGACACAAAACCTGTTGACTCCTCAGAACTCCCAGTTATATACAAAAAGGAATTAAAGCTGGGATCTGAACTTCTTGGTGATGTTGATTCAAGGCTGGTGCCTCTAGAACCTCAGATGAGCCACACGCTGCATTTCTAAAATTTTTCTGGTCTTTTGAGAACGATGGACTACAAATCATCTAACCCTGCTCCTCCATTCAGAAGAAGCATTTTGACCAAGAAAATCAACCCAAGCCCCCAGTTAGGTGGTCTGGGCTGGCGCAGAAATTGTCCAACATTTGGCAGCTCTGCAAACATCGAGCCCTGAAGAGGTGTCTGCAGGCTCTCCCCAAGCCCTGAATACCCTCACACAGGAACCTGGTGGGCAAAATCCTAGTTCCTGACTTTTTTGTCCATTCAGGATGGGAGCAAATGGCCTCAGGTTGTGCCAGGAGAGGTTTAAACTGGATATTAAGAAAATATTTCTTTGCTGAAAGAAATTTTCAGGTCAGACCTTAGAATGGGCTGTCCAGGGCAGTCATGGAGTCCCCATCCCTGGGGGGGTCTAAAAGCCCTGTAGATATGGCTCTTGGGGACATGGGCCAGTGGTGGCCTTGGCAGTGCTGGGGGCATGGTTGGACTCAATGATCTTGGAGGATTTTTCCAACTTTAGAGATTCTACAATTCTATGATTTTGCAGTGGGATCACCCCTACTTTTTACAGCAACAACAAAAGCTGTGTGGATGGCAAACTTCCTCTGGGACCCGAGTTCAGACATGCTCCCAAATGCCCCATTTTCTCAATATCAAGGGGTGGCCCATTCAGAAAGGTGCCAGCCCTGCAGAGCAGCTCACCAGGCTGGACAAAGGTCTCCTTTCCTCCCAATATTGCAGGGACCAGCCAACAACCACCTCCATCCCCAGCCTGGAAGTGGAGACCCAGAGTCCTCCTGACCATCCCCAAGCTGCCCCATCAAGCCCCAGACCAGTGTGAGATTTCTCTCTGTGTTGCTGTTTTTCCTTGACTTTCTGGTCCATCACCTGCTGCCCTAAGAACCTCTTGAGCTTCTCTCTGTGCGTTACCCTCCCTCCTCCACTATCACCCAGCACTTCCACAACAGAGCTCTCCCACAGATGAAAACTTGCCAGGAATTTTAAGCCCTGCTCTTTGGAGAGAGACACCTTTCTCTCGCATGGAAGGTGGTACGCACTGACAGACAGAAAAAGCAACTCCTACAGCTGATGGGCTGCACCCCACCCAAACCCAAACTTAGATGTGGGAACAGATCCCTCACCACAGGCACTGATAGCAACAAATCACTTTTCATTGGCTTTTTGGTGCCTGAACCTTGGCAAACACCTCGCATTTCCACAATGCTGTTGTGCTCTGGGCTTTCATCCCTTTTCTTTCTTTCCTTTTAATCTCAAAGTCTCATTATATTTTTTGGCTTTCTCAAAGCTCCAGCTCCCTGGCATGATGCAAAGTGTGTACATCATGGCATCACTAGAAAAGGGCTTGTTTTTTGAGGGAAAAAAAACCAATAGCAAGCAGGATCTGGGACTATTCATGGACTGGAGAGGAACATTTCAGCTCAGGGGGCAGGGTGCCCACCCTGCACACCCACCTGCTCCATTAAACTTACCTCCAACAGGCTGCATTCAAAGAGGACTCCCCAAGAGCCTCTGCAGTGGTGGTAGCTCCAAGCAGAGGCTGTTGTTGGGTGCCCTGGTACAGCCCTCCTCCCCTGCACCACCCTACTGCCAGGCCCTGGCACCTCTCTGATGCCCTCTGCCCCTTGTGCTGGCCTGGATGTCACCTCCCCCTCCCAGGGACGCTGCCAGCCAGTCAGGTTTCTGCAGAGCATGTCCATCCCTGTTTCCCATTTAAATTGCAGGGCATTGGGAAGAGGTCCTTTCCGCTTCCCCACTCCCATCACGGGGCCCAGAAAACTGTGCCCAGTTGTGCCATTGCAGCAAAGAGAGGAGGTGGGGGAGAGGAGAGGCCCCAGTGCTCCCTGCTCAGTGAAAGAGCAGCAGCCCTTTAGCACAGGTCCTTTCTGCACAGCACCCATCCAAACCACCACCCCCACTGAAAGCAGTGTTTTCTAGAAGTGAGGCTGGAAGAGGGATGTGTACCAAGAGCCCACTTGGCACCACACCACGATGTTCCTTTCCCTGGCCAGATAATGAATGCAACTGTTCTTTAAGGCTAGTTATGAGAGAGATCTGCCCATCTCCGTGCTCCCAACACCACTTATTACACCATCCATCACAGACATCCCCCAGGGCAGCAGCCAGAGGATGGGGCTTGCTCTTCAGCCTCCTTCCTCATCCCTTCAGCCCATACGGAGCTCTCAGGGAGGTCTGGACACGTGGAGAGCAGTGCCTTATCCTCCCCTACACCAACACACACTAGGCCAGTGTGCTAAAGCACCTCAAGTGTTTTAAGCAGGTTTGGGTCCCAGAGCCAGCACCAGCCACGAGGAAGATGTTGGTGCTTGGAGAAGGAATGTGAAGAAGGAGCAACTCGAGAAAACCGCTCGCATCCATGGGGGAAATCATGGCAGATACTGTAACACATGGTGGGAAATGAGAGAGGTGAAGGAGGAGAAGTCAAGTGAAGGTAATACCAAGGGTGCTGCAGGCTAGGAGGAGGGTTAGGTTGGATATCAGGGAAAGGCTCTTCCCCAGAGGGTGCTGGGCACTGCCCAGGCTCTCCAGGGAATGGGCACGGCCCCAAGGCTGCCAGAGCTCCAGGAGCATTTGGACAGCGCTGCCAGGGATGCACAGGTTGAATTGTTTGGGTGTCTGTGCAGGGCCAGGGGGTGGATTTGATGATCCCTGTGCGTCCCTTCCAGCTCAGGTGACTCCATGATTCTCTGACTACTCATCCAGGCTCAGAAGGCATTTTCTGAAGAGCAGCAGAAGTTGTGTCTCTGCAGAGACGCAGAGGACGAGCCTGAGTCTGACAGTGCTGAGGCTGGCCCAGGGGGAAAAGACCTCCTTCATGGCTTAGTTTCTAACAGAAAAATGTCCAGTGAGAGATGCTGGGCTGTGGATAAGGAATCCCAGAACAAGGGCAGGGGTCCCACAAGGTCTGTATGATGCCTGAGTGTGCTGGTTTGGGCTGTGGTAGAGTTAATTCCCTTTACAGTAGCTGGTACAGGGCTGTGTTTTGCGTTTGTGCTGAACACAGGGTTGATAACACAGACATGTTTTTGTTATTGCTGAGCAGGGCTTGCACAGACCCAAGGCCTTTGCTGCTTTTCATGTGGCCAAAATAATGGTGGCAAAGATAATATAAAGTGAGGGGAAGAAGGAGGAAGGGAGGGATGTTTGGAGTGATGGTGTTTGTCTTCCCAAGCCACTGTTACGTGGGAGGAGGCCCTGCTCTCTGGAGATGGCTGAACACCTGCCTGACCGTGGGAAGCAGTGAATTAATTCCTTGGTTTTGCTTTGCTTGTGTGCACGTTTTTTGCTGTCCCTATTAAACTGCCTTAATCCTCTCAAAAGTTTTCCAGCTTTTACCCTTCTGATTCTCTCCCTAGTCTCACTGGTGGGGGAGTGAATGAGGGGCTGTGAGGGGCTGGATGGGGTTAAACCACAACGAGCCACTGCAACATACCCCAAAAACTGCTGTGAGCTTCCCAGATATTGAGGTTTGGCCCTTGATTTTGCTAAAGGGGCTCAAAATCACTTGTTGCAGGAAGAGCAGAGAGAACACCAAGAAAACACATCTGGCTTCTCTAGCAGCATCCCAAGTCCTCTCAGGAGGAACAGCTTTCTGTCCAAGGGAACGTGCCTTCCTTCCCCCTGGAACACATGCTATTTTCCTAAGCCTGTAAGTACCTCCTGGGAATATTTTCCTTCCCCAGGACACCCCAGCACGATCCAGAAGAAGCACCCGGATGGCATCAGAGCTATCTGGATCTGGCAGTACAGGATGACCCTGCAGGTGACCAGGGCAAGATGATACATCCTGACCTCCACAGTGTCCCTGTGGTCCCCTGGGGCAAAACACCCAGGATTTCCACTGGCAAGTGTGTAATCACACGTGCCAGACAAGTTTTCCTGCTCCAAGCAAACAAGGCCATGGCGAAGGTGCTGTTTGTGTCTGCAGGCTGGAGGAGAATCACAGGATATCCTGAGTGGGAAGGGAACCCACAAGGATCATCAAGTCCCGCTCCTGGCCCTGCACAGACACCCCAACAACCCCACCCTGTGCATATCTGGGAGCATTGTCCAAACCCTCCTGGAGCTCTGGCAGCCTCGGGGCTGTGCCCATTCCCTGGGCAGTGCCCAGCACCCTCTGGGGGAAAAACCTTTTCCTGATAGCCAGCCTGACCCTGCCCTGACACAGCTCCAACCTTCTCTGGGTCCTGTCCCTGGTCACCAGAGAGGAGAGATCGGAGCTGCCCCTCTGCTTCCCCTCATGGGGATGTTGAAGACCACAGTGAGGTCTCCTCTCAGTCTTCTCCAGCTGAACAGACCAAGTGCCCTCAGCTTGCCCTCACACAGCTTCCCCTCAAGGCCCTTCACCATCCTTGTGGCTTTCTTTGGATGCTCTCTAACAGTTTAATGTCTTTTCTTACATTGTGGCACCCAAAAGTGCCTCCTCTTTCTGTAAAGGGCCAGCTACACTTTGTGACCTCCCACATCATTCCAGGACTCATCTCAGGCATTAATTCTCTTGATTAAATAAATTTGGTAGTTTCACAGTACAAGAACACAAAGCCAGTCTATTCCTGACTACTGCATATTCCTTCAAGTGAGTACAAAACACCTAACCCACCTCCAAGATACTGAAAAAATTATGTCAAAGTGAAACATTTGTGTATGAAAAACCCAGCTCAAATATTATGATGAATTGTTTTTATTCCTTGCATCCAGTTGATGCTGTTTCATTTTCTGTCATAAGATAGTATTTCACTTCTGGGGTTGTGGCCTATTTCATCTCCCTTCAAATGAACCATTTAAAAGCATCTCCCCACCCTCTCATTTTGCTGAAAAACTCCAGGACAATATAAAACCAGGAAAATAAATTTTCAGCCAGTGAACTGGAAAATAATCATCATCATCAAAACCAGATATTCCTGTTCTCTAGTCCCTGGCAACTCAGTTCAATAGAACTGCCACCAGCTGAGCTGCTGGCCCACCACCCACTGCTCACCCATGCACTTCCCGGGTGCTATGGGGACAGGACATTCCTTGCCTTGGGGGCCAATATCCATGCCACACCCTAATTTCCAGCTCACAGTTTGAAGGAACAACCTCGGAGGCAAGAGTCTGGCCACCACTGGTCAATATACTGCAGGAGGAAGTCAGGCTGAGCTGAGCAGCACATTAAGGACAGAGATGGGTTTTGCTGCTACTTTGATAAACTCAGGAAGGTACAGCATCAGGAAATCATTTAGACTGAAAAGACCTCTAAGATCAAGTCCAACCATTCCTCAGCACTGCCAAGGCCACCATTGATGCATGTCCCCAAGTGCCACATCCACATGGCTTATACATCCCTCCAGGGATGGGGACTCCAACACTGCCCTGGACAGCCTGTTCCTAAGCTTAATAACCCTTCACATGAAGGAATTTTCCCCAAAAATCCAACCTGAGCCTCCCCTGGCCCAGCCTGAGGCCGTTCCCTCTCCTCCTGTCCCTGTTCCCTGCGAGCAGAGCCCGACCCCCCCGGCTGCCCCCTCCTGTCAGGGACTTGTGCAGAGCCACAAGGTCCCCCCTGAGCCTCCTTTGCTCCAGCCTGAGCCCCTTTCCCAGCTCCCTCAGCCGCTCCTGGGGCTCCAGCCCCTTCCCAGCTCCGTTCCCTTCCCTGGACACGCTCCAGCCCCTCCATGTCTCTCTTGTCCTGAGGGGCCCAGAGCTGTCCCCAGCACTGGAGGTGCCTCAGCAGTGCCAGCACAGGGGACGGGCCCTGCCCTGGGGCTGTGGCCACACCCTGGCTGGCTCCCAGAGAGCATCTGCTACAAGCACTGAATCCCTACTTCCCAGGAAGTGGCCAGACATCACCCAGCGATGGGAAGTAAGAGAGTAACTCTTCTGTTTTCCTTTGCAGCCTTTGCTTTTGCTTTATTAAATTGACTTTATCTCAACAACTTCTTTTCCATTTCATTTTCTCCCGCCTGTCCTGAGGAGGCAAGTGATGGAGCACCTGGGTGGGCACCTGGTGTCCAGTCAGGGTCACCCCACTGCCCTGGTGAAAAGAAAACTGCGGTTTCTGCAGGAGTTTCCCACTCAGCCCAAGGAGGGCTGAGCAAAACCAGCTCCACAAGTGCTTTGGTGCACAATGGATAACATTTTCTCCCTTCAGGCTCGTGGAGATCTGCCTGTAGCCCCTTGATCTCAAAGGAGGCTCTGCACAGAGGAGCAGGAGAGAGTTTGGGGCTGCCAATGGGCTTTGCAGGTTGCCAGCAGGGGAGGGGACCTTTTTCCTACAGGGTTGCATGCCATGAGGCATGCATTATTAAACAGTAACAACTTTGTAACAACCCCAAGCCCGCTAATGTCCTGCTATCTCTGTGCAGGAAGCCTCCTCGTTCCTTATGTCAGCCCCAGGAGATTTGTGGGATATCACAAATAACAGCTGGTCAAGATAAGGTCTCTCCCAACAGGCTGCTTGCTCCCAGCATCTTGTAAAGCCTCATCCTGACAGACCTGAATGGACCAGCGCCTGGAGCTGCTACATCTCTGTTTTCAGTCCAATCTTGCTCTTTTCTAGATGTTTTGAGCAAATATTGTGAGGTTTCTCCATTTTCATGCCTTAGACACCCATCTCCAAACCCTCCCAATCACCCTCACCTACCATCAGGGGAGCACAGCGACCAAAGGCACTCAGTTTTGGCAAAGCAAAACTTAATCCACTCCCTGTCCCTTCCAGCTCCTAGCACGGAGGGAATCTCTTAATTTCAATTAGGAAAACCCCACCAAGGAGCAGGGGAGTTGTCAGGGTCCCCCCCCCAGTGGTAACACGAAACCAGGCGCGCCAGCAAACAAGATGTTTATAGCCCAGTGATTCATAATACTGCAGAGTTTGCAGGAAACACAGCACCATTCATGGTTAAGAAATTCTCTTGTTTTCTGCTAAATATATAAAATAATCACTCATCCCCTGAGCAGCAGATGCAATTACACCTAGTATTAGCCTCGTATGCCAACCACTATAATTCTGGTGCAGCATGAAGCTGTTTCCCAAGGCTTTAGAAGTCCCTTAATCTGCCTTTTGACGTCAAATGACAAATTTCTTGCCTGGGATCATTAACGGGATGACTAATGAAAGCTGATAAGTGAATTTATAAATGAAATTAAAGATATTAATATTATAGGCCAGGCTACAAGAAAGAGAAATGTGGATCTAGCAAACCACAACAAGAAGCGTGGTAATCTGCATGAGATTTACAGCTCCTTTCCTGACAGGCAAATGAGTGGTATTTTCTGCCTGGAGGTTGTGGAAGCTGCCAGGCTTGATGGACACTTCTCCTGAAGCATCACCACCCCCATTACCTTCAGACGCTGACTGAGATTTAAAAAGCTCCTGCTCAAGTTTAACTGCAAATGCCAAACCAGGGATTAACACACCCCAATAGTCTTTCAAAGATAACTGCACCACCAAACCCTCCTGCAAACAAAATACCTTTACACTGTGGCCAGTTTGATGCCAACTTCTTCTTTTTTTTTTTTGTCTTTTAAGAAAAAAACACACTTCAAACTAGATTCTCATCTTATTCACTCCAGTATAAATGCCAAGCAACTCTTTTAAAAGCTGAGGACTTATTTTTTTGGGCTTATGCACGTACAAACAAGTTCAGACCTTCCCAAATGGGTGTCCAACCCCACATCCAGGCAGTTTCATCAGGAACCCACAGCTCCTTTCTGACTCCAGCTGCTCCTCACTGAGGTTTGGGGCTCTCAGGAGAGACTATTTAAGTCTCAGCTCCCACTAGCTGATGATGGCCAGCCCTAAATGGACCAAACAACCTCCACTGCCCCAAGGCACACAGGCAAATACAGACACCTCCTCTGATACTAAAAAGAGAAAAAAAAACAAAAAAAGAGAAAGCTTCCTTTTGTCTGTCGATGCCCAGTTTTCTAGCAGAGACAGCACAGAAACTGGCTAGTTGGGCAAGTGGTCATGAGTGGTGCCTCTTCATGCACCCACAGCCTCCAAAAAACCCAAGATCCTGTGGAAGAGATCAGTGCCTTGATCTAGCAGTGTGACTGAAGGAAGAGTCAGATGCCACCAGGAGAATGAGGAATCCCAGAGACACACAGGAAGCACAGCTGGGGAGAGCACATTTGCTGCGGGGATGTTTCCCAGTCCCATCCTTCACTGGAACAACCCAGGGTGGGGAGCAGCTGCAGCAAGACAGATGCCCCAGGGATGGTTTTTCTGAATGCCTTTTAGAGACCCCTCCCAGCCTGGAGAAAACGACAAGAGAATGTTTTCACAGCAGTTCTTAGCTCCAGAGCTGGACATATGGTTTGGTGGGCTGTCCAGTCCCATCAGTCCTGCTCAAAAAAGTCCCAGAAGGTGCCCGTGCCTGGTCGTCTTCTTGTTTAGGGACACACCTGCTCCTTGGACCATTTGGGAAAGGACACGTAGGGGTGGTGCACAGTAACAGCTCCAAAGCACCACTTGAGCGTTCCAGAGGGAGGAAAAAAGAGGAAAACCAGCACCAGCCCATGGCTCTGAGCGAACTGAGGGTCACCCACACCTTGAGGTGTCACCTCCAGGCAGGGCAGCCACTGGGAGCAACTGGGACCACAGGGATGTGGTGAGAGAAACAGAGACACCTGGATCCTTCCCCCAGCTACTGAAACCCTCACCCAAACATTTCCCCACAGGCATGTCCTCACTTCACAGGCTCCGAGCCCACAGGGCTGCCCCTTACTATCTCCAAAACCTGCACCTTTGCTGCTGCCAGCCCTTCTTTGCTCCTGACCCCACTGGGTGTAGTCCCTCAAACCAGAAGCTTTAGTGATATTCATTAAAGAGCCACAAGCCACACACACAGAGCTTTCCTGCAGGCACATTCTGCAGCCTTTAAAGGGAGGGAGAGAAAACAACAGAGGTTAAGGACACTTACCAAGAGGGATCCACGACAGCATGGGCCAACCAGCCCAATCCAGCTGGGGCTGGGAAATGCAAAGGACCATCAGGCAGGAAAATGTGTGAGAAAAGGTCCTGGGAGACTGCAAAACTGAGCAGAGGAGGAGCAGAAAGGGTTAAGAAAAGGTGGAGAGGAGGCATGGAGAAGACAAGGTTTCCCTCCATCCTGGCTGCTGCTGAGCTCTCCAGCACACGAACCCAGTCCCTGCCATCACCAGGACCTGTTGCAAGAGGCTGAGGAGTGATTGCATTTTTTTTTATTATTATTTTAGAGGGAGAATTTAACCTTTCTCAAAAGACACAGCTTTCTCACTGAGAAGGTTTGTGGATCTCCCATGGGGTCCTGTGCAGAGCTGCTTGGGAAGCCACAACCCCTTTGCCAACCCCAACTGCAGAGCAACCCATTCCATCTTTCCAAACTCAACCAAAAAAGGGAGAAAATTACAATTTTCCCCACTTGGCGTTGTCCCCACTCTCACTGCTTCCCTGCAGGTCCCTGCCCTGGCCCCACTGCAGCCCTGCATCCTCCTTTTGCTTCCCAAACCCCCACATCAGCTGAAACACCTGCTGAGTGCTGACTTGCGAGTTTTGAGGACCAAGTTTGCCATAAGCAGCAGCTTGAAGGTCAACATTATGTACAACCCCTTTAGAGAAAAGCCTGGTGCTATCACCCAGCTCCAGGAGCTGCAGGGTTATGCAGGAACACCCAAGTACCATGAGATGCCCAAGAGTCACAGGATTTGGAAATGCCATCACACCTCTTCCAATTGCCAAAGCAATTCTGTTCCTGGGGGTTACGAATATTGAAGGCAATTTAACATAGGAGAAGACCTTTTGCAAATCTCCCCTTGGATTTCTCACTCATTAATTTAATGCCTCCCAAAACGAGCACTCCCAGGTTAAGGGTGGAAAATGCTTTTCTCTGCTGACCTGCTGCAGTGCCTGTTCCTTTTTGAACACTCTAGAGATAAGAACCTCTCCGTTGAGACACGAGGCGGCCCCAGTGCATGGCTTGGGGTTAAACCAGCATGTAAAGGGGCAGAAGTGGATGTCCATGTCCGTGCTACCCCCAAAAGAGCTGTACTCCCCTCTCCTTCCACCCCTACACCTCCAGTCGTGGCCACCATCCTCCCTCTGGTCAGTGGAGAGGGATCAGACAGTCCTGGATGTTCCACGTGCTCCCCGAGGTACCTTGGGGAGGGGGTTTCTCCTACAGCTTTTGGGGAAGCACCTGCCCCATCCATGCTCCATCCTCCCCTTTCAGCTAAAAAGGAGCTGCCTGGGTCATGAGCAGGGTTTGAAACAACAAAATGAAACTCAAGACTTACTCTAGGACAGTCCTTCCAGAAGGGTCACGGAGGAGGACTTGGGGCGACTCTGCGAGGACACCGAGGGCACCCCAAGCAAAGCTGGGCCGTGTCCCCACCATGTCCTCAGCGCTCCGTTCCCCTCCACCAGAGCAGCTCCAGGGTTTTGTGGCAGACACACCCCAGCTTTTTCCCCGAGCTTCACAGCTTCTGCTGCTGCCTCTCTCGCGCACCAACTCACCGGTTCTTAAATAACACACTTCCACAGGGCCAGATCCGCACTCAGCAAGGTAAATCCAGATCAGCTTTCTTTAGACTTTGCTGGTAATTCCAAGCATGAGCAAAACGTGACCACTACTCGTTCCTCTTTCTCTTAGAAAGGATGGAAGCTGTGCCAGCAGCCCAAACCCCATGTGAGAGACCCCTCAGCCCAGCTCCCTCTTGCCACCATTAAACGCACACAGATGGGTGTGAGACCTTTACACAGCCCTTACATAAACGAACCTCTGAGCCCGTTTTGTCTGTGCTTGGGATTATCCTTCTCCCTGTTACTGAAAGGAGTTATTTAAGGGAGACCAGGGATACAGGTTGGTGCTGGAGAGATGTCCAGGCTTTACAGAAATCACTGCATGTGCCTCCACACCCACAGCAGCACCACCAGCACGTGATCCGCCTTGGATTTCCTCAGCCCGAGACGCTAAAACAAAAAAAAAAAAAAAAAACCAACCAAAAAACCAACAACAACAACAAAAAAAAAACAATACAAAACCAAAAAAAAAAAAAATCATTTTCTTTGTACCAGGTGGCTTTTTCAAGACTCAAGCGTGGCTTTTCCAGAGTGTCAAAGGAATTAAGTCATTAAAATGTGGATGAGTTTGATGGATTATGAGCTATGAAAGCCTAGTGGTTACTGAATAATAAGGCTGGGAGGTGGAGGAGGGAGGATGTTTCCTCTCGTAAGGATGTGTTTCTAACAAGACAGGTCAAAAATATGATGCGGATGATAAATTGCTTTAAAAGTTGCCATTAACCCAGCAGTTTTCTGCATTATTAGATTACCAAGGCATCCTCGGAGTGGGTTGACTCTGCCCTGTACCAGGGCTAATTTGCAGACTGAGACCTGGGGGGGGTTATTACGCTCACTGCAGTGAATCCCCGCTCCCAACAAAGGGGCAGCTGCCGGCAGGTGTCCGTGGAGGGGATGGATTTATCTGTGTCGGGATTTGGGGTGGGGGAGAGAAGAAGGGTTTGTTTTTTTTTTTTCCCACGCCATAACCCGAATCTCATTGTCTCACGTGGCGTGGGGTTGGGGGGGGGAGGGGTGGGGGGTGAATTTAAAAAGAAAAGGAAACAAAACAAAAACAAAAAAAAAGGGGGGGGGAGAGGGAGGAGAAAATAATAATAATAATTAAAAAAAATCACATTGGAAAATGATCAGCCCCAACAGGCATGCATGTCTCCCTTCATGCAAGCGAGAAGCACAGCCTCCCTCCTCGGGATGTGTACGGGGACATGTGTCAGGCACGGAGGAGCTCAGCGCTGGCCCGGGGCGAGGATGGAGCGAGAACAAAGGGCCACGGCATACACTACATCCAGGGGGGAGCAGGGGGGCACCCCGCTGGTGCTCATACAGAGGGGGACAGGATGGCCAAACAGTCACCGAGGTACACGGAAAAGGAAATATGGAGAAGGAAATCATAAATAAATGTTCATAGAGAAAACCGACCAAACTCAGGATAGAGCTAGGAGAGAGGTGGAAAGGCACAGCCTTGCGAAATGATGCGTCTCTGGGAGGGATGCTGGGGTAAAGGCAGGGCGGTCTGCAGGAGCCTCTGGCTTTTGTTTTGTTTGCCAGCGGCTCCTCGTGAAATTTTAGCGGGTGGGAACCACCGACCTGCTGAATTTGTCTTCCTCTCATTAAAGACCAATCACCAATCCTGCGTCTCCCGCCCGCTTCTGTGGAAATGTAATTAAAGACAAGATGCTCCCCCCGCCTCCCCTCCCAGCCCCATCTCCTGGCTTTGGGAGCCCTGACTTCCCTCAGTTCCTCGTGGCATCCAAGCCAAAACGGGGATGTTTTAGAGGACCATTTTGCAGACCTGGGAGAGGAGGTCTGCTGCAGGCACAAGGAGAGGTGACCACTATTATCATCGCTTTGCAGCCGCAGCAAAGCTGCTTGCTGCCCGCAATTCATCCATACCTCCATGCTTCCAATATTTTAAGGCTCCCCATGACTTTCTCCCCACCCCATAGTTTGCCTTTTCTTTTAAAATTTTTTAAAATTTATTTATTTATTTATTTTGACCAAATCGAGTTTTATTCAGAAGATGGTGGGCCTGGAGGCTGCGAGCAGGAAAAATGTAGTTACAACATTAGCAGCTGGGACGTTTTTACGAGCCCTGCCTTGCAGGGGTCTAGTGGAGATATTTATAGCGTGCCAGTCGCCGCGGGACCGAGGCACGGCAACTTCTCGCCTGGCAGATGGTGGGCAGGGCGCTCGCAGGGATGTATATGTTTAAATATACAGCTTAAAGATTAGAGGGGGGATTTTTTTTTTTTAAATACAGGTTGGTTTGCCTCTCGTTAATCAAGAGTTTCGAAAAATAAACAATTCCCCCCATCCATCCTGAGGTAAGGAACATGTAATGTTGTAACTAGAATGAATAAGCAGCAGACCCTTCACCAATTTTTTTTTTTTTTGATTAATAATGAGGGATTGGATTTGTACACCTTTTTTTTTTTTTTTGGCTATTCTGCAGTAAAACCGGAATTCTGCATCGGCACAACAGCAATACGGACTGTGCGCTGGGGAGCATGTACACACAGACTAATACTGAGGGTAGAGATGGCATAGGAGGTGGGGGGAAAAAAAATGTATTTAAAAGCCCCCATATCTGCTCTACAAGGGAGAAAAAATCCACTCACTCAAACCTCACGATGAGGGGAAAGCAAGGAAAAAATCTAAACAGCAGGATACGACAATAAATGGGAAAACAGCAATAGAAAAAGCACACTAGGTTAATATAGGAAAACTAGTTTCTTTATTGAGAGATCGTATATTAGTATTAGTGGAATCGTGTGTAACAATGTCATCATGCACACAATACAAAAAGGCAAGGCCCACCATGCTATGGAAGGGCAACAGAACAAAAGCAGCGTACACTGAGCAGATGTATAGGCTACAGCACATTACATTTCAGCAGGGTATGTCTCTACAGAGAGATTTACATCAGAAACTAGGTAATGTAAAAAAATACAGACCATGCTTTAGTTTTAGTACAAGAAAAAAGGTGGAGATACACAACCAAAGGATATTCGGTACAGAAAAAATTACCCACAAAATAAGAACAGGAAGTAATTTAGCACAGCAGAAAAAAATGTTATCCCTGTTTAATGGAAAACCATTTTGCCAGTCGTCTCTTTCGGCAGCCCAGTTTTTTGGGGGGTGCTAGGCGGGTTGGGGGTGCGCCGGCGGGACGGGACACTTGTGGCTGCAAGGAGGGACGGGGCCGGGGGCGATGCCCGCGGGGACAGCGGTGTCACCGCGGGGACAAGGATGCTGCACCCCCCGCCAGCGGCTGGCGGGGGTACCTCAGCAGCTGCTTGACCACACACATCCCGCTCCCCAACTCTCTGCCAGCCCGATTTTCGGAATCGCGGCCAATCGCTGCGCTTCCCCTCCCCAAATTTAATGTTTTTCGGAAGGTTTTCAGCAGGGAGGTGGGACCAGCTGATCCCACCGCGGTCCCTTTCCAGTCTCAGCCGCCCCGTGATTGTGGGGTCTGGCCGCAATTTGGGGGCGTTTGCCCCCACCCCAAAGAGACTCTGCGACGACGACCACAGCAAAACGAATCCACTTAACAGGAATTTACAGTGCAAATGTAACTCAGCTACTACACAGGATGGAGGTACAAAAATGGCTGTTATCGGCTACAGCTACGCTGGGATGGCCTGGTGGCTACGGCGGGGGGGGGGGGGGGGGGGGGGGGGGGGGGGGAGGGTAAATTAAAAAATAAAATAAAATCCGTAAAAGAAGAACGGGGTGGGAGGAGGAGGAAATGGATCTACCGCAGAGGAGATGGGAGGTGCGGGCGGGAGGGGGGTCCCAAAACGTGGCGTGTGTGGGGCGTCTGGCGCCCCAGAAAGGGGGATGCCGCTGGGCTGGGTGAGGTGGGCTGTGGGGAACGCTGAGAGGCAGCCCCCCCCCCCTCCTTCCCCCCTTCCTGCCGCCGGGGACCCGGGACGCGCCGCCCCCCCCTCGCCGCCGTTAGCGGCCCCGGGACGCGAACCCGCGTTGCCGGGAGCGGTACCTCTGTTGCGCACGGAGCCGAAGACGGGCAGCACCAGGTATCCGACGTGCACCAGGACCATGCTGCGGCCTTTGTGCCCCCCGGACGCGCCGGCGACTGGCGGCGGCCGCGCTCGGCCGGCACACAAAGGGGCGCGCGGCCAATGGCAGCGCGGGGGCCGCCGCCGGGACACGCCCCCTCCCGCCAGCGGCCAATGGGCGCCGAGGGCGGGGCGGCCCGCGCGCGAGGGTGGTGCGCGCGCACGCGCGCAGCGGGGTCGCGTGCGCGCGCATCCGCCCCGTCGGTCCGTCCAGCCGTCCGTCCATCCATCCATCCGTCTGTCTGTCCGTCAGTCCAGCCATCCATCCGTCTGTCTGTCTGTCCGTCAGTCCAGCCATCCATCCGTCCATCCATCCATCCATCCCTCCATCTGTGTCTGTCCGTCCGTCCAGCCATCCATCCATCCCTCCGTCCATCCATCCCTCCATCTGTCTGTCTGTCCGTCCATCCATCCCTCCATCTGTTTGTCTGTCCATCCGTCCAGCCATCCATCCATCCTTCCATCCATCCCTCCATCTGCTTGTCTGTCCATCCAGCCATCCATCCCTCCATCCATCCCTCCGTCTGTCCATCAGTCCAGCCATCCGTCCTTCCCCCCATCTGTCTGTCCATCCATCAGTCCAGCCACCTATCCTTCCCTCTATCTGTCTGTCTGTCTGTCTGTCCATCCAGCCATCCATCCTTCCATCCATCCCTGCATCTATCTGTCCATCCGTTCGTCCAGCCATTCATCCTTTCATCCTTCCATCCATCCCTTCATCTGTCTGCCCATCTGTTTGTCCAGCCATCCATCCTTCCCTCTGTCTGTCTGTCTGTCTGTCGGTCCATCCATCCATCCATCCATCCATCCATCCCTCCATCCCTCCATCTGTCTGTCCATCCATCCAGCCATTCATCCTTCCATCCATCCTTCCATCTGTCTTTCCAACTGCCTGTCCATCTGTCCATTCACCCCCCTTCTGTCCTTCCATCCATCCATCTGTCCATCGGTCCAGCCATCCTTCCATCCATCCATGCACCCTTCCATTCATCCCTCCATGCATCCATCCCTCCATCCATCCATCCAACCATTGATTCCTCCATCCATCCATCCATCCATCCATCCATCCATCCACCACCCACCATTCATTGATTCCTCCATCCATCCATCCATCCATCCATCCATCCATTGATGCCTCCATCCATCCATCCATCCGTCCATCCATCCATCCATCCATCCACCACCCACCATCCATTAATTATTCCATCCATCTATCCATCCACCACCCACCATCCATTGATTCCTCCATCCGTCCATCCATCCATCCATGCATCCACCCATCCATCCATCCATCCACCACCCACCCATCCATCCATCCACCACCCACCATCCATTTCCCCACACAAACACACGTCAGTTGCACACATGTGTGCACGCACACGCCGAGCTGCACGCTCTGTGTGTCAGCACAGGCGCACACAGACTCACACATCCCGTACAGGCGCACACACACACCACGAGCACGCACAAACACACATCACACTCACACCCGTGCACCCACAACGCTCATGCACAACCACCGACGCACGCTCGTGCTGCCCCCTGCCCACAGCCCCTGTTCCCTCCCACACCACACACACCTGGAGCATTCCCTGCCGCATGTCCCTCGCTGTGGCACTCGGGAAACATGCGTCAGGCTGTGCCCAAAGCGGGGCCGCGGGGGCTTGTCCCGTCCCCATCCCCATCCCCATCCCCATCCCCATCCCCATCCCCATCCCCATCCCCATCCACATCCCCGTCCCCTTCCACATCCCCGTCCCCATCCCCGTCCCCATCCCCGTCCCCATCCCCGTCCCCATCCCCATCCCCATCCCTGTCCCCATCCCTGTCCCCATCCCTGTCCCCATCCCCATCCCTGTCCCCATCCCCGTCCTCGTCCCTGTCCCTGTCCCCATCCCCATCCCCGTCCTCGTCCCCATCCCCATCCCCGTCCCCTTCCCCATCCCCGTCCCCGTCCTCGTCCCCGTCCCCATGCCCATCCCCATCCGCATCCCCGTCCCCTTCCACATCCCCGTCCCCATCCCCGTCCCCATCCCCGTCCCCATCCCCATCCCCGTCCCCGTCCCCATCCCCGTCCCCATCCCCATCCCCTTCCACATCCCCGTCCCCATCCCCATCCCACTCTCCTCCCCGCGGGTGACACAGTGGCCGTATTGTGTTGACACCCCAGTTACTGACAGAATTTATCTGTTGGGGCATCACTGACCTAAAATGGCTCCAGCCAAGCCCGGAGGGATGAAGAGAGCGCCCGGAAACCCCTGGGAGCTTGGAGCCACCCACCTGCTGGTGCAATGAACCCCTACAGCTTAAAGAAGGACAATTCACCCCTAAGAAAACCCCAAACAGATGCTCATCTCAATTTAAAACTGTTTTAATGGAGTCAGAAGCCCCCGTTGTGCAGGAGGGATTTCTGTCGAAGCACAGGATCCCAGGAATCATTTCCCTCTGCTGCAAAGCGCCTTTTCCATGGCCTTCCCACCCTGCCCAGGCTGGTTTTTTTTCCTTTTGCCCCCATCCTCCCACCCTCTGCGGCTGCCGTCCCGCCGTGGGGAGCCCCCTTAATCCCTTCTTAGCCTTATCCATCCCGTGCATCTGGCAGGTTTAAGCGCCCAGCAGCCTCTGGACGCGGATGTGCGACGGATTTGTCCGCCTGGATTATGGCGTTGCGTTGAGTTTGTTGCTTGGGGTTTTTGTTTGTTTGTTTTTGGTTTTGTTTTTGTTTTTTTCTCCTGATCTGAATTAAAACGTGAGCTTGGTAACCTGGATCTGTGTAACCTCTTCCTTGCGAGTCCCACAGCCCCAGGGCAGATGCCTGGGAAGGATTAACTTGATCCACAGGGAAAGCTGCCAGCACGCCCTCAAGCCTTCTCCAGAGCTGCAACCTCCACCCAAAAGGGCCCTTTTGGGTATGTTCATACAGCTGCTGCTCTGAGCTCCCCTCAAAAGGGAGCAGGGCACATTCCAGGTGTCCACTGCCTGCCGCTGTCCACCCCATTGCATCCTAGCTCCTCCCTTACTCGGCTCCATGCCTCCCAGGAGGCTGCACTGACTCGTGGGGGGCTTTTGGCAGGGAAAGGCTGGGCCTTGTCCCCCGCTGTCACCGTGCTGCTGTGAGCACTGCCCACCCCAGGGCTCGGCCAGCCCTGGCTCAGTACTGGCAGGCACCACATCAGCAGCGTCAATATTTCCAAGGGAAGAGCAAAATTTGTTGCTTCATTTTTTTCCTAGGATCCCAGAATGATTTGGGCTGGAAGGGACCTTAAAGCTTGTCTAAAACCATGGGCAGAGACACCTTCCACTATCCCAGGCTGCTCCAAGCCCTGTCCAACCTGGCCTTGGACACTCCCAGGGATGGGGCAGCCACAGCTTCTCTGGGCACCCTGTGCCAGGGCCTCACCACCCTCACCAAAGATGTTTTTCCCTTACATCCAGTCTAATCTAATTTTCCATGTTTATGCCGTAATGAGACACTTCCTGAGCCCCGTTTGTGTCGCAGCACGGAAAATTAACCACTTCCCACGCCTCCCTGTCAGCAGCAACAGATCCCCCCGGCATCGAGGTGTGATGTCGAGATGGCTGTGTCACACACACCCTGCAAAGGGACACTTCTCCAAGCGCTAAAAGTCCTGCAGGGTGTAACGCAGCCAAACCCGCGCGTGAATCAGCCCAGGAGGGATGCCCACCTTTCCCATCCCCCGCTCTGGTGGCTGCAGGACGGGTCCCGGGACCCTGTAAAACACCCTGGCATCCCGTCCGTGGTCCCCCGAGACGGCTGCTGGCCCCGGGCCGGGGCTGCAGCCCTTCCAGCAGCCCCAGTTGCCTCAGGCAGCTGCTCCGGTGGCCCCCGGCCCCGCCGCAGTTGTCCCGGGCATTTCACGGGGCTCAGCCCCCGCTGCTGTCGCTTTGCATCCGCGCACACATTCCCGCCCTTCCCGGGACACCCGATCCCTCGCTGGCACTCCGCACGTCTCCGCAGATGCCGCAGGCACAGGTTGGGGTTAACATTAGCCCCTGGCTCCTTCCTGCCCGCCTGGTGCCTGCCGGTGAACCCCAGTGCAGCTTTTGGGGCCCAGCACCCCCCCGTTTGGGGCATCCCCCACCTTTGCCCCAGGCTCTCTTCAGCAATTATCCCCATGAAATTCCGCTCCGGTGGAGTGCTGCGTGTCCTCGTGGCTGTCGCGTGTGGCACGGGTGTCCCCGTGGGTGGGTGTTTTGGGGATGCTGCAGGCACAGGCGTGGGGGCACCGGGGATGTCTCACCCCTCGGTACGGTGGGGAAGGATTCCCCCCTCATCCAGGAGGATATCCAGTAATTATAAATGTGGTACAGGGCAGCTGGGAGGTCCTGGGGCACACATGGAGCATCAGCACCATCCTCGGGCAGGTCTGAGGGTGACTGACCATAATTCCCAGGCCTGCCAGACCTGCCCCCCACCCTCTGCCCACCCTCTGCCCACCCTCAGTAATCTCAGCCTGATACGGGACTTTTCACCACTTCTTCAAAGCCGAGATGGGTGAAACCCTTTGGGAAGTCAGGATGGGCTCAGCTGGCTCGAGAACTGATGAGTCAGTTTTCCTCAAATTTAGGGATTTTTTTGGCTGACCTCGGGCAGGACAGAGGAACAGCCCCCAGCGAAGGGCTCCGTGCTGCGGTTTTGAAGCCCGTGGTTTGCTCAGGAGGGACATCCCACACCTCCCCCCCCCCCCCCCCCCCGGAGGCCATTCCATCGAACGCCAGAGTGGTTTGGGCTGGGGGTTCTGAGGGTCTCAAGACTCAGGTGGGGGAGGCACAAAATCTGTTGGGATTGGGGGAACAGCACTGGAGAACCTCCAGGGTAAAGCGATGGTGGAAAAAATTTGGGCAACATGGATAGAGAAAGGGTGAAAAAGGAGGGGAAATCTCTATGGCAAATACCATTGTTCCATGCCTGGGAGCAAGAGCAACCCAAAGCCAGGTGGGGACTCAGGAATTGGAAGGGCTTTATTTGAGATTTCTTTACACTGACATTTAATCTCAGGTTATTTTGCTGCTTTATTTTCTGCCTCCCTGTATTTTTTTCTCTTCTACTTCTTACCTTGTTTCTTCACCTTTTTCAGGAAAAGAAAAAAGAAAAAAAAAAAAGAAAGAAAAGAAAAGAGAGCGAGGCAAACTAGAGGAAATCATTATGCATTTGATTAAAGTGTAATATTTCAGCATTTCAATTTTCCAGTTTTATGGAGATAAAATAAGAAAATGGGTGAAAACCTCAGCTCCAAAGAGCAGCCATTTGAGAGGAGAGAAAGAAAACACTTTGCAATTATTTTGCCATAGCCTGTTTCAGATATGTGGCCCAGGAGGTGGTTTTTCCCATTTCCCTGAAAGGAGGATTTTTGGGAGCTCACAGCAGCTCGAAGGAACCCAGCACACATCCAGAGCCCTCCCCAGCTCATTTCATGAGGGAGCACAATTTATGGTGGCAAAGGGGATGAGTGTCACAAGTCCAGGGAAGGGAATGGAGCTGGGAAGGGGCTGGAGCCCCAGGAGCGGCTGAGGGAGCTGGGAAAGGGGCTCAGGCTGGAGCAAAGGAGGCTCAGGGGGGACCTTGTGGCTCTGCACAAGTCCCTGACAGGAGGGGGCAGCCGGGGGGGTCGGGCTCTGCTCCCAGGGAACAGGGACAGGAGGAGAGGGAACGGCCTCAGGCTGGGCCAGGGGAGGATCAGGGTGGATACTGGGGAAAAAGTTCTCGACAAAAAGAGTGGTCAGGCATCAGAACAGGCTGTCCAGAGGGCAATGTTGGAGTTCCCATGCCTGGAGGGGTTTAAAAGCCGTGTGGATGTGGCACCTGGGGACATGGGTCAGTGGTGGCCTTGGCAGTGCTGGGGAGTGACTGCACTCGATGGTCTTGGAGGGCTTTTCCAACTAAAGCAATTCAAAGATTCTATGATGCCCCATTTACACCTTAACATTTTGCCAAAACCGAATTATTTTTCTTCAAGGAGTTTCATTCTCCATTTTTATGGGTGTGGCAGACGACAAAGAAAGGTGGGGTTTTTCTGACTCGTGATAGTTGTTGCAAAATGGGAGCTGGTGAAGATTCAGTGCATTGAGTCCAAAGCGGGATTTTGGGGCTGATTAAACTCTTCCTTTCAATTAGAGTTTTACACTCATATACTCATTATTGCCTCTGTGCCTGCCAGAGAGGAGGGCAGGGATTGGCTGTAGGATGTGTCACATCACCCTGTTTCAAGCAGAATGACCCCAAATTCATCCCTTCTCCTCCATCCTGCCCTTATTTTTGGGAAGCAGAGGTTTTGATGTGTTTTCCTTGGTAGTCCGCTGGTGTTCTCCCCATCCCAGTATCCCACCAGCTCCTGCAGCAGCAGCTTTGGGGTGCAACCATGGCCACTGCAAGAACTGTGGTGAGAAAGCCCTCTCCTGGAAACATGCTTCGCTGCAAAAATCCCACAAATTCTGCCGCTAATCAAGGACATGGTACTATTTTATTTATGAAATCAGCTCCTTGGTTTGCTGGTTAACCAAAAATAACTCAAGGTCAGCATCCCCTGTCCACATTCCCACATCCCTGGCTTAATACCTGGAGACACAGTCTCATCAGTGGTTAATTGCCTCAAAATCACAGCTGGTTAATTTAATTTCAGTATTCCATCCAGACGATTGGATTCTTTTTGCTCTTCCTGGGGCCCTTTTCCCTGCCTTGGGATGGATGCTGGCTGCATGGACAGGGTCTGACCAAAGCAACTGAGTCCAGCAGCGTTAGGAAAACCAGAGAAAAACCGGTCTTTTCTCATCCAGAGGCCCTTTTTGCCTGTTTTTGAGCGCACTTTCCCCGTGCTGGGGGGATGCAGAGGAGGGTGAGACGGCGGCCCAGATCCCATATCCTCTGGCTCTGGTGCCATCTAGTGCCTTCCCAGCAGCTGCTTCCAGCCAGGGCTTCCAGAGAGAAAGTATCAGTGGCCAAACTGCAGTAAAAATCATTACTGTTGCCTCCCTTGCAAAAAGGATGTTGCTGAGAGCTCTCACCTCCACCCACACGTCCCTCCCCAGCTCTGTGGGGTCAGGAGCACTCTGAGCTGAGCCTGGAGCTCCAGGAATTGAAGGAATTTCTCCCTGGGGCACAGGGAAGGAGAGGATCCAGGTGTAAAGCTAATTTTCGAGCATTTTTGATAACCTTTGTGAGCATTTTAGAGTTTTGCTATACCCCTGGACAAGCTGAGAATGCTGGTCCAGGGCAAGACCTCACACCGGCTATCGAAGGATGAGGGAGCTCTGCACCACCCCTCCAAAAACTTGGCTGTGGTATGCAATCCTGCTGCTTGCTGGGAAAATAAAGCATTAGAATCAGACTTTTTTTGGCTGTCAGGCCCTCAAGAAGAGCCCATGCGCCATGCCCAAGTGGGACTGCTTTGAAAATTGCCCTAATTGCTCCTCTTGACAAGCAGGCGAAGGAAGGAAAGATTGTCCAAGGAGCCAAGGATTTGTCAGCTCCAAGTGGGATGGGGTTTTTGATGGGCCTTGACTGACAAAAAGATGCTTGGGAGGTGCAGAGGTCTCCTAGGTGGGCACCAGGGGCTCTTTCTCCTTTTGCTATGGAGGGGTTGGACTTAAACAGCACTTTCAACTTGCCAGGCCTTGTCCGACACATGTTGTGAGACTGCTTTTGAAATTATCCCCCTTTTTATCGGTTTTTGCTCACTGTGGTTTTGTATTCTGGCCTTGGTATGTTAACCCAGAGAAGAGAAAGCTCCAGGGAGAGCTCAGAGCCCCTGGCAGGGCCTAAAGGGGCTCCAGGAGAGCTGCAGAGGGACTGGGGACAAGGTATGGAGGGACAGGACACAGGGAATGGCTTCCCAGTGCCAGAGGGCAGGGATGGATGGGATATTGGGAAGGAATTGCTGTCTGTGAGGGGGGTGAGGCCTTGGCACAGGGTGCCCAGAGCAGCTGTGGCTGCCCCTGGATCCCTGGAAGTGTCCCAGGCCAGCTTGGACGGGGCTTGGAGCAGCCTGGGATAGTGGAAGGTGTCCCTGCCCATGGCAGGGGGTGGTGTGGGGTGGTCTCTCAGGTCCCTTCCGACCCAAATTGTTCTGTGATTCTGTGATTGGCCTGACACTGGGGTTCACTGGAGTTCAGCAATTCCAAGTTTGAAGTAGACACACAAGGATGTGGAAGAAACAAAATGGGAAAGGTTTGGGTGTCGCTGATCACGGGCCAGCCAGGGACAAAGCAAATGCACTTCTCAGCTGTAGATGGCATTTAATCAGAGGCACCAGCCAGGCTCCAGGAGCTGTGCTCAATTCACAGCACCTACAGCAATGGAAAATGAATTTGACAGAGGAGTCTTGTTTGTTTTCCCAGCTCTGATGTGGTTGCCCTGGATTTACCTGAAGCTGCCGATGCAGCGAGTAAGTGTAGAAAATTATCTGAAATTAAACTTCCAGACAGCTTTCCCCCTGCCCACTCCAGCTTTGCCCTGAGACTGTCTGAAAGATGTTTCCTTCCCAGTGGCTGGCACTCAGTTCTAATTTTAAACTGAATTGCAAATCCAGATGACTAACCAGATCCATGAGAAAACTTCCAAGGGGCATTTGTGAATCGGCAGTCCTCAGGACTCTCGGGGTTGCATTTGCTTTTAAAAAACTCAAGATACAGACTGAGGTGGGGGTTAGATCCCTGTTTGCCTTTTAGCATCAATAACAGGAGTATTTCACCTTATTTGCACCAAAGTTGTCAGTAAATGCAGGGTTTGTCCATCCCAAGTTCGCTTTTTGCAGGCGTTCTGCTCCTTCCCTGTGCAGACAGAAGAGAAACTGAATCCCTGGGGTGCTCTGGAGAGAAAGCCACAGCAGTTGACATTCAGAGATGACAGCCCCAAAAAGAAGAGGCAAAACTGGTAGTATTTCAGCCAAGGGAGGTGATGTCTTCAGCAAAGAACACCACTTACAGATCCTCCAGGGAACTGGGGAACTAATCCACTTAGTAAAACCCTTTCAGCCCTCATTACAAGGCAGGCAAACTAAACTTTCAGCCACAAAATTAATCTGCATTGCAACTAATTCACTGGGAAAGCCACAATACAAAATCTAATGTGGTTTTGGGTAGTTTTGATCAGTTTTTGTGTTGCCCCAGAAACAGCAATTCCCACAAAGTCAAGTGGCTCCTACATAAAGAGGTGCCAAGTGCCACAGGAGGAATTTTAAGCTTTCCATTCAGTGTATCCTGAAGCCTACAGACTCTGGGTATCTCTTGGTGATAAAGAAAAGATTCAGGAGATATTTTATCTGTCCTCTTCCCACATCTGCACCAAACTCCACAGTGCTGTTCTCATGCAGCTGCTGATAAAGACAAAATAAAATCTGAGGCTGGTGCCCACCTCTGCAATGACCATCATGCCCAGAATTTGTATTCTCAGGCTTCACAAATGGGAAGGACTTGGTTAGGCTGAAAACCAACTCACTTTACCTTCATTATCCATATTGGTACTTAAAATACGTGGATAAATTACTTTCCTGATTTGCACTGGGAGCTTACTCTTGTGATAAATGCATGGAAAACACTGGAAAGGTATTGAATTATTATTATTTATTATTTTTTATTTATTATTTATTATTACTCCTATTCCCATTTCCATTTTGCCTGTGAGAGGGCTGGCAGGCAGCAGGACCCCACGTTCAGCACAGTGCAGTTGTGTATACTCCTCTTTACTTGTGGCTCCCAATTCCCTGATACATTTCCGAGGTTCTCCGAACACAGCTCACCCTGGCACCACCCCCTGCCCAGAGAGGATCTGCCCTGTAGCATCAGTCTCTGAGTCAAACAGTCTCACTGACCAGCAGAAGAGGTCTGGGAGGATGGGACAGGGGGATGCAGTTGGATAAATAATGGTGGGAAGGTTGCTCAGACACCTGAAGGACTCAGGAGGCTGTGCCAAAATTGCATCCCTGGAAGGGATACTGCAGGGCACAATGAGCCCCAAAACAGGGAGGATGTGGAGCTACTGGAGAGTCCAGAGGAGGCCACTGAGATGCTCCAGGGCTGGAGCCCCTCTGCTCTGCAGCCAGCCTGGGACAGCTGGGGGTGTTCAGCTGCACAAGAGAAGGCTCCAGGGAGAGCTCAGAGCCCCTGGCAGGGCCTAAAGGGGCTCCAGGAGAGCTGCAGAGGGACTGGGGACAAGGCACGGAGGGACAGGACACAGGGAATGGCTTCCCAGTGCCAGAGGGCAGGGATGGATGGGATATTGGGAAGGAATTGCTGTCTGTGAGAGTGGGCAGGCCCTGGCACAGGGTGCCCAGAGCAGCTGTGGCTGCCCCTGGATCCCTGGAAGTGTCCCAGGCCAGGCTGGACGGGGCTTGGAGCAGCCTGAGGTAGTGGAAGGTGTCCCTGCCCATGGCAGGGGATTGGAATGGGATGAGCTTGAAGGCTCCTTCCCAACCAAACTGTCCTGGGATTCTGTGACGGGCAGCAGCCACTTGGCACTGGTACCTGCACATCCCTTGGCACCCCCACCAGCATTACAGGGAGAAGTGTTGGTCCTGCCCTGGTCTGAGATAAAAGGAAGCTCTTGCAGCCAGGAAATCACTTTAATGTTCTGGACGTGCAAAATTTTACATGTGTTACAGCAAGGAACAATGCTGAATTCAGGCAGCTGTAACCCAGAACTTAAAGATTTAATTCGGTTATGTGACACACAGCAGCATATTTGATGGAAGTGGAAAAACAAAAACCCAACAAATTGATATTGTTTAAATAATACACTCTATTTTATTTTGTCTTAAAATAGTTTAACCTTTATGCTACAGACGTGTTTCAAAAAACAGAAGGTCTCATCTTGCACCAAAAATATATATATTTTTATATATATATATATATATAACACTCTGTTTTATTATTATTTCTCTCCAAAGACCATTAAATACTAGATGGAAAATGAGAACTAAATAGTGAGTGTCGAGAAGAATCAGATTTTATTTTTAACTAGAGTCGCATGTTTTAAACATTTATATTCTGAGCAATGATTTGTCTTCACTATAGAAGATTCCAAGTTCACACTCCAGCAATTCAGGAAAACTGCTAAACCCTGAAGGGCTCGAGCCAATGCACACTGAAGTCAATGGGCAGCCCCACACCGACCCCAGTGGGTTCTGGACCAGGGCCCAAGTGCATTGGTTCTCAGCCATACAATGGCTAACTTCTCTCTTTCCTGCTGAGAAGAGCAAAAACCACCCAGGCACATTTTTTTGCTCTTTTTAAAAAATAGAAGTTTAAAAAAAATAATAATAATACTAAAAGAAACAAAACCAAACCAGTTCCTACCTATCCAGTGATTGCGTTTTTCAGATCACTACCCTTGAAATTTGTTAAGAGAAAATACATAGTGTTTTAAATAAAAGAAAACCTGCATTGGACTACCATACATGAGCTGTTTAAACAAACACAGTGCACAGTTGGAGGAAGTCTGGTTAGGAGGCAGTCGTTTTTATGTACATGTGGAAGTCACATCATATACAAACTGAAAAACAAGGAGAGTTAGTTAGCATTTTTTCATGGAAGGACTGCAAATGGCTCCCTGCAGCTTTCTCCACAACTGACCTTCAGGAGACTCTCTGAAACGGGAAGAAGCAGCCACAGGAGGTGGCTGTTCCAAAGTTACCTTCACAGCAGGTGTGCGAGCCCACAGCTGATGGAAACACGAGGAGAAAGGATGGGCAGAGCAGCACAGGGCCCTTCCCTGCTGTGGGGCCCACAGGCTCCATCCACGCTCCCCTCCCTCCCACAGAAAGGAATCGGTCACTAAAACCACCACAGATATTTTTCTGGCCATGCAAGACACTTGTGTTCAATGTTCTAGAAAGCTGGAAGTGGGAATATCAATCCTTACCTAGCTGTTCTGTAAAGTGCAGTATGAACTGTTCTGCTTATGGAAGAAACAGATGTTTGTTACTAACTATACCCCCCTGCTGGGCTGTTTTTCCTTTATGTGACAACACAGGTAATTCTGTCTTAATTTTTTTATTTTGCCCACAGATAAAATTATGGGAAGCCAAATAAATTTTGAAACCAGCCGACACAAAAGGAAAGCAGAACTTCCCAGGTCCTGACCACCCCTGTTCAGCCTTAAATAGTAAAAAATCCAATGGCAGAGCTGTACAAAATTCCCAACAGAAACATCCGGAATATGAAGGAATGTTTCAATTGCACAGTAGACATTTAAAGTGAATAATATCATCTTGTTAAAGTCTGATCTTTGGTTTTCGCCTTGGGAAAGGCTCAAAATGACAGGTGAGGGGGGGCAGGAATTTCCACATACACCACAGAAACTGCAGCCCGCTAAAGTGAGTAGTTCCACTGATTTTGTAAATATTCTGGTAGAAAGTGTTTCCTGAATCATGGAATTTCCAAAACTAGCATGAGAGACATGACTGAAAGCCAGGGAAATGGTGCAGATTACTAATTTAAAAAAAAAAAAAATTAAAAAACCCACAACCTTAGTTTCTGACCCCGATCCTGCAACATTTTTTAGGACAGTTTTAAGCACTTGAGTGGCCCCACAAGTTCCAGGAACAGTCCCAGCTGAACACCCCTTTGCCAGGCTGGGGTTTTGGAATTTGCTTGGGATTTGAGTTTGGTTTTTTTTTTTTGAGATGGTGAATGACACAAACAAGCAGCAGTAGAAACGGGGACTATGAGTAAAACATTTCAGTTCTCTCCTTCATCTACTCCAGGCAAGACTCAGATAAAGGTAAAAAAAGTTCAGCTATAATTAAAAAGCAGAGGAATGCTGGGCTTTTTATTTCCTTTTCCTGTGCTTTTGCAATGATCAGCTGTTCCTAAGTCACTACTATTACTATTTTAGCCATTCCAAGCTGTGGGAATTGACCAGTGAAACACAGTAGTCAAGTAGACAGAAGACTCAGCACTGAAGAGTATAAACTATAAATTACATTGAAAATAAAAATGCTTTAATTAAAAGCTGTTCAGTGCATTTGTTATGGGCCATTTGCATTATAGACAATCCCTCCTGCTGGTAACATAACCAAATCAGCTTGGGTAAAAGTACTCCTGGCCCAAATTTTGGAAGTGTTGAATACCGTCCGATTCTGCTGAAATCAGTGAGGACACAGCATTTCTCAAAATCACTGACGCTCACACAGCAACACACTAACTTCTACTAAGAAACTCAAGATACTGATAAATTAAAAAAGTCCTGGAGTCAGGAGGTGTGGGGGAGGGTGGGAGGATGTTAAGTTTGCACGCAGTTATTCCGTCAGATATACACACACACGTTAGTAACTGCAGATGTGTTTTAAATTTGGTGCTGTTAATTCTGGGCAAGAATCCTCCTTGGAGAAGGCAAAACCATTTGAAGTGATACTGAAGCCATACTACATTCCTGTGGACGTGCAGAAACACCGCGGGTTTGAGTTTCCTAGTGCCAAGGACGGGGCCTGCGGAGGTGATGCTTTAACCTCTGAACTTCTGTGGCAGGGAGGGCAGGAGGGCAGGGGGCAGGAGCACAGTGACACGGCATTACAGGAGGTATTTGCGCCTGGTGTCCTCGTCCAGAGTGAGGTCCACCACTTCTGGGGGCGAGGACCAGTTCTGCTGGGGAGCCACTGCTGTCCAAGGCTGCGTGGGCTGGGTGCTCCCGAACGGCGAGCCGCGCTTCCAGGAGGACACGCTCTGGATCACCCCTCCCCTGGGATGCACACACCTGCAGCGAGGAGAGGGACACAAACAGCGTCAGGGACACCGCTCAGCTCAGCCACCAGATCCCCACCTCCAGTGTTTTATCATCATCTGATTAGCACGTCCCTCTCCAAACTGGATTCTCCACTTGTAGAGTCCATGGCATCTCAAACACCCAGTGAACAAAGCTAAATTTAAATTTGGGGATTTGGTGGGGATTAAATTATTCTAAAGGAATGCCAGTGGGTGTAATGTGATATTCTTTATAAAGTATGTGCATGGATCCCAATGATCTTGAGGAAGCCTGCGTCACCATGTGTAGCACCATGCACAATTTCCTGCTAGGAGCTTTACCCACTGGACTTCTTAAAAAGAGAAAAATTTGAAGTGAGGCTGCCTGAGACAAAAAGAAAATCTATACTGCAATATTAAATTAAAGCCATGTTAAAACAAGGAGGTAATGATACTTTCATTACAATAATTGCAAAAGAGATCTTGCTGATTACATTATTACAGCTGTTATATTTGATTTTTTGTTGTTGTTTTGGTCTTCTTAACTGAAAATCACAAACATGCTGGGAATTGTTCACTGACAACAGTTCAGCCCCACGTCAGCAAAACATTTAAGCTTTAAGTGACCACAGCCAATGAGACTAAAATGTGTATTTGAAGATAAAGCTCCAGTGCCCTGCTGAAGCAAGATACACAGGTACCTATTCACACAGCATTTTTACCTATTATATTCATAATAAATACATGAAAAATGAAGCACAAGTTAACAGCAATTAGAAAAAAGAAATGCAAAATGAAAGGTAGAATAATTTTGCTGTATGATGAAGTGATGACAGGAATTTACTAGAGGCTTTAGGATGATCACTCCATTTCCAGCTGCAAATCCTACAGAGGCAAGTAAAACTTGATACCTAGTGCTCCAAAAATTGTTTTGCTTTTGTAAGCACTGGTGGTGGCTGCATGGACAAACACGAGGTGTTCTGGCTGCTGGGGTAACCTTTTCCCATTTCTTTGTGAAGGCACGTGTATCTCAGGAACTCAGATTTCCTGCACTGATCAAATACCCCTGACATTTACATTTTATTTAATCCAATTTAAGCTACTGCTATTTATTTTCTCCAAAACTACTTAGGTTATGCTCAGCTCTCTTGCTTCTGGTTGGAGTTTCATGAAATAGAATGAAAAATCTCATTCTCTGAGCTGTAACTTCTCTGAATATAAATGTCTCATTGACTTCTCAGATACGCTGCTTAGGTTTGGATGTGATGTTCAGAATGGCTTTTCTATTACTCCTTCAGTCTTAAAAAAACATAGTTAAAGTACGTATCTACAAAGAATTAGCAGTTAGACCCTGGAACTCTAACAAATGTATGGGATTTCCTTCCTTTAAAGCTTTCTTTTAAGGAGAAATATTTTTAATCAAACTGGCAAGAAAAGCTTGTAGGCAGAGCAAATAAAATATGATGTTTGGTCTCTGGGACTGTGGTGCATCATTCTGAGAACAGTCCTCAGTGTTTAGGCAAAGCTAAGACTAACATTTCTTCCTGAAGATGACAAAAACCGAGCCATAAATTATCTCACAGAAACGGTACCTCGGAAAAATAAAAGTGTTTATCCTCAAACAAGTAATGCAAGCAGCCAACAGCAAAATGTTCAGTCAAACATGAGCTCAGGGAACATGCTTCCAATCTGTCGCTAAGGGAGGATACCAAATAAAGGCAATCAAAAAAAAAAAAAAAGGAGGGATACAAAAAAGCTTCCTAGGAAAAACTAGAGGAAAACTGGTTTATATGCATGCACGATTTAAAAAAAAAAAAATCTACAAGTGAAAAATTAAACAAACTGAAAAACATGACTTGGTGTCCTGAGTAGATGCCAAGTAACATCCAGTAATATCCCATTGATGAGAAACAGCACCAATTCACTAACAATCTGAAGAACTACAAAGGATGGACAAACTCCAGGGCGTCACGACTCACACCAGCCCAACGAGGACATGGAATAGGGAGCACGATAAAAACCAGGATCCAAATACCACACTAACTAAGCATGCAGAAAATACCAATCAAAAACCTAACTCTTGTCCAAATGACAACCCTGTCAGAAGCCCATCAATACTTCATAACTGCAAGCCTAGGCCTGAAAGAGAAATAAAACTCTAAATAGGATTCAAACTGAAACGTGTGAGTGAGTATTCAAGGGAGGCAATGAACATTGGTCTGTGGGAGATGGGTACAGGAACAAAGGAAAGCACAAAAGAGTGCTTTCAGCCTGATTTGATGAAATAATTTCAGTCCATATCTACTAAAAGTCATTTTAAACAGCAACTCTGCATTTAGTCCACGTTTCCATTCCTGTAGAGGATGAGTATCATGGAGGCAGCAGCATGGAAAGCTTTCAAATAGGGGACAGCAACACAAGGGTCCTGTGTGCAGTGCTGCACAGACTTAGACCAGCCAGTGCTGGAGGGTGAATCCACACCCCTTACCATCAGCACAAAGACCCTCCAAGCCCTGGGTTCTGCTGCATAAACAGCCAGGAGAGCTGCTTCCTAAGGAATTACCATCTTGCAAAAGAGTAGGCCATGCAAGGACTTAGACGGTTCTAAAAGCAAAGACTAAATCCCCCTTTCTGGACCCGAAAATTTCCTTTTTTTCACATCCAACAGCACTGGGCTGTGCCCACATTATCCATAAAGTTTCCTGCCCGGGAAATTGGGTCCTGCACACCTTCTTTCTTCTTTCCTCAAAAAAGATGCAGTGAAGGGACAACAAGGAACTCTGTTCCTTGTCCCAGCTCTGTTCCTTGTCCCTTCCACCCCTCTTCTGCCTCCAAGCAAGCACTAGGCTTCAGAAAAGTTTTGGAAGGAGCTTGTCTAGGTATTGTTTTAACTTGGTTTTAATTCACCAAATTCACATTCCACAGTATAAGAAAATGTCAGGTTTGTTCAACTGCTTCATAATATTTTAAGGCAAGGAAAGACCATAGACCAAAGATGAAGAGTTACATCAAAAAATGCCTACCAAGAAGAACAGCTGGACAGGTTTCTGACTGAGAGAGAAACCTCTGGCACCCTTACCCTCATCTACTTTGACTTCTCTTGAATCTTAAAATAAAATTAAGATTCATAATTATCTGATTTTTAACCTAAAGGGGCTATCTTATGACATTAGCCATTGAAAAACTGATAGTATTTTTACCCCTACTGACTAATTAAATAAAGTAGAAGCTAATAAAAAAAATTTGAGTTAATATTTTGAAAGGAAACAAGAACCCACATAAAGATTTTCACTTAGTTATTTGCATATTCACATATACCTTTAAAATCTGAATTCCTGAGGTATGTACATTTAGTATCTCAATATTTGGTATTTTTATACTACACATGTTTAGCCAGGTAATGTTTGATATTGAATCACAAGTTTAATCTGAATAATTACCAAGTCGGTCACTTTCTAAAGAAAAATTCATTCTGACATCACCACGACCAGCAGAACAGAAAAATAAAGTGCAACATTTGCTTCCTTTTGGGCATCATTCATGGATGGGTAACCACAGAAGTGAAGGCCAGCAGTTCTTTACTGATTTTGGTAATACAGACATTCTGATAAAATGAAAGTAATATTACAGCAAGAAAAAACAATTAATACCTGGCATGTTCCTGAACTCCAACAATCTCTACTTCGCTGTCAGAAGAGGCAATGTTAATTTCTTCATTGGCCTGGGCATTACCACAAGAGGTTTTGTCACCTGCAAGGAAGCCTGGATCCAAATGACCTACAGATGGGGAAAATGGGAATACAGACAGTGTTTAATGGCTTGCATGGCTCAGAAATCAGCTGGAAAAGGAGTTTCCCAACCTAACAAAAGACCAAAACAACACTGAGATTAGAAAATCTCATTAGACCAAGTTTTTAAACTCACAGTTTATCACCTGCTACAGGAAAACCACTGGATTTAGCCAGTGTCAATAGCTGTGGTGATGGTGCTGTCACACAAATGTGAGCAAAGCCTGATTGTTGCATCAAGAACAATTAAAATTTCCAGCTGAAATGTTAGGACAGTGCTAAGAGCTAAACTGCCCCTAGACCTCTTTGACATTAAGAAACAAAACAATCTAAGCAAATACAGTGATACTATAGCAAAAAAATCCTACAGGCTGGATAGAAACATCCCACTCATAAAGGGAAATTAATTTAATTCCCTTAAATAGAAAACTAGGGGAAGCTGGTCAGTGAAAAAACACAGCAAACTCATCCGTTTCTGGCTGTGTTGCTTCACACATCTGCTCTAACATTATTACAAATGCTTGAAAAGAAAAAGTGGTGTTCTTAAGGCCCATATGCAGCAGGGCTGGTTTTTTATTACAGTCCTTCAATGCCATCCAGTCTGTCAGTCAGTCAAACCACAAGCCCTCTCTAAATACTCACAGCAAGTGTGGCACAGCACGTTTTTGCCTTTTTTGCCAAGTGCTGGTAAGAGGGTTCTTCACCCCAATTAGTGAAGCTGTGTTGAGTCATACAGGATAATACTTGCATGGGAAACACAAAGCAGCTGAAATTATTACTTCTCTCACAGAAAATAGATTTCTTTAAAAATCAATTAATTAAAAGATATAACTTCTACTCTCTCTTTTTTTTTTTTTCTTCCAGGAAAAAGAGAAGATTATTAATTCCACTTAATTCTCTATCATTAGCCTGGGGGACACTGGGCAGCTATGAAGTAGGTGATACAACCTACTTAAAAACCACTTGCTCAGCTGTACTACACAGGGGAAGAGTCATTTGTTGAGCAGGAAATTTGAGAGTAGGTGAATATTTTATGTGTATCTAGTTTGAGTGGACACCTCCTTGAAGACGAGAGGAGGAGGAGAAGCAATAATGATCCACAGGATTTAAAAGGTGTGCGGACATGCAGAACTGATTATACCCCCAGGGAGATTACAGGAAACAGAGGGAAGAAATTAAACTTAAAACAAGTGCCAGGGAAACTTTCTAATGACTGCTTTAAGCACTAGGGAAAGATGCAAGCAAATAAAATCATAGAATGGTTTGGATTGAAAGGGACCTTCAAGCTCATCCAGTTCCACCCCCTTGCCATGGGCAGGGACACCTTCCACTATTCCAGGCTGCTCCAAGCCCTGTCCAGCCTGGCCTTGGACACTCCCAGGGATCCAGGGGCAGCCACAGCTGCTCTGGGCACCCTGTGCCAGGGCCTGCCCACCCTCCCAGGGAACAATTCCTGCCCAATATCCCATCCAGCCCTGCCCTCTGGCACTGGGAAGCCATTCCCTGTGTCCTGTCCCTCCGTGCCTTGTCCCAAGTCCCTCTCCAGCTTTTTTGTAGGAGCAGAGACCATGCTGCATGTTCAGTTTTTGGAAAGACAAGATCCTTGGTGATCTGATCAGGGTTGGCAAGGGAAGGAAACCCATGTGCTGCCAGGTACCTGAAGGAGTTTCCATCTCACAAGACTAAAAATATTTGTCAGCTGAACTTAAAAGAAACTACTAGCCCAGACAGTCTCTTCCTATCATTGCAGTTCAGCTGAACATTTCTTGGCATACATCACTGACTGCCAGAAAGCCCAAAAATGGGTCATGGGTATTTCTTTAACAGAAGTGTCTGGGCAGACTGTGAAACATTAAATGGAAGCGCTCAGAGGCTTTGATTCACGTGCTGGGGGCTTCACATTGCCAGAGGGCAGAGTTAGATGGCATATTGGGAAAAAATTCTTCCACATGAGGGTGGTAGGGCTCTGGCACAGATTACCCAGAGAAGCTGTGGCTGCCCCATCCCTGGAAGTATCCTAGGGCAGGTTGGAGGGGGCTTGGAGCAGCCTGGGATAGTGGAAGGTGTCCCTGCCCATGGCCATAGTATCTTGTTTTAATGCCACACTACTCTTCTTTTTCTTGACAGGGTAATCTCCGGCAGAAGTGCAAAGCAGACCAGCTCTTAAAAAGCCCCCAAAAGAATCCCCAGAGGTATAAACTGGAGTCCCAAAAGAGCTTCCACATATTACCATAGCTTTAAGTTCAGACAACAAAAAGATAATTAGCAGCAGTGAAACCATGATTAGCAGAGTAAATACTGCAAGAGTAGCTGGGTGTTAATCAGGATTATAGCACACAGACAGATTTACAGCCTCTGGCCATACAAATTCCATGCCTAATAACATGCCCACGCTGTTAATTTCTTTGCACGAACATTAGGACGACGCCCAAAGTGATGTTTTGTTTGCCCTACACCACCAGGGCTTGCAAAACAGCCCATGCACAAAGATGTGATAGTATAATAAGATTTTTTGTTTAGATAGAGATGCTTATGTTGTTATTTTCCCATGGGAACACATTCTATAAAGTCTGCTAAACTAGATACTGGCTGAAGATTACACTTGTGAACCAGATGCAAGATTTGAAAATTCTGCTTTCCCAATGTGCAGCCCTAGACCTGGTACGAAAAGGCCAGCACTGGCAAAGGTGCAGTCAGATGTATACTGAGGCTGCAGGGCAAGGTGTATGCACGAGCAAAAAGGGATTCATCTTTTCAGCTGCTGACATGGCCATAACACCAGGACCAAATCCACATGAACGTTCCCAGGGATGAAGAAGTCTCTTGATGTTTCCAGTTTTCTTTTACCTGCAAGTGCCCTTGGATATAGGTGGAGGAAGGAAAAGAAAATTCTACCTGCACTGCAGCATTTTAAGTGAGAAGTGGAAGAGAGCTTGGTAAGAAACATTGCTTTTTATTTCCTTACATTCATTTGGTGTGCTGATCCATTGGTGCTATGTAATACAGGTGATTTCAGCTGTTGTCATTGCGTAATAAATCCCTTAATAAAGGACTGGGCTTGCTAGGGGTCAAATAGCTATCAGTCAGCTGCTGTCCTGCAAAAAATACCAGTGAGCTTGGAAAACACAGGCAAGCTTCAAAAAGGCTTGAATGACATCCAGCCATGGACCACAGTGAAAACAACGCACAGAGATTCTCATATTCAAATCATGGACTTGTAGACTCCATAGTAATGGAACATCTCTTTACAAAGGACCATGTAATTGCATTTCTCTAAGCCTTATAGACAGTGAAAAGCAGCTCAGAGCCACCACAACATTCCCCATGTGGGTGCCCTGTGGCAGGAGATGTTTGGGAAACACAGCACAAAACACAAACCTGTTGTGCTCCACCACGGCAGCACAACTTACGTGTATTGTGCAGTCTGAAATCCTAACATGGGAGTTAAAAAATGACTGGAAAGGAAGTAAAATGATGGCATACAAGGCTGTGGGATGAAGCCGACAGAAAATAACCCCTGCTAACATCCAAAACACTACAGTGTTTCATGTAGTTATTTAGCTCTTTTGCTAGTGAAGCAGAACAGTGTTCATGAGCTTCATGAACTTCCCTGAGTTCTTCCACAGTATTCCTGAAGGAAATTTCCTTGCTGTCTCTAGATGCTAAGTCCACCTACCAGCACCTCTGCACCCTTCGTCTTTACCCAATGCTAGGCTGTCGAATTTTCTAAGGGGTGATGGAAATGCAGATGGAATATGGGAAGAATTAATGCTTGTATTTTAGAGATATAAAGAGACAAACCAAAAAAAAAAAAAAAAAAGAGATACACAGGCAATCCCAACACTGAAAAAGAGATTAGGACCAGTTGACTAGCTGGTGGCATGGGTTGTCATAATCAATCATTCAGTAAGAAGATTAGCTCACCTTCATTTAAAAAAAAAACACCACCAAAACCCCAGACCTAAGTTCCCTGTAGTAATTACAAGAAAAAGAAAGAGAAGAAAAAACAGCTAAGAAAATTACTGTCAAAAGTATATTGCAGGAATATTTGTCAATTTTTATCACTTGTATTTTGGAGTAAATGGCAGACCTTTTTAATAAGCACCTGTCCTGTTCTCTCACAAAATCCACAAATGGAGCTTTTATAGCTGTATAAACTACAAAAATACTGAAACCAAGAAAGGGAGAGACACCAAATGCAATGCTGGCACAAATGTCAGAGAATTTAAACAAACCTGTATCAGCACTCATTTCATCCAGCAGCCCTCTGGTTCTCCAGGTAGATCCTGAGTCTTGATTTCCTAAACAATTATTGTGCTCTTGAACCACTGCAGCTGCCAACAGATTGTCCACATTTACCACTTCTGGGTCTGAGTTTGTGTCTGATATATCATAGTGAGCGACAACAGGGGGTCCATCTGCAGGGGAGAAAAGCAGCATGGGTTACAAATCAGCACAGACTGAAAGACACCTCAAAAAGTACAAATAATTTGTTTAAGTATTAATGCAACATCCTACATGAAGCGCTTAAAGTTACATAGTGGTAAATTGTATGAATTATTAAACTTCATTTAATGAACATAGCCTGAGATTACAGAGACATTTTGACCTTTGCATACACAGAAAACACAAGTGTCAGAAAAACACATTTATCAAAGTATCAGTTATTTGTGTAACTGTCTTTTACATTAACACATAAACATCTCCATATCTGACAATGTTACATTTACAATCTTGAAAGGATAAAACCTCCAGTTTAAAATAAAAAATAATAAGTTACAGGACATTAAATTGGGCAGACAAGATATATATCTAGAGAATTTTACAGAAGTCAAGAGACAGCTTACATTTTTATAGGATTGATTGAATAAAACTAACTTTTTCATCAAACTGATCCAGTGACAATGAATTTAACATTAGGCAACTTTCCTTTCATAACATTTACCTGTCAAGGGCAGGGGGATTTTTCAAAATTGCAATGTTTTTTGGTGTTGTTTGTTTGGGGTTTCTTTTAAGATCAAGAGTAACAAGACGCAAAATTATAATGTGCAGTGATAAATATGCTTTTCATTCAACATGATTGTCATATGCATTTTTGGCCACCGTAACGAAGGAGGAAAGAGGGAGATAAAATTGCTTACGTGATTCTGAAATCTGTCCTTGAGGAGTAACAAAAAACTGTTTTTGATCTGTTTTGTTAGGACGAACTAATTTCTTTGTGATGAATGAAAATCACTTATAATTGGAAAGTATGCTAGAAACAGAAGAGGCTCAGAAAAAAACCAGGCAAATTCAAGACAAAGATTGATGTGGAAGTAGAGAGGATGGATAAATAATGCAATTCTGAGAGGATGCGAGTGTTTTAGCTCAAATGACCTGCCCCAGCTGCAGTTCACTGACTCAGTGTGGATGAAGGTGGTTGGTGCTCCCCCTCCCCAAATGAGAAAATCAAAACTTTCTATGGGCCAAGGCTTCATCCACAGAAATGAGGATGAGAGAGAAACAGAGGCTGGGCCAAAGCTCAGCATCTTTGCAATTCTTTAACTCCATGGAGGTTCTTTGAGTTCTGCAGCTGAGCACCTGCAGGACCTCCTGTTATGGGTGTGACACATGGAGGGTGCAACTTGTACGGGATAATACAAAATAATAATAAACTAAGAATGTGTTCAGGAAGACAGGACTTTCAGAGTTACAAAAATGACCAATGAAATCTTTTAAAGTGATAAAGAACAAAATGAAAAGCCTTAAGAAAAACTGGTTTCTTTTCGGAATTTTAAGTGGCTGTTGAAGACAGAAAGAACACGATGAACTAGAAGTTTCAGATTTACTTCTCTGAAAAGCTGTTTTTCTGAGGGTTTTAGAGTGGATTTTGGGTTTTGGGGCTTTTTTGGAGGGGGTGTTTTTTAGTTACTTGGTGCCTGAAATATAGTTCAACTGACTATTTTCAGAAACCTCTATTTTGTGATTAGCAACACAGTTCATCAGAGAGTGACGTTTTGCTTAAGTTGTACTAAAGATCAGTTTTGCAACAAGGTATGAAGAAATCCACAAAACATTTCGGATCAGACCTGCCTCCAAAACAACAATTCCATGAAACAATGTTACATTACAAACTTAAAACAGATCCAACAAAAATAAATGAGTAGTTAAATGCCAATGTATTAAAGACCAAACTGTTCGCAACATGAAACGCTGATGATTATGACTGGAACAGAATTCCTGGTAATTAACCGGAAGGCAATCTTTGTCTTTTTTAAATGCAGTTACAAAATAATGGAATACCGAGTTCAAAATTAAGCTGGCTGATGTTCAGTTAATTATTTGTGACAGCTGATGATTAAATTACATGCAGAAGTTAGGGCTGGACTGAATCATGGGAGGCATGTTTTCTTTCAGTCTTATCATCAGAGTTCAGCGTGAACATATATAATGTGAGCTGTACAAATAAACAGTCGAGTGCAGAAGATACGAGGGTCAAGTACAATATTGACTATTTGACCATTTTTTCAACAGGTTATCTAAGATTTAAGGAGCTCTGGACTTTTCCTTCAGGCCTTTGTTTCTCTCGCTTCTGACTCAGACCTCCAAAAGCAGAAGCGAAATTTGATTTTTAGATAGACGTGTCTACACAAGTAAAATTGTATTTGGACAAAAGGCACCAATAGTCTCAAGTCAAAATTGTACCACTCCTACATGTATAATCATGCAAAAATGTATAATAAATGTATATACATGCAGAGTGATATTCTCATCACCTACCCATAGAAATAACTTGTGTGAAAGTCTTCATCAGTAGGAAATACAAGCATAAACTTGTTATCTGTAGCTCCACTCTTGTATCTTCCACACTTCCAAAGAGCACACCTTATAACTTAGCTTAAATTCAGTATATATCAAAAAGACAAAAATATTTTCAATATAATTTACACACTGTAATTATATTTGTCAGGGTAATAGCCACCAATTTAACAATCTGGAAAAAAGAACCCCAAACAAGCTTCCTATTTAAAAAGCAATCACAGCAGAGGTCTATTTTTGCTTTTCTCAGCCTTGCCTTTCAGGATCAGATCCGGAAATTTGAAAAGGCCCCCAACACCAGGTTTACCCATACCTATCACCAGTAAATGACCAACAAAGCCAAGACAATGGCCACCACACTGCAACAAATCCTCAGATTTCCCATATTTATAAAAGAAGAAATAAGCATAAATGCTTATGTGTGTTAAAAAAAAGTCAACAAAAACCACACAAAACCAAACAACAAAAAAGTTGCAGGCAACAACAACTAGATGAAAGTTGCAGTGAAATCCTATAAAAAAAAAATCTTATAAAAATCTTCTGTTCCCAAAAGCCTGTTTCCTTTTCAGTGTTGCATGGATGGGATAGGAGTGGTTAAATTTGGAAATAAATAATACTTCCCTAGCCAAGTATGTGATCACCCAGTGATGTGATGCAAAGTGAATGTATGGTACCAAGAAATAAGGACAGTTGGCTTCAGCTAGGTAATAAAGTGAAAAAATGCTTTCAGTTGAAAAGATAAAAAGGGTTAACTACAACCATAGGTGTAATTCATCATCTTTTCTTTATAATAGAGACACTACTCATAATTACTGACTGTAACAGGACTTCACCAGATTAAAAAACAGACATCAAGACAAACCATGCCAGAACCAAGACTTACTGTAGAACAGTTAGGACGTTTCCTGGTCAGTAATTTAAACTATCTACTTTAGAAAAATTACATCTTTTGAGAACCCAAGGTAGCTGGAAAAAATACATTTCCCTGGTGACAAGCATTAATTCATTTCTAAAGCAACAAATGCTTGAAAAAGGCAAGGCTGAAAGTTAATAAGTACCAGCAGCAAAATACAGCTGTTGACATTTAATGCTGTAAGGGGGGAGGAAAAGCCTGCTTTCTTTTTTTCTTCCCCAAAGAATTCAGAGGCAGAGGTCATCACGGGGACAGCATTTCCAAGTGTCCAGTTCTCCCTTAATTTACACAGCTCATCAAAACTAATTCCACTCTGAACAACTGAATCAGGAGACGTGCACAAAAATCCAGGTCTACTCATACCAGTTCTCATTTTAAACTTGCAACACAGAAAATTAAATCATTTTTCATCTGCTACCTGCTCCCTTGCTTTTCTTAGAGCCACATCTCAACACTCAGCAGCCTAACCCATGCTGTAAGATCCACACTCCCATTATCCCTTACTTCATTATAATGGCAGCACAAGCAAAAAGGGGAACTCAAGTGTAAAATTTCAGCTGTAGGTTAAAAGCAGCCATTCCATAAGAAGCACTGTCCCTTTGCACTGCACTGTTTACCCTTGCAAAGGAAACACAATGTATTAGCTGGCAGAACCTGAGTGGAGAATTAAGTTCTTGAAATCTGTGGAGACAGGCTGAGAGAGCTGCGGGTGTTCAGACTCCAGGGAGACCTCAGAGCTCCTGGCAGGGCCTAAAGGGGCTCCAGGAGAGCTGCAGAGGGACTTGGGACAAGGCATGGAAGGAAAGGACAAGGGGGAATGGCTTCCCAGTGTCAGAGGGCAGGGACAGATGGGATATTGGGAAGGAATTGCTGTCTGTGAGAGTGGGCAGGCCCTGGCACAGGGTGCCCAGAGCAGCTGTGGCTGCCCCTGGATCCCTGGAAGTGTCCCAGGCCAGGTTGGACAGGGCTTGGAGCAGCCTGGGATAGTGGAAGGTGTCCCTGCCCATGGCAAGGGGTGGAATGAGAGGAGCCTTACGGTCTCTTCCCACCCAAACCATTCTGTGAGTGACTACAAGTCATTATTTCTCTTAATATTTCTTACGTTTAGGCATGCAGAGCTGAGCTCATCACCTAAACTCCTTCCCCAGACAGAGGAAGTTCAGAGTCAGGCAATCTCCGCCTGGAAATTGCAGCCTGGAGCATCATGAGCACCATCTTCTCCCCTTCCCCAGCAAACAGAAAAAGGTTAGATACCACCTTAGAGCAGGCACCTCAATTTTACAGTGCTCAACTTCAGCAAGATGAATTCCAGCCTCAGGGATGGGATTTAAAATTTGCTACATTTCCTCTACAAGTAGAGGAAAAAAGACTGAAATCTCCAGAGGACTATCCCGATTAAAATAAATCCAAAATTAAAAGCCTAATTTTGGTGGTCTGAATTGCCCTCTGGAGCCATCACTGTCTCTGCAAGGAAGAGACACGGAGTCATATTTTGGTGTGAATATCACTCCAAGCTTTAAGACACACAGAACAGGTACAGTAACAACAGCAACAATAATTACAGCACTTTGTTCTTACAAAAAGCTCTCCATTAGTGGATCCTGGAGAGCTCCAAGGTGGTTATTAACCTCCTTTTGTCCACGGGGGAAACTGAGGCAGGCAGCAGCCTGCAGCTTGCTCAAGGCTAAGGAGCAGAGGTGCTGAGCCCAGCTGAGAACAACACTCCCCTCCAATTACTGGGCTATTTTTAACTGGTGAATGTTTGAGGAGTTTAGAAGCAGTGCTCAGGAATGCTTTTGGGAAAGGTGCAAACGCTAAAAAGGCTACACACAGAGCCACAGGAGACACAGCCTCTGCCAGCCTCACCTTCACCTCTTGGCTGTGAACTTGGCTGTGGGCACTGATGATCCCAGCCTCACTACTCCAAATTGAATTTATTTTTATGTAATGAGAATACTGAGACATTTTAAAATAATGAAAGATTTACGAATGCCCTCACTTACACTTGATGCTTAGATTTAAGAGATAATGCCCATTTATTTCCAGATTACACAAAACATAGAATGGACTTTATTATCTATATGTTTTAAGATCAGATAGATGGTCCTAATTGAAACAATTGAAACAAAACCAAGTACTTTGTGTGCCAAATCTGAAAAGATTTATCCTAAGTGACTTGCCAAAATAGTGTTACAGTGGACACATCAGTGACTGATCCAAACAGAAAGTACTGATACACAAAACTACAGAGTGAAGTGACAGTCTTTTTGTTTTAGATAAAAAATACAAACCTGGTACAACTTAAAACATGACCCAGACCTGCCATTTCAAGAGCATGTGCAGCTCAAATGGCACAAACTACCTGAACCCTAAAATGACTCCCAAAAGGGAGTGGGGGGCTGGAGATCTCTGCTTTTTTATGTTGTTTAGCAACATGAAACACTTCATTGCTATTTAGATTTATTTATTTATTCCAGGTTACAGTAGTTACATTTCAAAATTTACAGGGTTAAGCAAATAATACATTGTAAATACAATAAAAAACAATAGCAGTGTAACAACATTCTCTCTAAAATCATAAAGTGAACTTTATCAGTGAATCCACTTCTGACATTTTCCTTCATTTCACACAGTAAAGCTTTTCTGTTTGGTGTTTTTTTTAAACCATAATTATAGAATTAAATCAAAACAACACGATCAAATTATTATCTGTTCTCAGACTGGATACTTTTTAATATATCACATGAAAAGAAATCTCAAAAATTCAAGTCTTGCTGAACAACATTCATTCTTTCAGGCTTTTTGATGACTAGATGGAAAATATCTTGGATTTAATTTACCAAAAGATGAATGAAGATAATAAAGCATTTTTCATTGTGCGTTAAGCAAAGGCACATGGAATATGGCTGTGGATTGAGAATACCGGGAAGTGGCATCCACTTTGTATCGCATTATAGGAGTTATTTTCTGTGATGCTGCCTAAAAATGCAATAATTATGGTAGCAGATATATCAACCAGATCTCTTCCCCAGTTTTACTTTGAGAAGTGTCTCAGGAGGGTTTTGGAAACCATCACACCCTCACATAGCCACGGCAGTTAAAAAAGGTAAGTAATTCCCTGTGTTAATGCAACTTCCATTAGGAAAAGGCAGCAAACACGCACCCCTGCAGAAAACATTCCACTTCTCCAAGCACAAACTGCCCCTTCCCGCAGGACTGATGCAGCCTGTGATCGTCCACACTAATCCCCTGCTCCACTGCTCTGCACTTGAAATCCCTCCTAACTTAGTAAGACCATTTTCCCATGTGCCTTCATTTCGCTGATCTAACACCACAAGACTAATGAAATTTGTGAAAAACACCAATTTTTGCAAGGTACTGTCCATCTCTATCAATCAGCCTGATTATTCTGGCTTCTACAGTACAAATCACACAGTGCTTTTGTTCTAACATGTGTAACTGCAGTAGTCACAGTGCAGACCCCCATTATTTTAAAAACATCTACTCAACTGGCCTGACTTACACACCCTCATCAGGAAAAAGATTCCCCTCAAGGTCAGCTGAAGGATTTTGTGGACAAAAAACTGCAGAGTAAGTGCAATTTTTATTGAGATTAAATGCTAGCCCCACTAAAATCAGTAGAAAATTTCTACTACTATCAGTGGGGCTAGGGTTTAATTTCTTAATGCCCTTGAAATATTATAAATTTATTATAAATTTATCCACATACAGTTGTGGATACAGAAAGAGACAAAATATATTAAAAGAGAAATCAGTGATAATAAACACGTTTCAATTTGTACCATAACTGCCAAATACAATCCCGTTTCATTGAATTTAAGATTGGTTTTCCAGTCTTTACCCTAGCAGTTCAGATAAAATAACCCAACAATCCTGCACAAACAGTAAAAGACATTGATCTTAAAAAAATAAATGTGTATTTCTGCCTGAATTATTTTGTTCTAGTACTGTTAAAAATGATACTGAAAGTTTTACATTTTGTCTTTTTTGTTCTCCCTGCACTGTTATTTTTGCAATAGAAAATCTGAAAAAATTGCCTTGAGTTTGGTTTATGTTGCATGTTAATTTTTTTTTTCAAATAAAACCTGACCATTCAGATGCTTCTTCCTAAAGACCTTCCTTAGAAAACCCACTGAAAGGAACATGAATGCCTTGGGAAGAACCTGCAGCCAAGCCTGCAAAAACACTGCACACTGAAGCCCCTGGACTTCCAAGGATTCCTAAAAAGGGACTGATTCTAGGAGGAAATCCTTTTACTGCAATGTCAGTTTGACATTTAGTGAAATTTAAACTGAGCCTTTATATAAAGGCTTACTTCTTTTGCACTTGCACAAAAAATGTGAACCAAGTCGCTGTGTTTCACCTGCTGCTAAATCCCAACTCCAGGGCTGTACAGGTGCTCCACTGCTCCTATGCTGGAACAGCTGCCGTTTTAAAAATATTTAATTAAATACATAAAATGATGATGTAGGAGCCTGAACCAGAGGAGCTGTGGCTGCTCCATCCCTGGAAGTGTCCAAGGCCAGGTTGGATGCAGCTTGGAGCAACCCGGGGTAGTGGAAAGTGTCCCTGCCCATGGCAGGGGTGGGACTGGATGATCTTTAAGGTCCCTTCCCAACCCAAAATTCCATTATTCTATGAACAGGTCAGTTAGGTTTAAACTGGCACCATCATCCCTGGAATTACACCACTCTAAACCAGCTCACCTGACTCAATGCATCTGACCTATTCAAACCGTAAGTAAAATTCCTTAAAGGAACTAAAATGTTTCTTTACACAATTCTGAAGTATAAATCCTGGGGCAATTAGAGAAACTCTAAATTACCTGTGGTTCTCCATGCCTGTGCAAAACTCCTGTTGATTTCTCCCCTACTTGTTAATTTTGGTGGTTTTGAAGTACTTTGATGAGATGTGAGCATAAACATACATTCAAAATGTAATTCAGGGTTGGAAAGCAGATGAGTTTCCTTCTGATAGCCCTAAAGTAGTCTTAGATAAGTCAGACTGTTTCCGTGAGATTCAGAATGGGTAAGATAAAAATTTATGTTAAAATTTCATCTGAAGAAATTTTAACTCCCTGAGGGTTTCTAGTCGAAGCCCTTTGAAAATAAGAGCTTATAATGGAAATCATGACAAACTCAACTGCAGCCATGTCATAAAAATATAGTGAAAATATTCCCAGGAGGAAAAAAAAATAAAATCTGAAACTATGTATTGAGTACCTGTTTTCTCAAAGAGATGCCAAAGACTGTCACACACAGCTAAAACACAGACTCATCACTAGTTTTGGTATCTGGAGGTTGGTTCCTTCAGGGCTCTGCACCTCCTGGACTCAGAATACAGACCAAGAAGCAACTGGCCAATCCTTCATTGGGCAGGTTACACTACACCTGAACAGAAAGGTGGGGTTCCCCTCTCAGCTTCAGCCCAAACATACTTCCCCACGTGGAAAACCAGCTCATGGAGCAGATACCCAGCTGTGCACATCAAAGCACACTTTTCACTTCAAAGGAGATGGTTTGTGACACAGCTGAAGATTTGGCTCTGGTTTTGAGCCAAGTGGAAAGAGTGACCAAAGGAAAACATTATTTACCATTTACAAAACAATTTACAACCACTGACCTTGCACAAGTGTTTTCAGCCTTCAACTAGGTAGCTTTCATGGGGAAATTAAGTTAAAATTACATCTAGTAGGAACTATTTCCTCCACCTTCTGGGAGCCTTGAGATAATTTTATCCTAGAAAGAGTACAGCTTTAAAGTCTATATGCTCAACTTCTGTCATCCTCTGCTTGCTCTTTTATGTTCACAGCTGCTTGCGTTGAAAATAACAATTAGCAGTGATGGATAAAAATAAAAGATTTAAATTTTGGCCTCCAGTAACCAAACCCAAATTTTTATCTATTCATACACTGAATTATTTCAATATTTTTCCTTTTTTTTTTTTTCTTTTTTAAAGCCTATGTGACCAAGACATTGAAAATTGGCAGAAATTTCACTGGCTACAAACCCAATTAAGTTGTTAACCATTTTTGAGATATGTATGTAAAGATGTTTCAATCTGAGAGATAAGTAAGTTCAACTGAACTCTTTACACAATTTATTCTGAAATACCTAATTGTTCCATTTATACTATTTTACAAAAAAGACTATGGGCATGCTTACAGACATACAGACATTAAAATAAACCAGTCAGTGCAAAAAGCTGCTTCTGCATGCAGGGGAAGATTCATAAAGTTGTCATGCTTTAAAATATTCTGCTCTTATCATCATCATAAAGATATTTTTATATATATATTTATATATATATATATATATAAAATCTATGAACACCAGAAGGATCCATTTTGGTAGGGGTTTTTTTATCAGCAAATACTCCTCCCTGAAAAATTTTTTTAAACAGATGAAGACAAGTTTTTAGATTGCAATCAAACATAGAACAACTAGTTTAACTTTTACCTGAAATGCACACTATTTCAGACAAGGGAGTTTTCTAACAAGTTAATATCAAAATCTTGGTATCAAAATTACACATGAAGGTGATCTGAAAAGACTTTATCCCAGTATTTAAAAATTATCTCCTGCATAGTCTTTCAAACAGTTACTCTGAAAATAACACAGGTCTCTAACCTGATTTTTATTTAATGAAGGCATCATATACTTAAAAAAAGTCAGTCTAGGACAAGAATAATGTTAAAATACCAGTGTCGATATTATACCGATAACAAAAAGTATTTCTTGAGTTCCTGTTACAGGTTTGATCCAACCTGTCATACAAATTGATGGAAAAACTCCCACTGACTTCTGGGAGGGTAAAAAAAAGCCTGACCAACAGAAGATACTGTGGTTACTCCCAACAGGAGGAAAAGAACTCAAATTAAAATAATTAGGAAAAACAGTGACTGTGGTTTAAAAGGCAGAGTAACTGAACTAAAGGAGACCTAAGTGTTTTCTTTACTTAAACTGCACTTTCGTTTTCCATTGTAAAAATTTTGATTTAATTTTCATTAGAAACTTTTATTAAGTTCTACCTGATGATAACTATACATTTTTTTGGTAGCTACAGAGAAGTTACTTCACATGAAGGAAGGCCTTATTGGAGAGATGACCAAAAAATCCCTGGGTGTAGCAATAGTAAGAAGAATTAAATATTTCTAATATATTGTTTAAATTAATCCTACTTTAAACATCACAGTTTCAAGCCTGCCTATTCAGGATAACTATTAGTATAAAAAAAGAATCCGCGAAACACCAAATTCTTGCATTATTCAAATGAATCTGATGTTGTGGCATTCCCCATCACAAGTAAAGAATGATTCCAGTGGTGTTCACACGCAGTCTGGTCTGACCCAGGCCGGCAGCTATCAGACCACCACGGTGTTTACTTATCAAGCCTTCCTTTAAATTCCTGTGCCGAGGCCCAACCCATCCCCTGATGACTGCTTATCTGAGGGCAGAGAGGGCTGTTTTTATTCCAGCATGAAGGATGTGGCTGGGCCGTATTTACAGGAGGAAGCAGCGGCTGCTCTGTGTGCACAGGTTGGGGTGACTCATCTCACCCAAAAGTTATCTCTTGGGGATCGCTGATAAGCGAGGTTTGGCACAACTCATGGGGGAGAAACACAGTGCCAGGAGGCATCCTCAGTGAAAGCTTCTCTCTTCCCACTGAGACCCAGGGAACAGCAAAGCAGACACCAGGAATTAGTGGAGATGACTTGCACCCAAACCAAACACATGTAGACATGTGTGCATGTGCCTGTGTGTGCACACGGGGTGAGACAGCTGCTTCCATAAATATGCCACATGCAACACAGCAGTGACACTGATAAAAACCCTGGACAGGGAATGAACTGCCAAATGGGAGACCAAAAAGGAATGAAATCCACTGTTCACGCTTGTTATAGATAGCTACATTTTTAGGGTGAGCTTATTTATTAGTTCTGCCTAAAAATGAAGAAGGCGTGTTCAAGTTGCAAAACTTGAGAGTGAATGGAGTTAAGGAAATGTCATGGGTCTGTATCTAGTCTGGATCTCTAGGGTGCTTCACCTCTTTAAATATAAAACTTATTTCCTTATATAAATGTTTTAACATGCAAAAAGGGCATCTGGATGAATACCCTGAATGCTCCTATTGTAGCAAACACAGCCCTACTGTTTTTGGGGTATCTAGACAAGGATTCTAAGTTCTATTTTCCCGAGTTTGGTGATGAAAGCTTAGGGTGGTTCCCCCCACACACCTTTAAAGGTGTTTAGATGTGTGTACTGGCACATGCAGGTGGGTATACTGTGATTTTTTTTTTTAAACTACATATAGTCACTATAAATTAAGAAAAACAAACAATATCATGGTAATAAAACCCAAAAGAGAAAACAGAACAAACACATACAAAGAGAAAAGCAAACCTCGTTTTTTTAGCATAATCCAAAATAACATCAAGATTGCAAAGATCAGATTGATTTTTTTTTTAGATTTTTTTTTTTTTTTTTTTTTAAAGTTTATGATTGATTCAGATCAGGCTCTGCCATATTCCCATTCTCTGGAAAGACAGGTGGAAAATTGTTATTAAAAGTCGCTGGAAACTCTAGCGCGGCATCGGCATTTTGATAGCCCACGTACGAATTAAACGGCTGCTGAGGAAGTACTTGGCTATCAGGCATCTGCACGAAAGCCCCTGACTGTGTGGTAGGGGGGATTCTTTGGCCAACTAGTTGGATTTTAGGTTCCCTGGGCTCCAGCTGTTGCTTGCTTTCTTCGTCCGTGTCAAGATGGGTTAGCTTTTCTATCCACATGCGAAATTTCTCCTCTGTCTGCCTCTGCATCTCGGCAAAGCAGTTCATGGCCTCTTCCAGGACATTGCCTATGCAGTTCCTATCCCACACGGTGCCCCTGTCAAGCAATCCTGGAATTTCCCTGGTCGCTCCTCCAGATCCCCCAGCACGACTGAAGCCAGCTTTAAAGACATTGAGGCCATTTGATAAGACATCATTAAGTAAGAACATAATATCGTTTATTAAGGCATTTTAACTCAGGAAAACAACTTTTCTAATTCTGCCCCTTGGATACAACAATGGGAGAGGAATTAGCATATATTAACCAACAGTATTACTGTTATAATGACATTTTAGACCCACTGAGGTTATAATAGAAATTTTGGCTTCGAAATTATTTTTTTCTAGAAGTCTCAGACAATTCTGTCACAAAGGTCTCTTTTTTTACCAAATTACTCCAGTTCCCTTGCAATTTCTGTTTTGAATTCAACTGAAGGTGTCAAAACCACTATACAATAACACGTTTAGTTCTATTAAACTGCAATCCAAAATGCTATTTTTTAACTGACAAACCTGAATAATTACGTGCATTTTACTTACACACTTGGACCCTTTTATAAACAGGCTGTTAAACACAGGTGGAATTGGCCCAAAGCTCATGGCCTGATTTTGGGAACCACACAGAATGCTGATGAGGAGAACACACAACACAAACACACAGACATGGAGGGGTTACGTGAGTGCTGTGCTGACACAGGAGGGGAGAGCATCCTCTGGGCCAGGCGTGATGGACGCAGCTCCAAACTCACGCCATGGAGCCCTGACCAGCCTCACACCAGCCAGGACCCTGCCCTGAGCCACCATTCCTACAGTCAGTCCCAGGCAAAGCAGAAAACAGGGAATGGTTGGAAGGAAACTGTTCTGCTTCCTGCTATCCATCATAAGGACAGTGGAAATGACTGGCTTTGGGATTATCAGGAAGAACTTCAGCAGCCAGAAGAGAAAGCCAATCCTCATGGCCTTACTCTACATATCAATAACAAAAGGCAGTGGAATCTATATTTTAAAGTCTAGAGTTCACTCAGGAATCATCTAGGAAGCAATAAACCCCCAAGAAAATGAGGCTCTGTACCCATTTGAGGAATGATAAACAATATGTGCATGCCATCCAAACATAAAAATGTTACCTAAGGTAATTCCAAAACAAGACAAGCATCACATTAAACTACACAAAGGTACAGAAGATGATAATTTAATATCTAAATGTGAAACTTTAGCATCTTCTAGCTTAAGAGTAATAAAACATACCCTAAGAATGAGAGAAATCATTGCACAACCTAAGTAAATATTTACTAATAAAAACATAAGGCACTAAATCTTTATTGGGATTTCACTGAGTACATGAAATTACAGTATCACTTAAACACTACATTCTTTTTAGGAGCTATTTAAATGAGGTATACACAGATCCTTCAGTAAGAGCTGAACAAAGCCCAGGGTTATTCTCTTATTTCTGAAGAGTAGTTTGTAAGGCTTTCTCACCCATCTGTTTCCCTATCAGACACACCGAAGTTTAGCATTCAAGTCCTCTGCTAAAAATAATTACTTTATAGCAACTAATTTACATCCCTCGAACTGCATGTTAACTAAAATTAATTAAGTAAAATGGTACCTTTTTTCTAAAACATGGCTCCTTTTGTATATTCAGTAATTTTTTCCTCCCTGAAACAAGTATTTCTTCTGTTCATTTCATTCTAGTACTGAACATCCAGTATGATTCTGTTTATTTGTCTTTAGTCAGGATGTTATCTTAAACTCAAGGAACTAAATTACAATCTTTCTGATTTCCACAGACTTACACGTAAGTTTTAATAAATGTTAAGTTTTAATTGCAAATTAAATAAAACCCTTTGATCACGGTAAGTGAGACAATCTTCTCAGGTTTCTAAAGTAAAGAATGAACTAGAATGGTCAAAGTTGACAAAATTGTTTTGTAAACTGAATAAAGTATGTATTGAAATATATATTGCCCTGCAATACAAATTTTAAAAGCCATCCTTCACAGAGTATCTCCAATTTACAGTAGCAGCAATACAATGTTCTAAATGCTTCCCATGCAGTTACTATAACATGCCCTATTCAATCTTTTCTTCATTTTAGGGCTGAAAAATCCCAAGCCTAAAAATGCGTTTTCACAAATTAAAAATCAGTTGGTCCCTCTTCTGTCTAAAAATTTTAAACTATAGTTTTTTTAATTATGCCAAGTTTAAAGGACAAGAAATTTGAGGTCACATATGGGTTAGAATCAAAGATTCCTCTCTCATTTTCAAGACAACACCTCCTGCAAAACAGCACCTAAGAAACGCCCCAGCACTGTCTTTTTATGGGATCTCTTAAGTACAGTCTAAGTAATAACCAAATCCAAAGTAATTTAATTTAGGAGGTCTGGCAACATAACAAATTAAGATATGGTTTTTCTTTGTTCTAAACTAGCAATGGTTGGTTCCTCTGTGTTACTCTGCTGCAGACACTTCGAAATTAATATCTTATACCAAATCATTCTTAACAGACTATTTCTTTTTCCTATCAATTAACTACAAAGAATGTCATTCTGAGTTACTTGAACCAAATTCATCCCTTGCAGGTGCTTCACTCAAGATCTATGCACAGTTCTTAGGAGTAATCTGTGCCTGTCTCTTTGGGTTTACTGCCTATTAAAAAAGTCTTGTCTTTTTTTTAACAAAGTGAGATGCAGCTTTTTCAACATTAACACTCAAACTTTTTAACACATTTTTGTGATAGCCTAAAACATAAGTCACCCCCGTATCAATTCAGATTTTTCTGAGTGGTAGAAAGCACAATGGTGTTAAAAAGCAAATATTTTTGTATAGTATTCGATTTTTTAAAAATCCCTTACTTCTTCCAAAAGAGAAGTGTTTACATAGCAATAGATATTGATTCCCACACTTGCTGTCATCCCAATTTCGTTCAGAGTTAATTTGCAACATCACATGTGAAATTGTTTAAAGGAAAAACTTCCTACTACACCAGGAAGTCTAGCAGGATCTCTTTCAGGACTCTTATGCCATGTTTATGTGGTGCTTAAGAACAGCAAAATCCTAAATGCCAACAGAGAAGCTCAGTCATTAAAAGGCAACAAATTGTTCCTCATCTGCAATAATCCAAAAATCACAGCATTCCCTGAAATAAAGAACCAAAGATTATGACTGCTCACATCAGGAGCACCCTGAAGTTTACACTGAACCTGTATTTTCAGGTGTAAATTAACACCACAGGATGCATTCAGAATACTGTAACTTACACTGTGCTGAGCTCCTGTGCAGCTCACAGTACTTGTATTGAAGTATGACCAGTAAAATCTCGACTCCTCAGTCCTTCTTGAGGAGAGAACCAAGCCTGCCACTATTTTAATCCACAGTACCTTTAAGTTCAGCAGAAAGACCTGACTCTCTTGTACAACAGCTCTGTCTGCAACTTCATGGCATTTTCATGTATTTCACTGAACATTTTCTTTACCTTACAAATTTAGCCAAACATACTTCTGAGCCAGTGATGTGGATGGTTTTAAAAAAGGTAACTGCACTATTTAAATGGAAGAGTTTTACTAACACAATATGAAAGGCTACTGTATTCTCAAATGTGGCAATTTCATTTTTCAGACCACACACAAATAAACTGTCTGCTGCAACACTACCTGTGTTGACAGCTTAAGAGTCTGTGTAATTTGGCCCTCATGACAAAAATTAACTGTCACTAAAAATTTTAAAGCACCTCTGTTGGCAAAGCTGTTTTTCAGGCAACAGAAGGATAAAAATGAAAATTATATTAAAATAAGTGATGTTGAGTAAGTACTCAAGACTGCAGCTGAATGTCCAAACACACACTAACAGGAACACGTGCTGCCTGTAAAAAATTCTTCTCCATCAATGTGTACAGATAACTCTTTTAAAAGTAAAGGCAAAAGTTTTTCATGCTTGTGTCCTGACACTGAAGTCAAACCTTTCGGCTTTCAAGTGTGTGCTGAGAACACTCACGGCCTCAAATTCCAATAACACTTTTTGATACCCTGTATTGTTTTCTATTTACACATTCACTCCCTCAATTTTGAGGCTATTCACAGTCTTTTGCTAAGTGCACTGAAATGGATTTCTAGCCAGAAAAAGGAACCGAGTCCTTTGCCAGCTCCAGGCAGAGGGATGGCAGATGGCCTGGGAACCCACCACTGTGACGGAGCGCTGTGCGTCCGACCAGACTCGCAGCTCCACCGCAGCTCTAAAAACCACAACGTCTCCTTCCCCCACAAGCAGCACAGGATGCATTTTTTGGACACATCCTTATCTCTACAGAGGGTATTTTTCTCTTGCCCTTGGAAGGCGTTTCCCACAAGGTAAAGCCATTTCTATTTAAAGGAAAACCACAGCGTGGCAGGTACGTGTCACACCCCATCGCACCAAGGGGGCAGCTCAAAGCTTTTAACGTCTTAAGCAGAACCCAACACCAAGCAGATGACACATGCTATAAAATTAGAATAAATGGTTAACGTCCCTCCCTCAGGATGGTCTGTGCACTCTTGCACTGCAGGTAAAGCTGAGCCTTGGTGTAATCATCGCCAATAGTCAAGCTCTTCATGCAATGGGATTCCTTCACCACAAGAATCTCGTGGTCAAGACCAAGAGTCAAATACAGAAGAGCCCAGTGACACACAAAAAATACCCTGGAGTGGCTTCAGATCCCCACAACGGCCCTCAGAAACCTAAGCAGACCTGAAAATACCATGTGGTGCCATTCTGGGTCACAAGGTACTTTTATGACTTAAAAAAAGAATGTGACCTGAGGGATTTATTCTGTGTGTTTTGGGGTTTTTTCAGAGGTGGGGAAGAACCGGTCCCAAAAATCAATGAAACAGTCTTCTTCAACAGGCTTTAAATCAGACTTAAATAGCCCAAAGTGTAAATATCATAAATAAAAAGGCAAAACTACGAAAGCTACAAGACTGACTAACTACTGAATTGGTAAAAATAATTTTAGATCTCTATTAAAAGTTTACTACACAATAATTACAGGAGGATATTATGCCTTTTCCAGACATTCTAATAATAAACATTTACTTCCTTTGTGCAACCTGCTTCCTAGCAGGTGTGGGAAAAATGCCAGTTTTCGTGGTGAAAGCATCATCCACCATAATCAACTCAGTTAAATCAGTTATTTGTAAAATCTGCTGCAATATTTTACATAATTTGTCTAGGAAGTATTAGTTCAGCAACTTAATATTGCAGTTTTCCCTTAAATGTTCTTCCCCTATGTAAGATGTTGTTTTTCTCAAAAAGAAAAAACTTCTAGCACAACAGGCAAAAAGGCATGTAACCCAGTAAAAATTGGCAAGCCAAAAAGTTTATTTTTACGTATTTTTATTTTTATGGATTTTATTTCCGATTGCCATATGATGATGGTTCTATGGTATAATATGCTGCAAGAATAATTCACACAAAGTCCTGTCCACAGCGCTTGGGCTAATAAAATAACAAAGACTTAGCAGACAAAAACCTTGAAGAATTCAACTTTCTTTTGCTAGTAAAATGACACTAATAAAATGACAAGAAGGCCCCTATAATTTGCTGCCTCCCATCTTAACATAGATGTGTCAGCAAGTTAGAAGTGTAGAAATTATTGATCCTTATGACATAGGAAAACAGTAACAACTTTGTCTAAAATGTTGAAAATTTAGGTGTGAATATAGCTTGGGCACCTGTTTAATTGCATTTTGTATCCTAAAATAGGTGACCAGCTGCAATCTGCAAGAACTTAGAATAAGGCTAAGCAGGTTTGTCATGCACTGACATGTTGAGCTGAAAGCACAGAATAAGTGCAATAATGGCCAGGGCCTTACTGTTATACAGGCAAGAGGTGTGTTGTGCCATTTCTAACACAGCTACCAAGCTGTGGGCTTTATATATTAAAGCATAGCTGGCCACTTATCTTAAGAATTAGATTATCACCATCTAAGGGGATTTGACAGCACTGACATGAGTTCATATAGGCTTACAAAGATCTGAAAAATCCAGACTTCAAAGGTAGTCCTTCCTCCCATTTACCATTTCTATGCTTTGTTGGTGTGCAAAAGTGCACAGGAACCTCAGAACAGATTTTTAAAATTTGCCCACGTCTTGTTATTGCACTGCAGTCTTCAAATTTACACAGAGCTGCAGTTCTCCTGGGTTTTTCTCAAGTGTCACTCATCTAACTTAACATGACAGCTGAGAAACGATGTCAGGCGCGTTACAGTTCAGTTTAAAAAACATCCTCTACCTGGTATCTCTGCAGTGATTGTCTTGCTGCTCCCTGAAACCTCTTCATCATCATCTGATGAGCTCGTGCTGGAGTCACAGGTCAGGTCACTGTCGCTGGTACTGCTGTCCTGCAGCAGGTTGTACTTCTTGCGAGCAGCTGCCTCCCGCTTCTGTCTCAAGAGCCGGATCCTCTCTTTGTGCTTTTGGCTCCGGTGACCCTTTACCTTGGTTACTCGGCCGTTCTGCTTATCACTAGACTGTCGGTTTTTCTTGGCAGCCATTGTTGAAGTTTCACTTTCAGACCTGGATCTCCTGGATTTCCTCCCGACCGCAGCCCCAGACACCGCAGAAGGGTCTCCCTCCGTGGCGGCTTCAGCTTGGCAGGGCTCGTTCTCCTCTGCGGAAGACAACGTGTCTGAGTCGGCCAAATGCCCGCTGGAGGAAGGAGAAAGCATGCAGTGATTGGAAGAGTCACTCTCATAAACTCGGCCACCTGCTGGCTTGTCACTCTCCGTAGATGCCAGCTGAGACTCCGAGGAGTCCCGCCTCAGTTCCATCAGTAAGCAAGGCATGGAAGAGAGCACCGCAGAGTCTGCTGCAGTGGGCACGCTGTCCTTCTGAGTTTGTGTCTCGAGTTCTATCGGCCCATCTTCATCAGGAGGAGTCTCATGCTTTTCAGAAGTCTTTGGTGGAATTTCTGAATCAACAAGTTCTTCTGCTTTTCCTACTGCCTCCATCTTCATTGCACAGCAAGGTCCTTCTAGACTCAAAGCATTGAGCACGTTGTCTGGGAGGCTGGGTGAGCTAGACGTGGTCTCCGGCAATGCAGTGGCCTGCACAGGAACAGAACAGTAGGAGAGAATTATGCAAGTAACTCAGCCTGCTCTTCATGGTGTTACCTTAAACAACTCACTGCTTTCTGTTGCACACAGTATGGGTTCACAGAACCCCAGAGTGGTTTGGGTTGGAAGGGACCTTACAGATCTTCCAGTCCCACCCCCTGCCATGGGCAGGGACAACTTCCACTATCCCAGGGTGCTCCAAGGCCCATCCAACCTGGCCCAGAACAACAGCCACAGCTGCTCTGGGAAACCTGTGCCAAGGCCTCACCACCCTGACAGCCAAGAATTCCTTCCCAACATCTCTTCTAACCCTGCCCTCTGTCAGTGGGACATTGCCCCTTAATCCCATCACTCCAGGCCCTTGTCCAGAGTCCCTGGCAGGCACTGGCAGGGGCTCAAAGGTCTCTCTGGAGCCTTCTTTTCTCCAGGTGAACACCCCCAGCTCTCCCAGCCTGGCTCCACAGAAGAGCATTTTACTATTCAGCATCATGCTGGTTTTCTTAATTTACTTTTTCCTCGTGAATGCATCCTGTTACACCAAATTATTCCTTCATTTACATGCCCACAAAAAATGGTACCGGAGTCACACTGAATGGGGTTCCCAGTGGAACCATTCAGCAACGGAACCTTATGTACCAAAGACTTATTACATAAAGAAGTGCTATGAAATGCTACTGAATTGTCAGAGGCACAGCTACAGGCTCTGGCTTCAGAGGCATTAGCTACAGATTGCTCTCACCAGAGAACCACCATGCTGGTGAGTCACGTAAAGATGTTTTAGGAATATCTAATACACCATTCAGGAAGTCCTTGAGTGTCTCCCATGCAAGTTCTGGTTATATGAGAACCTCAAGGCTGACCTAGATTCTCTCAAATCTGCCAGGAAAGAAGCACTAAATACTAGGGGCTGTAAGCAAGAAACATTATCCGCCCACACCAGTATCCTACATTTAACTTCAAGTTATAATTTAATAAATTGCATTGCTTCAGTGCAAATAAGAAGACCAAGCTGTTTACCTGATTGATAACTTGCACATTATCTACCCAAAAGTACCTGAAGCAACTTCAAGGAAATTTTGTTGGAGAGATCAATAGTTACCATTCTGTCTTCATTATTTTCACTTTGCCTTTCATCTACATTTTCACTTGGAATACAACATGGAATAAAGATCTTTCAATTACCACATTCGCTTGCAGATGCATAGTATGGAACAAATCCTTTACAGCTTCAGAAGTACAGTAAATTATAAATTTATGGCACTTCAAAACACAAAGTGTAGGCAAGAAAACGCAGCAGTGAGATCTTATCTGAAAAATTGCATTTCTGCAGAGAAGGCCAATCAGCACTTGAGCACCCTGAGGAAGCATGGATGGTTCAGAGAGATTTTTCTGTACCCTGAGAATGCTTCTTCAGTTTCCTGATCCATCCCAAGCTGCCTGTATGCTTGTATACATGTATGTAATACACAATATAAGGTGTATAAATACTTCCCTGCTTCTGAAAGGTGCAAAGCTCAGTATTGTCCTGTGTGCCCTAACCCACTTTGAAACTTCATTTTTAGAGAACACTAAAATAGAGTTAATGGTTCCTTCAGGCTAATGAATGAACTGCTGTATGGTACAAGGAAATGATGGAAATACTTATGGGAGAGAAACACTACCTAAGGAAAGAAAGGTTGGTTAGTATCAGACATCACAAGATGGAGATGACAAGACCAGATCTGCTAAGTATGAGGAAAAAAAAGCCACAAATGCAAAATCTCAAAAAATAAACCCAGCATTTTCCTTCCAAAGAACAGAATAAAATACATACTGTGAAATAGAAGAACACATATATCAGGAAAAATATTTGTGAATACTTGCACTGAGTAACCCTCTCCTGAAAGCAACTTCAAAGAAGAATTTCTGGAGCCAGTAATTTAATGTAAGCAGTAAATATCACGTAGGAACAATTTATTTCCAAGGCTACAGCAGAGCACCAACAAACCCAAATGATGAATACATATGTTCTGAGACATAAATGCGTGTCAATACTGTAATAAAATCAATATTTCTATGTAATTCACTCACAAACCTGTATTATCAAATAATTCTCCTATTATACAGGTAAGTAAGACACAGATTTGGTGATGGAACAAGTGGAATTTGTATTGTAACTGCTAGTGCAGCTCCCAGTTTTCCTCTGGCCATGCACTTTAAAATGAAAAATATCTTCTCTACGAGTTTTGAAAAGTACACACAGGGAAAAAAGTGGTTGCTCAGACACAAAGCAAAAGAGTATTAGCCTGGCCAAATGAAAACATACTTAAATATTCATACTAATAACTGCAGAACAGCTTCTGCACTGTTCAACCTTTTAGCCCGGGGAGCACAAAGAAGAGAGCTTGACACAAAGCTAAAGGGCAGCTGAAGTGAGCTACTGATTTTTTTCCACAGATGTCCTACTTGGAAAGATCATTTACCTCACACCTCCCAAAGGGTCTGTAGCAACACCTGCACTTGCCTTTCCATCTCTCTGGTCTACCAGCCAGAAAAAGAAAATGTTTCATCTGCACATTGCCACCTTGCTAACAGCCCAACTACAATGATTTTATAGGAGTTTTTAATATTAAGTGGGATCTTTAACTACTCCAGCCACACTAGTTTGATCCCTCACACAGTGATTTTCAGTGAGTTGGCAGTAGAGGGAATAGCAATTTCATGACACTGACATGTTTCCATGTACATGGAAAAAAATACGCATTCTGGTAAGGTTTGTACTCTTCAGGTCCCTTGAACTGGCTCTTAAGACATCACCAATTCCACTATTTTTACATATATATAAACCAGAGCTTTGCCTTTCTCTCAGTGGGAAAAAAAAAAAACCACCATGACTCAAACAGACTTTGCTGCAGGGAAGAACACAGTCGGTTTGGCAGAAAATATCTATGCCAAGGAAAGCCTTGTCTCAAAGAAAGAAAAAAATGTCCTTATTTAGTTCTACCTGAAAAATGTACAGAACAGCAAGAAGAGACTTTATTGAAAAACTCCCATTCCTTTCTCACCACTCACCTTTCTAGTAACAGCATTAGAAAAGGAAATCTCAAGGTGGTGCTAGAGAAAAACCATTTTTCTACTGAAATGAGAACACAGCACTGAAAAATAAGTTGTGATGCTTACAGACACAGATGGATACTTAATCAGACGTTGATCAGAAATGGCATTCTCCTTTTCCTGATGAACAGATACTGCACTAACGATTTTAAAAGGCAATTTTGTAAAAACTTCTGTGCTGGATTTTTCGAACAGAAAATACGTTACTTTCCAAGTCACACACAGAACATACCAGTGTGCAGAAACCATTAAATTATTTAACCATACCACTACCTGGGAAATATTTTCAAATCATGGACTTATTTGTAAAGGCACACAATTTGTACACTAGGGAATCTGCAGTTCAGGGAAGAAATCTTGAAGGTCAGATTTGCACAGACAGCCCAGCCCCTCTAACAGTTTGCTGCCACTAACAAGGATGGGTTTTATCCCCTATTCTTTACCCACCTAACTGTGACTGCACCGTCATATTCCCTCCTTTGCACATAACTGGCTCACTCCTCTGTGCGTAGATTCCTTTCAATAAGCCAGCAGAAATCAAAGAGAAAAGTAAGTGACATTTTCTGCCAGAGCTGGCAGGAAGGAGGGAAGGGAGAGCAAGCACAAATCATCCTTGTAGAAAAAAACCTAATCTGGTTAAAAGCTGCCTCCTGTTTTGTGTCATCACACCTTGAACTCACAGGTTCTTCCTAAACACAGTAGAGGGTACTGAGCGTTCTTTCACAGCACTGTTTGCTCTGGGAAGAGATTTTTGTAGATTAAAAAAAAAAATGATTAAGAGCAAAAAAACTCAGAGATGATAGTAGCTTCCTAAAGAACAATTTTCACTAATATATACTACTGCACAAAGACTTACATTAAAGATAGCAGGTTTCCCAGAGCAGAGTCTCAGGCATCAGATTATAAAAATAAATAATTTAACAGAGTGTTAGAGCAGCAGATCAGCTGTGAGTCTCTGGACAGGGACGTGAAGAAAGGAATCCCCAGAGAGCCACACCTTAGGCACCCGCCCCTCACACATCTTGCCTGCGCCTCTTAGTTCAGTGCTGAGTTTTGGTCTGGGGCCTTGCAGTACCTCATTGGGCTCTTTCTCAATGTCCAGGCAGGCCATTCAACTCTTGTGGAGTTGCAGCTTCTGCTGGTGGTTGTTGCCTGCTGATCTTGTGGTTTGAGCTTCTGGTGCCTCTGTTCCATGACAGAGCACAGGAAACTAAAAAAGCCGTCACTTAGGTAAACAGTACTCAGCAGCAGCTAAAATATCCATTTGTTATCAATGTCCTTCTCACACCACGGACAAAACACAGCTCTATCAGCTAGTGGGAAGATTACTAAGGAAATTAATTCTGTTCCGGAAACAAACATTTCTAGCTCTAAGTTCACAGCTTAAGGTTGAAGGCTTCATCAAACCCAGCTACTCAGGCCAAGCAAACAACATACTAAATCACGTATCACATAGTAACATCTAGAATGTTTCTTATTTTACTTACTTAAGCTGAACAAGGAGTATCTCTCAACAGCCTGAAATACTTAATAAACCCCATGACACCATAACCTTAATTCTACATTGTCATTTTAGGTGTTATTGAGCTAACGAATGATAAAAAATGCCTAGCTTGTATGAAGCAAACCAGCTCTTCTTTTACTGAACCTATGGCCAGGACAGATTCTTACTTTGGAGGTACTACTTTTTTCACAGCAGTTTGCTGGAAAACTCACTCTAGGTTATTACTAACGCATTTCCTCTAAATCACAGAGGAACAGACCACTTCTTTTCCCTGCTTATGGTCATATCACCTTCTTATGCCAATTCTAGCAACTGTCAAAACAAAAAAAAAATTCTAGCAGAACACTGCCTTTTAATGCCCTTTCAGTTAGTACTAAAAGAAAACAATTTGAACAACCCACCTCCTCTCAACACTTACCATTCAACTGGAAGCTATAATTTTTTTTTTAATGAGAAACTGCACCTATATTATTGCAGCAAATAACATCATGTACGTTCTTCAGGCTTTTGTGACTACATAAATGAAAAGTTAAACTGCAGTGCTGCATACAAGTTATTTGTTCAGAACACACAGTTAATTAGAGATCCTTCCAGATCCCTTCAACCTCATAGTTCCAGTGCCACAGAAGTCAGTTATTTTCATCTAAATCTGAATATGTTATGATATTTATAAGGAACTAAACACTATAATGGCTCATTTTTACATAAACAATTATTTCCATCGCCAGTGGATTACATTATCTCACATTTACCCAACAGAGATGGAATAAATCAGAGGTGAGAGAGGTAATGACAAATGCATAGAACAGAGGCTAATAAAATTATGTAAAACAGCTGACTATTTTTAAAAATGTAAACACACAGACAAGCTCATCAAGAGCTCTGACTCGAACACTTGATGACTGCGTGTCTGAGGAGGGTGGATTGGGAAAGGGCAGAAGCAGCACACAGCCTGGGTGCTGAAGAGTTGACTGTAATGCACGTTTGCTTCATAATACAGGATAAATTTTTGCAAAAAGCAAAGTTAGGCCCTCTTCTGACAGAAGGATGTGTAACTTTGAAGATGTGAAGTGCTAATGAATGTGTCCACTTGCAAAGCTTCACCAAAATCCTTTGCAGGTGTAGCTGTGTCTCGATCATGCTTTTTTTCTTCTCAAATCACCTTCCCTTGCATTGAAAACCAAGACAATTAATTCAGTGAACTCACCAGTGACATTTTAGTATAAAAAACACAGAGATATATCAGAGAATCACAGAATGTTTTGGGTTGGAAGGGACCTTAAAGATGATCCAGTTCCAATCCCCTGCTAAGGGCAAGGACACCTTCTGCTAGATCGGGATGTTCCAAGCCCCATCCAACCTTGCCTTGGACACTTCCCGGGACGGGGCAGACTGTGCCAGGGCCTCACCACCCTCACAGCCAAGAATTTCTTCCTAGTATCTCATCTAAACCTACCCTCTGTCAGTTTAAAGCCATTACCTAAAGCGGACAGCAGAATGTCTAATTAACTAAAAACAAATCAATCCAAATAATCAGGCATCTATCAAGAAAGACTAATCTGCACTGAGACAAATGTGGAAATACTGACACTTTCTGGACTTCCCAGCATGTTCAGCTCCTCCCAAAGATACCACACATTCCTTTTCATCTTCTTTGAAGTGTCACACAAACCAGCACACTTAAAACAACAGAAGTGAGACCAGCACTCAGTCAATTTAACCCAAGACAGTTGACTCAGCTCTGTGTGGATGTGTGTGCAGGATGCTCCACAGCAGATTTTTCATAACACTGAGCCACCCCCACAGGGATACTGTGTAATTTATATAGCGTTCCTTTGAAAATGCTGCCCTAAAGCTGACTCACTGGCATGCGATTCTACCTAAGGCACATTTCTGGGAGTGGAGCTGGCTCTTTATCAGATGATTCACAAATCAAGCCTGGCGGCAACCCCAAAGAATAGGACCCTTCGGTACCGACATGGTAAGAGAATTGCAGTGCAAAACAAAAGAAGAAAGGATTAAACTAATGCTGTGTTTCAACTGGTTTTGCATAAATAAATGAAGGTTAAAAACAGGCTGCTCCTACTGAGTGCTCAACAGGCTGCATATACAAATTACCCAAGAATGAATATAAATTACAAGTGCATGTGTTAATACAAAGCTTTGTGAGCATCCTTTGCAATCTTGAAAAGCAACATTTTTTTATCCTACATAAGAAGCAAGACTGCACATTTAAATACAGGGGTTTGCATTGTAATGCTTAATGCACATATTCTGCCTCTTCCAAAGGAAAGGCAAGTACCAACTAAGGTTTGTTTCACAACTCCCAACGCAGGTTTCCATAAACATTCACCAGCTGCACTTGGAACCCCACAATAAAAAAATCACAATCCTTGCACACAGATAAAAGCATGCAGGGCTGGCTGCACTTAGCCTTCTAAGAATCTCCTTTCTTCCTCATAATGAAACCATTTTTCTCAAGGGCACAACACTTTAAAGTCTACAAAGCTCTCTGCTCTAAAAATTAGACAGGGCATATCTTTATTATTACCTGTTCATAAAACTTTGACTCACTTTCAAATTTTTTCTTTCAATAAAACAAGTGGCAGAAATCAACATGATGACAGTTTCCTTTTCTCTCTGCTGTACATTAGCTTGCAGGAGATCACCCTACAGAGGATTGTCACATGGATGGACCATTTTTTTCTAAGATACTGAGTTTAACAGATTTTCGCAGTTTATCTATCCATTTCTGTTTCTTTAACAAAATGTGTTCTGTGCTTCCCCATTCTATATAAAAAGATCTCCTCAAGAAATGCTGGTCTACTGTTCTACCACAGTCAAAGTAATGCTCTCATAAAAGCCACATTTTAAATTGCTTGAGCACAATGTAACAAATTATTCCTAATTTTCAGAGCAGCAGTTAAAAACATTTACCTGAGATATCCTGAAAGTAACCAACATTGTGTCATTTACTAAGAGCTCCAACTGGCAGATCAGGACAACTGCAATGTAACTTCAAAGTAGTAAATCCATCTCAGCAGTGCCGTACTCACAGAATCATAAAGGTTAGAAAATACCTCTAAAATCATCAAGTCCAACCAGCAGCACCACCATGTTCACCACTAAACCATGTCCTCAAGTGCCACATTCCACAGCAATTTTCCAGCATCTCCACATCTCCCACAGCTACCCAAGAGCTCAAGGCACTGAACTAGACTTGCTGTGGGTTTATGACAGCCATTTAATGAAGACGAGTTATGAGATACTAAGGAACTCTACAGTTCGTAAATGTTTTATGATCAGACCTTGTTACACATCTTTGTCATGGGAATCAAACAAAACTGACCCTCAGGTACTTAAAAGTTTCAAATACTTTAATTCCACACCAATGAATGCCTTTGCCATAAGGTAGGGGCAGTGAGATACCCTTTTTATGGTCTGACCATCAGGTGACACATCCAAATTCTACAGGAGGGCTGCAAAGGAGCTGCAAGCCCAACAAGCCCTGATCTCAAATCATTTTCTCATCCACATAGCCACTCATATTATTTATTTGCTTCTTTAATTCTTAAGCTAGTAGTATCAAATCTAAATACTGCAATACGGACTTGCATGAGGTACACCATTGAAAAATAAACTGTATCAGTACACTAAAGGCAAAGTCGTGTGGCATTCAAATGATGAAATTTTACAGCTGTTGGGCTGTTCTTGACACCAAATCACCAGAACTAAGAGGTGCCAATTGTTTTCAGCACCAATCAGACTGCTAACAATCAACAGTGCAGTCTTTACGTGTCCAAAGTGCTTCCAAAAGAACAGAGGACTTATGCCACAGGTCTCAGTATGAAGCAAACACAGGCTGGTTCTACAAATGAACAAAAGCTACCTTGGGTATTTAAATAAAGAAGAACTGACTGGGTCAAAAGCCAGTCACATGTGTGATACCAAAAATGTCTCTAACATGGGCTTTACTATCACCTACTTTCTACAGTATTTACTTTTCCAGTTGGCAGAAGAGAAGAAATTTGAGCTCTACTTCAAAAGAACAACAGACAGACCAGAAAGCAGACATTTCTTTCCCACAACACACAAAAGACTTTGCATGTATTTGACTGCAGAAATTAAATAACAGTATGTAAGAGGATACCAAGCTACCAGCTACAAAAAGAGAAAAAGAAAATTAAAAGGCAGTTTTCAGAAGTACCATGCAAGTACAGACAGGAGAAAAAAATTTAAAGAAAAACACTAACTCCCCCTTTCCCCGCCCCCTTCCCCAAAAAAAAAAAAATCCAACCCAAAAGAGCCTTAAAATGCATCTTTTACCCCAAAACTACTTCTTACATTATTATTACTGTTTAGGAAAAAGTGGCTCAGCTGGCAGAACTTTCATAAGAACAAAACTAATTGTTACCAACAGGAGACATAAACTATATTAACAGCTTTCCCAGTAAAAGGGGAGATGGAAGAAAAAAAAAAAAAAAAAAGAGCATGAAGCCTGGAGTATCAATTCAACCTTATTCCATTAATTCAACACAGCCTTATTGCTGCTGGAGCTCCGAGAGTTCCATACAGACAAACAATGAAATCCACTACAGCTGTTAAACAGTAGAAAAACCATTCTGATCTTGTAAAACAAACAAGGGAAATCAGGTGTCTGTTATCAAACTCACTTTAAGTTGAGGAGAGGTTTATAACTAATTATTGAGGGCTTAGGAAGCTAACACTGGCAAGATATTCAATTAATTTCCTCAGCTTAGTTTTATTCAACAGTTCCCGTATTTTTTTTATTATAGTGAGTGGATTCAAAGTCTGTACTTTGCATTTAAGATGACTTATTAACAGCAGTAAGTGGAACCTTCACCTTGAAGGCTTTCCAAACACAATACTCACAGAAATATGTGGGGGTTTTGTAACTCCTCACAGATTCTGCACACTGCTACCAAAAGATGTTGCCTCATCTGGAGGAACCATAGTTATTGGCAACAGAATTTGCATTGATCAGTAATGGGCTCACAGGCACTGCTACCCACAAGACCATTCTTTCCCACAATGGCAACTTCACTTCCAAAAGACCTCTCACCAAATGCAACGAGGGCCCAGACTACCAGCATTTCACCCAACTTCCTTCATTAGGAGACAGCCTTTAAATCATTGTGTTTCCAACCACAAGCACACAGACTTTGTAGACAGCTTCCCTGATCTGTTCTTTACCAACATTTTTTCCCTAAATTGCCAGATTACTTAGAAATGCCTTTCTGGCAGGATCTGGAATTCCAAGGGAGCATGAACCAGGAGAGTGAGCTGAGGAGCCAGGAGAACTACCAGCTGATGAGAAAGCCAAAGCACAACAGAACAACAACACTGCTTCAACCTCACCTTGCTATCACAACAAGCTGATTCTTTTTTGCTTCAAATGTTTGACAGTACTGTTGGAGCACCAGCCTCACACTGGTACCACGGAAATGCAGTATTCCCAATGGAAAACAAACTACTGAAATGGTAATCGTTTCATCATGCAGACAACTAGTATCATAAAGTCTGGCTCTTAGTTATTCCCAGCTCTGCTACTGTGAGTCACTTGGCCTCTACCCATGTTGGATAAATGGAACTGAAATCTGCCTTCTCTAAAATAAGTTGTGAAATGCTAATGATCAAGCATCATGAAACAAGACACTAGAGCAGAGAGGTAGCAAGAGGAACACTTATTCAAACAGTCTGGCTCTTCCTGCTCATTTTGAGGAAACTTTGAAGCATCACACAGAAGACTATCTTCCAGGACACTGCAGAATCCTCACTATAATGTCAAATCCATGATCCACACACACTGAAACAAAAATGCTAGCTTGAAGGACTCTTTAAATACTTGCATTTAATTAAAAAGTGACCACCTGTTCCATTTATGATTCAAAAGTTGTCAGATTGAGTACTAACAGCTTCTAAGCTGTTTTCTTAGAGACCAAATATCATAAGACAGGGTAAGGCTGAAGCCTGTATGCTATTCTGCTACTTAGATCAATTTCTGAGCATTGGAGAGACAGACTACATGGTCAAATTGATACAAAACCCCTGAATACCATCTTAAATAAAAAGGGATATTAGGTGGAACCATTCTGAACCTAAAGCTGACACACCTCTTGACCATGGGCAAGTTACTCGACCTCCCTGAGCAGTCAGTAATGCATCTGACACAGTGTCACTGCAACACCTGCGCCGCCGAGCCGCATCTCATTTCCAGTCCTGCATGAGTAATCCATGTGTGCCCCAGCCACAGGGAGCCAGTCACATCCACGGAGAAGCTGCTACAGGCTCCACTCATCCTGATCAGACATGGGGAGAGGCGACGCTAATGAGTGGGAATGGGCAAACACAGATTTAAATTTGAACTCTTAAACAGTAGCACTGAGTTAAGTGACAAGGTATCAGTCACTCAGCTTAGCTCCGAGATGTATTACATCAGAGAAAGCAACAGTGGAGGCTAATATTTACACCATATGCACATTTTGATTTAAAGTCCCTTTCATCCAGTTCTCTTTTTGCTCAAAAACGCACATTTGTGGACGTTATGTTCTAAACCTCAAGTTGCAGACTCAGAACTGCATTATGCATTAAAAACCTGGAACAAAGATGTGACAGAAAGTACAATTTTTGTGGTGATTTGTGTTGTCCAAGTTCCCTGCAATAATATCTGCTGCTACAGATTCCAGTATCATAAGTTTGGCTGCTCCTGAGTTGGAGTGATAAAGGCTGTTCATGTGCTGAACATTTATTTTGGTTCTGGAAAACCAAAAGTTGTTTCCTTTCCACATTAGGTCATCTCAGAGCATCGACACACACTGTACCACACTTTATCTCAGACCTCTTTCCCAGCACTATGCCTGTCCCCTTCTACCAGTGCTGCTTCATTTTCAGTTCCCTATCGCTACTAGTAATGTTCAGGCCAGGTTTTAGTAATTCTTTTCCAGAGTACAAGTTACACACTGGCAATTATGGTATTTAAATCTTTTACTTTGATCTAGTAAATGTGTCATTAAATCTGCTGCTCAGTTTCTGTCAATGTTTGCAGTTTTCTAAGCCATTCCATCAACTGCAAATAAAAACACAGAAGCTGAGACTGACCACAGACCTAAATCTGTGAAAAAGTACCATCAACACAACGACTTTGAAATGTTATAGACGATTATGCGCAGGTTGCTTGAAACTATTTATACTCACTCGAAAAACTTTCCAAAGCTTTCATATCGCTAGATAATTGGTGGTGTTTTGGTCAGAGGGTAACCAGAGAATTGGTTCACTCAGTGTGGAGCCCCTTCACCGTGTGGTATGTAGAGACCCCCCATCTCATTAACAGATGTTTCAGTGAGATGTTGATATACAGGCAGGTCAAAGATGGCACATACATCCTTGGTGGTGCAGGGAGTTGATGTGATAATATACAAGAGAAAGGGAAGAAAGCGAACAGAATCCAGGCAAAGAATCCTGCATTTTAAAGGTAAATATACAGCAAGGAGATGGGGGTCAGGACAGCCAAGGCAATTATTTCTTGTTGCTGTGACTGAGCTACACCAACTTATCTCCCCAATGTTTGATGTTCAAAGCCCCTCATGATAATCCATATTTATTCTTTGTTCATTCAACCTCAACTTGCCCCACTAATCCCACCCCCTCCACACTGCCCATTTGTCAAAGGCACCCAAACACCCTTCCTACCTCCTCTTTATCAGCTAGAGCAGGGCAACGTTTTCTGTGTGCTGTGACCGTTCTCAACTGCCGTGTGGGTGGCTTCAGGTTCCTTCCCATTTCCCCTCCCTCCACAGCGCCCGGTTTACGGCACCCACTCCTGCTTTGTGCTCTGTGATTCCCTCCAAGCAGGCAGGCTGTGTGCACCAGTCGAGCGCAGGAAGAGGTGCCCAGGCTGCACCACCACACACATCACACGCCTGCACGTGTAAGGAAGGCCACAGTCCTCCCCCTCTCCCAGACTTCTCAGGCGTCTCTCACTGCACCTCTTCACCAAGCCAACCAGCAACGGGGCTGGAGAGCAAGCAGAAATAGTCGACATAGTGTAATTAAAAAATACAAGTGTTTCAAAATGAGTCGGAACTGTTACCCTCATGTTCTCGAGCAGAAATACCAGCTGCCCAGACTCACACACCACCTTCCATCTCACCTGCTGCGTCCCTTCCCTTGGTTCCCCAGACAGAACACCAGTGTCACTGGTCAGCCAGAACCACAGAAAACTCTGTTTTATTGGCTTTCAGTAGCCACATAACCACCCCCTTTGGAGCTTTTTGGACAGCACCAGGCTCCTCTAGATCACTCAAGGTGAGAAATAGTCAGAAAATTACTCTTAAGAATGACTGCTGCTGGACAGATGAGTTCCCCACACCTCATCTCACTGCTTTGCTACCATGTATACATATATATATGTATGGGGGGATGTCTGGGTTTAGCAAACACATGACAAGCAATTTACTGTTCTCCTTGAGAGCTTGTTACAAACCCATTTCCTCTGCAGAGACCACGTTTCCCTCCTCCAGGGCATCAGGAAAAGCTGTGCTGTCCTGGCTGCCTGGCTTCCAGCTCTTGTACCACAGGAGCAGCAATTACAGGTGGTAACTGGGGCAGGAGAACCACACGATGGGGAGCTCAAAAGAGCACCACACTCAGTTTCCACCCTCAAGGTCAAACATTACGTTTTTAATAGACTTGAGCAACGTAACACACTTAAAGAGAAACATTTTAAATGTAGTGTTTGTTTGCTGTTCCAAGGGGAGAGGCATTACTGTTTGTACTTAAATTTTTAGCTTGAAAAATGGAAATAGTTTAGCCCTTGCCTGTAAGTGAAACTATTATTTGTTCTGATGCCTGGCAAGTAGGAGAGGACTTCTAAAACCAAATAAAATCTCTGGGAGGAGGAATTAAAAGAAATTTTACATTTTTAAAGAGATGCTGAAGGGTTCAACGACTTGCTTATTCATTCATTTTTAAAAGCTAGAATTACTTGTCGGGGGGAAAAAAATCAAACAGGACTGACTTCTGCCACCTTGACACACAAGTTTCTTTCAGCTTTTGAAGTGTTGTTAGGTACTTTATGCTGGTTTAAAGTGCACAACTAGTGCATAACTAGTAATAACCACAACCTTGTTTAACTAAGTTATTGCAGTTACAGTTTCACCAAGGTACCTACAAAACTTTGAGGCAAGTAGCCTTGTTCTACTGTTAACAACCTATGTCATAAATACACTTATATGCTACTTAACAAAGGTGGAAGCAATGTAACCCTAAAAAAAAAAAAAAAACCAAAAAACCCCAAGTCTTTCAGAAAGTGGCCTTTGTTGTCCAATAACCTCCAGGCAAAAAGTTACAGTACTGAAACTGGGGAATTAGTTAAAATATTACAAGTCTGCTTAGTCTGCCTTTTTTTCTCTTTTAAAAAGGAACAAGTAGCACAGTTAAGTTTTATATTCCCCTCGGACGGCTGCGTGGCTCGGAGCCACATCTGCAACCCATTAGACGTCAGGAGCTCAAGGGGAACCCGGGCTAGATAGGCAACCAACAGCTTGAGCGTTCTTCCCATACAAAACACGTTTTCCCACCCGCGGAACACACCATCCAAGGTAAACAAAGACGCAAAGAAACCCATGCAGAAGCGCACAACTGGAGCCCTTGCACCCCTTGCTTTTCCCAGGGGTACCCTCCATCAGCTCACACGACTTCAAAAGTCGTTGCAAGGAACGGAAGGGGGGGGAAAAGAAAAAAAAAAAAAAAAAAAAAAAAGGCACGTTACAAAAGTCCCGGGGAAAGACAAAACGGGCCCCGAGTTGCTCCCGGGATCTGTGGGGAATTTCGCCCCGCGGGGTCAGGGCAGAGGAAGGCGGCGGGTCTGGACCAGGGGCAGGAGCGGCAGGAGCAGCAGCAGGGACCACCCCTGAGGGGCTCAGCCCCCGCCCGCGCTCCGGGGATGCGGGGCCGCTCCCGCCCGGGGGCAGCCAGGCCGGTACCGCCCCTCCCCGCGGCGCCGGGCCGCCCCCCGCCCGCACGGCACCGCGCTCACCTGTGCGAGGCTGGGCCCCTCCCGGCCTCCCCGGCGGGGGCAGCAGCCGGGGCATGGGCGGCCGGAGGAGCCGGAGCCGCGGGAGCAGCCGGAGCGGCCGGGAAGAGCCGGGAATGTCACCGGGGCCGCCGCGCCGTCACTTCCGCCCGCCCGCCGCGAGCGCCGCGCGGGCCGGCCGCGCCCCACAGCGCCCCCGCGCGGCCGGAGCGGGAACGGCGGGAGCGCCGCCGCGCCGGGGCCGCGGCACGCCCGTGTCCCCGTGTCCCCGTGTCCCTGTGTCCCTGTGTCCGTGTCCCTGTGTCCCTGTGTCCCTGTCCCCGTGTCCCCGTGTCCCTGTGTCCCTGTCCCCCTGTGTCCCTGTCCCCGTGTCCCCGTGTCCCTGTCCCTGTGTCCCTGTGTCCCCGTGTCCCCGTGTCCCTGTTCACTGTCCCAGTGTCCGTGTGTCACCAGCCCTGAGTCCCTGCCCCGAGTCACTGTCCGTGTGCCACTGTCCGTGTGCCACTGTCCCTGCATCCCTGTGTCACCAGCCCTGTGTCACCGTCCCTGTGTTCCTTGTCATTGACGCTGTCACTGTCCCTGTCGCTCTGTAACAGTCACTGTCCCGGTATCAGTCACTGTTACAGTATCCCTGTCCCCATCACTGTCCCTTGTCACTGACACTGTCCCTGTCACTGTTACACACACCCCCCAGGAGCCCTCACACACTCCGAGCGCGTTCTCCCTTCGACACCGGTCCTGGCGATCCTGCGCTCCCTGAGACCACAGAATCCCGGGATTTTGGGTTTGGAAGCCACCTCTGGAGACCCGAGCCCTGGGGGCTGGGCGTGGGAAGTGTGAGGTGCAATCAGAGCGACCTTGTAATGACCTCTTTAAACATTGTGATGCGCACTTTAAACACTGTAATGCCCTCGTTAAACATTGAAATGCACGCTTTAAATATTAAACACCCTCCTGGCGTTTCTGCACCCCGGGGTTTGTGCTGCTCAGCTGCCGGTATCGTCCCTGCGACTCAGAAACGTGGCAGGAAATCATTTCGATATAGTCCATCAGTCCTGATCAGGGCTACGAACACCTGGGAAATCCAAGAGTTAAACATTCACCATAGCTCGTGGCACAGACTCAGTCCTAGGGCTGGTAGTACGGAAATGTGTGGGAAATCCACCCGCACCACCCCCCCAAATCCTGTACGTGGAGTGGGGAAACCCAGACACCATGCCACCTCGTAAGAATTGTGTCGTATTAGGAGAGATGAAGAGATTCAGCTAGAAGCTGAGCTACGCGCTCAGGAATCCACAATTCTTTTTTAAACCAGTACTTTGCAAGGTAATTCTCACTAAATATGCCAAAAAAAAAAAAAAATCTATTCGAGGAAGGTGAATGCATTATTGGTGGTGTCAGCATGAAGGCATGCACTAACAAAATATGTTCTTGAGCAAAGATAAAACCTTCCCCGTGCTGGGCTGCTGGCAGCTCGGATCTAGAGCCCACTCCGATTTCCTACGCGGCTTGAGCCACCAACCTTCACCACCCAGCTGGCTGCTTCTGGGGGGGAAAAAAACATCCAGAACCTGTATTTACAGGGAACAATGTGCTTTGGAGGCACGGCTCCTGAAAGACACCCGGAGGACACCACGCAGCTCACAGGCGTTGGGACACGGCAGTCGGGAACAGGCAGTGCAGTTTTGGACGGAGTACAGGAAAGCTTAAGGACACAGGCGAGGGCGGTGAGCATCTGCCTTGGATTTGCAAGAGGAGTGATACATGGGAAGGAGCTCCAAAACTCCACGGCTGAAGGAATCGGCAGGCTGGGGGGCTTTGCAAAAGAGAGGAGAAGGAATTCTGGCTGTCTTAAGTACCGCGGAATTAGTAAACAAAGTGGGGAGACACGAGTGATCTGTAAATGTCTGAATGAAGTAAGTGACGTCAAGGGAGAAGGCTGGCGACACATTAATGGTTTTAATGGAGTGAAATTACAGAAGGGCATGTCTAAGTTGAGAATCCGTGTGGAAAGCTTATGAATGGAGAACCACAGGCTGGAAAATTGTCTCCCTAAGGGAAGTGGTGAAAGCTTTATTGCCTGAGATTTTAAATGCCAGATTAGGGGAAATACCAGGGGACTCGTTCTGAATTTTCAGGGAGATTGGGCTGAAAGGGAAGGGAAGAGGAAAGGCTGGAGGTGATGCTGGCTCCAGGAATTTTGAGAGTACAGCCCAGTGCCTCTTCTAGGCTCCTCTGGCTCCATGTTATCATTCTTTGACTGTGTCTGCCAAGAGTGCAATGATTTCAGCATTAGTTACCCCACGAAGAAGTGATAAGAACTCCTTCGCCAGAAGAAATGCGGTTGAGCAGAGGGAATCTCGGCGCTTCCCCAAGGACAATGGGAGGAAATCAGCTCAGTGCTGGAGCATAACCCCAGCTGTGTGGAGCCACATTCTCTTGTCAAAGTAAAAGTTGGTTGTGGGAGCATTTTGGCTCTTAAGGGCCTCCAGAGTGGCGTCTCTCAGCCAGCTGCTGGCAGGGGGACACTCCTCTGTTCCTGCTCCCTTTTCTTTCCCAGCCCCAGGCCAAAAGTTTTGCTCCAGCTCCAGACTGAAGAATGACTTTTCAAGAGCTCATTCGGTGGCATCCATAGGCACATTACTAAGCATCCTCTGCAAAGGAATATGCAGAAGCTTCACCTTCTGAGCAACATTTAAACAACACCCATTTTCCAAGCTTCCACAATCACAAATGTGCTGCTGATACCCAGACAAGCCATCCCCTTGCTCCTCTGTGAGGTCACCCAGGCTCCTCTGCAGACACAGCAGTGGCCAAAGAGGGAGCATGAAAAGGTGTTGAGAACACCATGGTGTTCACCCATCCCCAAGGTACAGCCAGCATCTCCTTGGGAAGGAAAAGAAATAAAACACTTCCTTGCTGCTAGGTTTTATCAGCCAACATAATCTAATTAACCAGCACAGCTGCTTAATTAGCATTAGAGGCATATTTATCAAGGGGCTAGAGGAAGCATTTATTAGATTAGTTTGTACTTTTGGAGTTGCTGGATGTCTTTTTACTACAGTTTACATGGTTCAGGATGGTGCAATGCTGCAGGACTTCAAGGCAGAAGGAGGCAGCCCTGTGTCCTCCCATGCAGGAGGTACCTGGCAAAGAGAGAAGGAACCGCAATTCTTTGAACACACTCTCATTGGTAAAGCCTCTGCTTACTCACATGTGGTGTTTTTCTGTAGGAGAAATATTTGTGAATTGGAGAAGCAGAAATACATTCAGCCCAGTACTAAAATTCTTCAGTGAAGTGAGCATTTTACAAAATAAGAAATGTCTCTAAAGCTGCCTGAAGTTACTAACAGCGACTGCCTATACTTGGAGGCAAAGTGAAGGATTTCCTGCAAGTTCACACAGACCACGATCACTATTGTTTCACTGCTGACCCTGTACTTTAAAAAGCCAAAGAATATCTTAGAAATAGAAAACCTTTCCCAGACTTCTAAGACCTATTCAGTTCTAAATGTAATTTAAAAGATCTTTAACACACTTACCATTTGACACATCAAATGTTGCTTGTAAGTACCCAAAACAGCATTGAGTATCAAGGTATTTGGAGTGTTTTACTGGAGATGGTACCAAATGCAACCAACTTACTTCTAAAATAAATCTTGAAACTTTTAATGTTTTTAGTTATTTTTAATCAAAGTCCCATCTTAATATTCTATATCTACCAAAAGATTTATATAAATGAAATAAGATTTTTGAATACTTGCAAGGAAGAATGAAAACGAACAATGAAATGTTTGCAACAGATGGAGTATTTCTTTAGTACTAGTCAAAAGATAAAGTCAAAAGAGATTCTATCCACACCTTTTGATTCAATGCATTTTAAGTAAAAGACACATATGCCAACTTAGAAGCCTTAGATTTGCCCAATGGATTCTGCATTTCTCTAGCATTTTACTGTAATTATTCTGGGTTTAATACCTAAATGTTTGCTTTTAAATAGATCCACAATACTTTGCTAGTTTGCAGACAATTTTTTTTTCCTAAAGCAGTTATTATTGTGCATATTGGCCTGATAAGAACAGGTATGTCAATTTGTGGTGAAATGTATACAAGTTTTCACTTGAGGCTGACCCCCATTTTTCACATCTAGTTCATAGTTTTAATTTCTTTTTTGTTTGTTTGTTTTTCGGGGTTTTTTTGTTTTGTTTTCAGGTGGAATTCCTCATCTTTTCCAGGAGGAGGAATTGAGCATGCAGTAATAGAATACAAACATCATTGTTGGGAAAATGGAAGGCCTGCAGCTCAGCCCGGCTCCAGTTCTGGCCCTGTACCTGCTCTTATCTTGCACAGGTGTCTCCAAAACTCAGTCTGGGAGCTGAGTGGAGCAGCTGATGTACTCTGCAGGGACACTGAAGCAGCGGAGGCCTCTCCAGCCTCGTGTCCCTCTCAGTTTGGTGGTTATTCCACATTATCCAACAGCCGAGGGTCCAGCTGGCAGCCACCGTTGTGACCCCCGTGGACACTCAACAGCTGCCAGAGCAGAGGGGGAAGGCCAGAATCAGAGGTTTTCTCAGCCAGCCTGGTGTTCTCCTGTCTCAGCAGAACCTCTGTGAGCTGTTCCTCCTCTGGCATCCCACCCCCACGCAGGAAAAGCTGGTCTGTCCCAGAACACCAACAGCAAAAAAGGGTTCCTACAAGGCACGTTGCTCATGCAAAACCAAAGAGCTGAGAAACCTTCCCAAGAGGCTCCACAAATCTCATTTATTTGACTTCTCCCGATTTCCATCAAGAGCTGAGCAGTCAGAGATGACAACTGTCTGCTGATTTATGCTGCGTGTGCTGGGGACAGCTCAGCTGTGACACAGAGCTCGGATGCAGCTGCCGGGGATTTTTTTTTCTCCTTGAGCTTTCCAGTGCTAGGAAGCAACACGTGGCTGTGTTTGGGCAGCTCTCCAGACAGTCTGGCCCTGCTGCTCTCTAGATTCAGGCTCTTCACGTGCTGTGAAATAGCAGCAGTCAGGGAGCAGTGCAGCTGCTCCGTGGGCGCAAGGAGGGGAGAACAGCCTCCAGAATTCACAACTGGTGCAGCACTACATGACAAGGTGGTGCTATGGAAGTGCCACAGTCGCCAGGAAATCCTCCCAAGCCTGGAGTTGTGGTTTACATGTGTGAGATAAAAAGCAGTCTCCTAATGTTAGCCAATAAAGTCTTGAGGCTCTCGTTGAAAAGCAGGACTGGTAGCACCCTCAAGCCCTCATCTAATCCATCTTTGTATCCCAAAACGTGATCAACATTCCCTCACATTTTAAACATTCAAGCAAACCATTTCTAATCTGCTTTTAAGAGCTTCCAGTAATTAAGATTCCTTAATTGCCAGGCTATGACCTCCAGTGCCTTACACTGGCTTTCTTTTTACATCATTCTTTGATGTCTACCCAGCCATGTTCTGATGTCTTCCAAGACTACAACTTCTTTCCCCTTCCACAACAGGAAAATGAGATTATATTCTTGTTCTTTCCGGGTTCAAACACCACTCCCATGGCTTTTGGGTGGGTTTTATCCGTAAGCAGTAGCTGTGCCTGTAGTCATCCCTACACTATGGTGCCTGCTCCAAATTTCGCATCGCTTACCTCTGAGGTAATTTCCCTTGAGCCAGTTTAGCCCATGAATTTTCTGCTTGCTTTCGCCCTTGTTTCCTACCCCAGAAGGAACTGAAGATAGATAGCCACAAAACTAAGGCAACTCATCCTTTCCTAACAGCTCAGTTTAAACACCTGGAACTAAACAGCAACTCCTGCTGGTGAATGAAAGAGGAGGCTGGAGATTCCCACGGGCAATGGCTCTCCGAGCTTCCCTCAATTCTTCCCCATCACAGCAAAAGGAAAGGACAGAGGTCACACTTGTGCTACTTCACTGACACCAGTGTAATTCTGAATCTCCCTTCCTGCAGATCAGTGAACTTCTGCAGAGAAGTAACAGCTCCTGAGGACACGCATACCATGCAAAATCATGGCATTAATCTCTTGCAACTCCAAGTGCAAACAGATTGTCACCGAGAGCACCGCTATTTGCCTGGATGTTTCCCAGTACAAACAGGCCCATGCTCAATGTCCTGAGGTGCTGCTACTATTTCTAGGTTTCACTTTTCCCACACCCACAGATTTTCTGATTTTTTGCTTTGGTACCAAGCAGCTTCTAAAAGCTGGAGAGTGCAAAAACACTTCTGAAAGTGTTGAAGGCTGGTGTACTGATGGCATGGAAACAAGAGGGCTCAGGGAACCCTCAAGGAAGACGACATTTGAGGTAGAATTGTTAAAGGCAATCTCACTTCAAGATCATCATGTCCCACAGTGGTTCTGCAAAAATACTGTTTTCAGATCTAAAAAGGTCTTACTGTATGGGACTTTTTTTTGTTTTAAAGCTATGCCTGCCTTATCATTAGAGCTATTTATCTGCTTTACAGGTGTATCACAGAGGGAAAAATAACTGGTAAAGACAACAGCAAGTTTGAAGGTTCTTTAATGAAAAATAGGTGATGTTTACAAACACAAGGCCAAGAGAAAGAAGAGCACAGTAAGAATTCCAAAATGCATTGCTAGTGCAAGTAAGCAGGCAACAGAAGGAAAATCATGTTCCACATAGGCCACTTCAGGTGAACTGGGGTTTGCTGGGCTATGTCAGCTCGAAAGGCACAGCCTCGATCTGCCTTGAGAGCTCTTCGTCCAAGGCTTTCTAGTGGGAGAGAAAACCAACTGGAATCAGGGACCGTGAGACAGTTTCCACACACTGCTGGTAAACAAACACATCTGCAATGATCAGACCCTGGGAGGTTGTTAGCAGGGATGGATTAACCCCAGTGCTGAGCTGGATGGACTCGTCACTGCAAAGGGCAGACAGCCACAGGGAAATCTCCAAAGGAAGGGCTGGACAAGCTCAGCTGCCTTTACCCTGTGCCCCAATGTGATTTTGGACACCTCTCAGCCCACAGGTCCTCCCCAGAGGTGAGCATTCTGACCTGAGGACAGCCTCAGGCTGGCAAGGGGAGCTTGTGTTCCTGAATCAAACAAGTGGCGTGTGCCAACGTCGGCAGTCTCACCTGAAAATGTGCAAAATGCTCTCACCTCGCTGTGATTTTCGATCACAGTTTTAAGGCTTACCACTTGTGCTTTACAAGCAAGCAGGCAGTAGCCCAAAGGAACAAAAACAGGTTTTATGGGGCTCAAATGTGGCCTGGTTCGCTCAGGAAAGCTACATATGATCTTCCCAAACAGCTTTACGGTGTTTGGTTTAACAGCCACACCTGCAGATTACACAAGCATGGAGGAAATGGGCACTATGTTTTATAGGGGAAGGTCCCCATTGCAGTCTACAAAGCAGCTGTTGACTAAAATATGGGCCCTGGAGTCCTCTGAGAGTTCAGGAGGAGCAAGGAAGCTTCTGAGACCGACACTGAGTGAATAAACATTCCAATAAGCAAAACTCATAGGGATGTAGCTACCTAATACCCACTAATATCACTGTGCCCAACTGACTTTGCAGCTTAGACATCACTCCACCAGTTCCCCTTACCAGTATCTACAACTTCTGCCTTACCAAATTTCCCCATGAGAACATTAAGACTACAGTCTAAGGTGGGTAAATCTGTAACCAATTAATACATGTAGCTCCTGGAAAGATAAAAAAGCTCTTACAAGTTCGTTTCTTGCTTCTTCAACCATCACTCGTGCCAGGGCAATGCTCTAATGAGAGAAAATGGCATAAAAACCAGTAATTCATCAGGAAACAAGAGTCCCTGCACCTTTAAAAGAGTCTAATGATGAGCCTCAAGTGAATTAATGGACAATTAATGCAGTTTTGTGTATGCACTTCACACACAGAAGGTACTGACATTAAAAGCCTAGTATTGGTTTGGTTTGGGCAATTATTTCAAAAGTCTGGTATGCCCTAAAATCTAAAAAACCCCTTCATTTTAAGCAATTTTCCAAACCTACCAATCAAGGGACTTGATTTTAAACATATTTGTGCAAGAAGTTTCCAAAGCACAGTTAAGTTTGCAAGGATAAACCTCCCTCCCCTCCTTCTGCCTGCACCAGAAGTGAGGCACTGGGGCTCTCCCTGTCTCCATTGAAAGCAAGGCTGGAGGAGGGAACTGAAGAACCTAATCCCATCTGAATGTCCTGTTCCACTTGAGGGAAGGAGGAAGCTGCCTCTTGGATGAAGACAATTACACAGAACACCAGTCCCACCCTTCTACCCACAGTCTTTTTTTTTTCTAGGAGCAAGACCTCAGTGTTTGTAGGAGGGAGATGAGAAACTTGCATTTTCACACAGCTGAGGACCCAGCACCCTCAAGAGAAATCAAAGAAAATTATGGAGCAGCCAATTTAGGGGACAAAACCTACATTTGGCTACTTCTTCATGATCCTTAAAATCCTGTTCAGAGGTCCAAACTCTGCACCGCGTGCTGTGTCCACCCTATTCACAGCCTGATGACAGTTACAGCTAATGTACTGGTAAACCTCAGAAAGTTGGTTATCCTAGGGGATTACCTTTTCTTCCATATTTCTTTGTCCAATTCCTGGCTAATTCACCTGAATACTAATTGACCCAGTGAATCTACTTTGTTAGAACAGTCTGCCTGACAAGCATACTTAATTTCTTGATTAATAAATAGAGATTAAGTCTTTGGTTTACATCATTAACAGACCTGTATGACATCTACCTGTCCACCAAAGCCATCACAACAATATCCTTTACATTCTGAAGTCCACTAAAATTAACCTGATGGCAAATACAATAAAACAGTGGAGTAAGTAGTTACAGGAGGTAAATCATGGTAGGACTCCACTTCCTTCTTCAATGGCTTAAGTTTTTCCTGCACTGCAGCCAGTTCCTGCAAAGAGAGCAAGACAGATTATATTCTAGGGAATTATTTGTAGAATTGATGGAAATGACTGAGATAGATCCACAGTTATCTACAGCACTTCAAAATTTTAGAGCTTTCATCCTCCTTAAACCACACAGAAAACTGAAGCTTTGCACATGCAGCAGCAAAAAGACTCTCCCTTACACTTATCAAGGGGAAGTAATTTCTGTTTGGGGCTGCAAACTGAGTACCTTCCGCAGTCCTGAACTCTTTTCAAATAACCAAAGTTATGTAAAAAAGATAAAGTCATTTGTGCTGCCCATTTCACTGACATCTTGGCAAAGCAGTTCTATACATGTCAGGGACTCAAACCTTACCTTATGCTGGGGCTCTAGAAGAGGACAAGCCTAGAAAATTTGCCTGTGGCTTTTTGAATGCAAAATTCCAACAAAAATTAGTTCTGGCCAGTACTCTCCCATAACACCGGGCAACGTGAGCACTGCCACCCAGTGCTGGTTCGTGAGAACCACAACAGAGAAACCAGGAAACCTATTTTCACTGTTCCACTTGAAAACATGCAGGAAAAGACAGCAAAAGTAATGAGAACACTGAGTTCCCACTACAGTAACAGCAAAAAATATGACGACATGGTGAGTGCACTCAAACCAAGGCAAAACATACGTCACATGTGTAGAAATGTTTCAGCACAAAGCTGTAAAGTCAGTAGTTACTGACTCAAGCAATGTGCTTTTTATTTAATGTATGTTCCACTGGGCTTACAATACAGCTGAAGAAAGTTATGTTTGAAGACACGAGAAAAAAAAATAGCACACAGTAGTTCAGAATTTGGGATTCATTTGACCTTATCCCCTTGTTTTGAAGAGGTTTAATTCACACAAAGTATAAAGAATCACATGGGTCATTCCATCAAGGAACTGCAGTACACAGATAGCCATGCAATGTGATATAGTCCACAGGACATCCACTCTGTTTATAACATGGAGGCAGATCTGTTTTCAGTGGCAGGGAATTAATTCCAGGAAAATTCTCCAGTAGATGCCTCTAAGAGAGACAAATCCATACCACAGACCCCAGTTCATGGGTATCCATCTACAGGATTTTAATTTGTGCTTCCTTTGGCCATTAAGATTTGTTCAGGTAACCCAACAGCGAGCTACAATTCCTGAAAGCACCCAACAAGCAAGCCTGGGTTGTTCCACTGTAGAAACATCCCTCTTGTACCCAAAAACCTACCTCAGACAATTTCACAAGTGCTTCATGTGTCAGGGATTGGTCCAAGCCCGTGGCAATAAGCTGCTTCTGTAAACAGGACAGGGCACAAAACACAACAAGGAGAATAAAGATTTCACCATTTACTTCTGGTTTTAGCTAAACAGGCAAAGAAGAATGCAGGTTGTCCACCACAGAAATGTGTGCTATTTGAGCCACAGCTATAGCTGGTGTATGAAACCAGGTGCTGCTAAAATTTCTATCAAGAATAACAAGTCTTTTCCAGAAAAACAGTGGAAGAAGGGCACATGGCAAGGCTGAACAGAGGGCTCTCAGTAAAATGTCAACTGCAATGCAACACTTTCCATCTCATATTTGTCAAGGTATCAGACAGCATCCAAGCATTAAACAAAGCATTTACATGTCCTTCATCATTTAGGAAAGGTGAAGGAGCAGGCAGTACAACTTCTGCTTTCTGCATTTAGTCATACATTCTTTTTTAAAAAAAAATGGGTCATATTCATAATTTTGAGACACAATTTACCTCAGTGAATCAGCTGCTCTACTGATAGCTGTGTTCTTTTGCATGACAGTAGCTCACAATAACCACCAGGTAATCCCAGCTAACAAAGTTCTCAGGGAATGAGGAGAGCGCATTGTACTGATCACAGAATGTGCTGAGGAGAAACCAGCAGGGACAACTGAACTGTGTTTACATGTTGTCCTGTTAGCTCAAGAGTCACCAGTCATGGAGTTTAGGAAGCCTATGGAATGTCTCTGTAACTACAAATCTGGGCTCAACCAACCACAGCTGTGTCATCCCATAACAGTGTCTTGTAAGAAAATTCCTTCTGCCTACCTCAGCATCCTTGACCCTTATTTTTAGATCCTCAGATTTTTTTTCCAGGAATATCAAGTTCTTGGATCGACTTGCAGCTTTGGCATTTTCTGCTTCCTGAGATTCTGTTATTTTTTTAATATCCCTTAAAAAATAACACAAAAAGAAAAAACTATTACACTCAAAGATATATCAGTATACAAATACTGTTACTTATCTATGCTTGAGCTAAACCCTGCCATACAACCAACACAAGAAAGAAGAAAATGGAGAAAACATTGTATTTCCCTGTGAGATTTTCCAGTGCAAACATATAGAGCTGTTACTTCCAGAACCCCAAAGGCCAGGGAAAACAGTGGCAAAGGGAAAAGCCATATGCCTAAAAGCAAAGGGTAATAGTCTCACTTAGAGACCTGTTACATGAGCTAAACCTCACATCAAGAGGAGGCAAATCTGCACAAAGTATATGGGACTCTCTTCCACAAGCCCAATTACCACTTTAAAAGACAAAAAAACACCCCAAAAGTAATTAGACTGGAAGGGAGCTGTGGAGACCATCTGGGCCAATCCCCACTAAAGGCTAGGGTTGATCCTGCTGTGCTTGGCAAAGCACTTCAGATTACATCCTCCAGGGAATGGACGTGATACTGATTTTTTTTTTAGAATTATTGTTATTATGTCTCCTACACACTGGTTAAGGGAACTCCTTACCCAAGAATGGCTTTTGTTTTGCCTCCCTCAGTCTGACTACAGAGCCCATGCTAAATGTGCTGAGAAAACCAGATTTGCCTTCAGCCTCAGACAAAAGCAACTGGTGGAAGATGCAAGCTCGTATCTGAAAACTGCTGATAGACCACTTTTGCTGTAAAATAATGGGTTTGATGCTTTCCCAGACCTCTTTTGATTACTGAAAGTATCCATAACACATGGGTTTTGATATACTTCCAAATACCTCAAACTGGACATGTGTCAAACCCCTAAAAATTCAGTTATCCTTGTTAGTTACCATAACCAATGTTACCCAAGACAGAGATCACAAGGTCAGAGATTAAAGTATTACTTTAATCTTTCCCTTTTCCTTATCCATTACTTACTCCTCTAACTGCTTTTCCATCGTCAGTGTTGAAGCTAGTTTTTTTGTGAGGGTGTTCAATTTCAGTTCCATTTCTTCGTTTTTTGATTTTGTTTTAAACAGTTCCGAGGTCATATAATTAATGGCACCGTAGAAGCTGGTGAAGAGAGAATCAGTGGTAATGCTCAGGAGTCAGCTCTTCTCAAAGTCAGAGTTATTGTTATTCTTTTCTCCACACTTTACACAAATGACTTAGTTTCCTCCTGATGTTATGGCAGGACTAAGTTAAAAGAAAACACGAAGGGAATTTGCTTTCTATAACTAACACAGATTTGCAAATGGAAGGGAAAACAGACCAGCAACATGAGTAAGAGTAAGTGAACACCACCTGGCACTCTGGTGAATAAAACCACTGGATTTGAAACCACCAGGTGCTCCACTCCTGGCTTGCCACATTGCCTTTGAGAGAAACTGTATTCAGGCCCTGAAAATGCACAGTCACAAGATGTGCCCAGCAGTATCTGAGTCTCTTCCTCTGCCCAAGCAGCTTAAACCTCTTCTCCCTCCAGCTCAGGAAGACAGCTGTAAGAGCCAAGATCCTGAATACCACATAAAAATTGGATCCCAAAGCAGATTTTTCCCCTTCTTTACTGCAAGTGCTGCAGTGTCATGGGTCAAAGCCATGCTAGGGAGAGAGGCCCAGGGAGACCAGACTAACAGATGCCACTTCTCCATGGCAGAGGGAATCTCCTCACATGAACTGAGGCCAGATGAGATAGACAAGAATGAGGAGCTGAGACTGGAAGACCAGTCATAATTCCCCAGTCTTTGCCTAAGTAGTGTGAACACTGCTATAGCTTGGGATACCTGGCACAACCATTCAACTGGCAGCAGCCTGCAGCCATGGACCACAAAAGCATGAGCAAAAAAGAGGGATTTAACTCTGTCCCAGACCCTTCTCAGTCTTTAGAGTCTTCCTGTGCTGGGATAACCCAGAGTAAGCACTTTCTGCTCAGTTCCCATGCGCTCCAAAGCTGCCAAAGGCATGCAAAATAAGCTGGACAAATAAGATTCCTAGTGTCAAAGTCAAGTTTGAAGCTGCTGATGTGAAAAACCAGAGGAAAACAGCACAGACCATCACCTTGAATGAAGAGTGTAAGAATTACCTGGTAAGAGACGTGTCCTCCACTTCGAGTGCCATCGCACTTTCTACCAGGTCATTGAGGTCTGTGGTGGCTTCTTGGGACAGACTGTCTACGGAAAGACCCAGGCTTTCTTCAAGAATATCCTGCCAGTACTTAGCTGAAAAATACATACAACCCAAAATAGTGATTTTTTTACTATTACTGTTCTTTTACGGAACTCTCTGAAGCTGGAACCCAATCCTGCACCGGGAACTTGGCTACCTGCCTGCTGTAAGGGGAAAAAGACACTTTAAAAAAAGGCTTAAGCATGCCAAACTGCTGCCACATCTCCATTTGTCAAACGAATTCAGGGTATAAAGGGAGAAAGCACTGCTCCACTCCTTCTCAGACCAGTCTGTCTGACATCAAACAAACAAGAGCTCACCCTTGTGCTACAGCAGTGAACACACTGGGTCATTGCCCCACAAAGCTCAGCCTGTGCCTGGTTTGTGGCAGACCCAGGAAGTCCGCTTCCATCACTTTTTGTTTGGTGGCAAGGCACTTGAAGACTTGCAGGAATGAAAACTAAACACACTTTCATATAAAAACATCTTCATATGTACTATGCCAGCCTTTGCACAGAAAAGTGAAATTCCTTCCTTAGAAAACCCAGTGAAGGGACGGTCCTTTAGTATGTGTGTTAAAAACATATTATGGTCTCCCGAAACACTCACTTGCTCAAAAAAACCCGAACACATTGTAAAATACTCACTCTAGGCAGCTTCAGCACAACTTAAATCACCTCGCTGCTGTTTCAGATTCCTCCAGGGCTTTCCTTAACAGTGGCTGAGCACCAGCTCAGACTCTTGAATGAGCTGCAGGGACACTTCCCTCGTGTCTTGGGGTGACTTTATGATGTTGTATCCCATATTGCTGTTCTATGCCCAGAAATTAATTTTGTGCCTTTTTATACCTTTAAACTGAGCCTGAGAGGGGGGAGAGAAAACTGTACATTTTCAAAGCAGTTTGCAGTTTGTTTTCATGTTCCAAGGACACAGATAAACCTCTCTTGGCTCTAACAGCAGCGGCTGGAGAGGGAGGAAGCAGCTTGCTTTCCAGCCAGTTTTTTCAGCTCCTTTTCCTCCGGAGAGTTGAACTTTGTTTTCCTGGGACTCAGATTTTTCCCTTCTTCTCTGCTAGATGGTTTCAACACCACAATACATTGGGAGGAATTTCCACCGAGGCCTTGGCCCTGGAGGTGGGCACACCACCCCGTCCCAGCTCCAAGAAGGAGGGGAGAGGCTACCTACAGAAGGACTCTGAAATTTTCCCAGGTTTTTCTCTCCATAGCGAGAGGTTCTACTATTTAGCATTATTATCTTTTTTCTGTGTGTTTGTTAAATAAATAGTTTTATGTCTTTCAATTTCCTTCGAGGAAAATTTATTTTTTCCCAAACCTGGTGGGGGAGGAGTGGTTGTAACCTGCCTTCTCTCAGAGGATACATTTCCAAATTGGCCCAAACCAGTACACCTCTCTATCCAGGCAATATTTCCATGCTGTGCTATCCAGCCCAGCAGACTAGGAGGTTTTAGCAATTAACCCGCTTGTCCACATCTATGGCCTACTCAAGATGGCTTAAAAAATTGTCCTTGACCAACCTTATGCCACTGTAAATTCAGCTGAAAGGAAGGTGTGTGATGCATTGTAGTAAAAACTGCATCAGAACAAAAGCTGAGACTGTTTCAGTTACATATACATATTCCTAAGTTTTTAATAAATACAATCATCAGGATCACTGAGGAAAGCCTGACTCGGATGGAACTGAGAAATGGAGCTTCAAACTCACCTTCTGCTTCATACTTGGCTGCCTGGTCCTTCATGTCCTCTATCAGCAATGAAACATCCCTGTCTCTCTCTTCATTGCATTCCATAACTTCATGCAAAATATCCACTGTCCTTTCATTCACCTCATACCTTGGAACAGGCTTATCCCCATATAATTTCTTTAGCCATAAAGTAACCTGCCAGAGAAGGGAGACAAAAGAGCAAGCAATCACGTGAAATGACAGAAAATAGCTGACAGATGTGAAAAATGTAAACCACTGCAACCTCTACATTCCTGAAGAGTAACTCCTACATCAGTCCAGGAGGCATGGGTGGGAAAGGGGGAGACAAATTCCTTCTTCTCCTTTAAACACCCTCTGTGGTCTATAAAACTGTATTATATCCCTTTTAATCTCCCTCATTTCTCTGGACACCTGCTTATCTCCCTGTGATAGAATTTTATCTTTTTATTCACGTGACGTGTTGTCTACAGACACAGTAATGACCCAAGATGTTAAAATGGGCATTTGGAAAACTGGTGAACACTGTGTAAAGTGTGTGGGATAAAACTGCCCGAGCCATCATTGGGAACAGCCTCTGCAGGAGAGTGGGAGAGAGTCACCACAATGTGCAGGCACAAGCCCTGCAAAGCATTTGTACCATTAAAAACAAGGTCAGGAATGAGAGATAACTCAGTGCTCTCAGCTAGGGCTGTGATTATGGAATCACTGAATTGCTTGGGTTAAAAAAGCCCTCCAGGATCAACAAGTTCAACCATTCCCCCAGCACTGCCAAGGCCACCACTGACCCATGTCCCCAGGTGCCACATCCACACAGCTTTTAAACCCCTTCAGGGATGGGGACTCCAACACTGCCCTGGGCAGCTGCGCCAGGGCTGGACAGCCCTTTGAGTGAAGAAATTTTCCCTAATATTCAACCTAATTAAATTAGACAGGTTAGATCATGACCAGCAAGAACTGAAGAACGTGGAAGTTCTAAATCATGTAAGGAACATAAAGTCCTGCATAAAGCTGCCTAATAAACCTGACGGAGAATGGACGCGGCCGTATAACTTTAAAAGCCATTTTTTTCCTAGCACCTCTTTCTTCATCCTGCTGCCATACCAGCACCTCAGCAGCAATGGAGAAAACCACGGCACCCTGCGGCGCAAACAACACGGACGATGTGTGTGTCAGAGGAAAAATGGAGAGAAAGAGAAAGCCACCGAAGCCCCGCCGGCCCCCGTTACCCGTATGAGCTTCTCCTCAAAGGGATCGCGAGCCCCTCCTGCCGCCGCCGCCGCCGCCATCCCGCCCGGAGCCCGACGGGAGTGGGCGGCTGAGGGGCGGGGCGGCCGCCGCGGGAGGAGGATGGCGGGAGGGACAAATAGTAATGAAAAAATGATTAACAGTGATCCGGAATCGTTAAGCATTCTGAATCGAGACGTCTTTTAGTTAAGGGAAGGTGTTAAAAGACGCCAAGCGAACCCAAACAACGGCAAAACGAAACAAAAGAGGTGCAAGAGGAAGGCATCGACAAAGTATAGCAGAAAGCTGCCTGGGGGTGCTGGGACAGGGGCTGGACATGAGCCCAGGGGTGCCCAGGTGGGCAAGAGGCCAGTGGCACCGGGGCTGTCCCAGCCAGGGTGTGGCCACAGCCCCAGGGCAGGGCCCGTCCCCTGTGCTGGCACTGCTGAGGCACCTCCAGTGCTGGGGACAGCTCTGGGCCCCTCAGGACAAGAGAGACATGGAGGGGCTGGAGCGTGTCCAGGGAAGGGAACGGAGCTGGGAAGGGGCTGGAGCCCCAGGAGCAGCTGAGGGAGCTGGGAAAGGGGCTCAGGCTGGAGCAAAGGAGGCTCAGGGGGGACCTTGTGGCTCTGCACAAGTCCCTGACAGGAGGGGGCAGCCGGGGGGGTCGGGCTCTGCTCGCAGGGAACAGGGACAGGAGGAGAGGGAACGGCCTCAGGCTGGGCCAGGGGAGGTTTAGATCGGATATTTAGAAAAATGTCTTCACAAAAAGGAGTGTCAAGCCCTGGGCCAGGACAGTGGTGGAGCTGGTTATTTATATCTATGTGGGGGGTTTTTTTCAGGCTGTTTTACAGAAACTTAAGCGATTTCTGAAATAATCAGCATGGAAAGCATTGCTGAAGCTTTACATTTGGTACAGCACGTGCCAAGGTAGCTGAGGATTTTTCACTTAACCTTATCAATACCCAGAAAGGGAATCTGCTGGGATCTGTGGCTTTACCATTCCTCTGGATTATACTGTGCCTGCCTGAATTTCAGCCCTTTCTCACTGGCAGACCAAATCCTGTCTCACATGGAACATAAAAGCATCTCCAGCAGCAGATTGAGGGCCAGGATTCTGCCCCTCTGCCCCGCTCAGGGGAGACCCCACCTGCAGAGCTGCCCCAGCCCTGGCGAACAACAGCACAAGGACCTGGAGCTGCTGCAGCCAGTCCAGAGGAGGCCATGGAGATGCTGCAGGGCTGGAGCCCCTCTGCTCTGCAGCCAGCCTGGGACAGCTGGGGGTGTTCAGCTGCACAAGAGAAGGCTCCAGGGAGAGCTCAGAGCCCCTGGCAGGGCCTAAAGGGGCTCCAGGAGAGCTGCAGAGGGACTGGGGACAAGGCATGGAGGGACAGGACCCAGGGAATGGCTTCCCACTGCCAGAGGGCAGGGCTGGATGGGATATTGGGAAGGAATTGCTGTCTGTGAGAGTGGGCAGGCCCTGGCACAGGGTGCCCACAGAAACTGTGGCTGCCCCATCCTTCAGGCTCAGGTTGGACATGGCTTGATGTGGTGTCCAGCCCTTTAGGGGAATGTAGCATCCAAGATTCACAGATGCTTGTGATCAAAAGTCAGACCACCTAATATAAGCCCATGGCAGTGGGTTTTGGATAAAGGGGTAGGGGAAAGGGAGTAAAGCTGGGTGGACTAAAGAGGGGGAAAGAGGATGAAAGAGAGCCACCAGGAGAGGATGAAAGAGAGCCGCCAGCCGTGGCTCCAGCGTTGATCAGCTGATAGGGTTTCCAGGGTGTCTGTATGGGTGGTATTGATGGGGGGAGCTTTTATAGAGAGTTTCTCTACCCTGGAGGTAACTTTCTCACTTTCCATGCAAATTTATCATCTGCAATTCATTCTTCTAGACCTTCCTGGAAATGGATCGGAGGGCTTCAGGGGTCTCTGGTGGTCTTGATTCCCCATACAGTCCTAGACCACTTCTCAGCCTCATTCCTGTGCTGTGTTGTTTTTATCTCCAGGAACTAGAACAAGGATGTTTGTCCTAGAAAAATGCTGCCCTATCTCTGAATGGCCCCTTCTCCAACCACATCCTGTTCTCCTCACAGCTGTGTTTTTACCAACGAGCCTTGATTGTTGTTACCAACAATCCTTGGTTGGCTCCACAGTTATCCAAGTATTGGTGTTTGAGGCACGCACACATTAGCCTGTGCACAAAAATCTCAAGACACAGTCAGAATTGCAAAGCAAATCAGTTTTATTAGTCACGCTAGCAATAAATACATACCGACCCCTGGATGCTGGAAAAGCTGCCGAGCAGGAGAAGGAGATGGAGCATGGCTCCTGAGCAGGAGGGGCAGGAAGACAGTGCACAGGACAGGGTGTCCCCTGGATGAAAATGGCTTGCATCATGTCTTCCTCTCCCCGCCATCCCAGGGCCACACCTTATATCTCCTCCTCAGGAAAGGCCAGCTTCAGCATCATCTCACACGGGGCCAGTGTGAGATGAGGTCACAACGGCCCATGATCACACCTCCATGCCAACAATGGCTTTATTGTGTATTGTTCCCCTGTCACGGGATGAATCCCACCAGGTGACTGATAAATAGTTTCATTTCTGAAGGTTAGTCCTACCAACTAACAGTAATGTCTTCTTCTACATTATCTTGTTGACGTGCACAACTGTGGACCAAATATGTCAGGCCTTAGATCTGTCTTTGGTCCCTGACACACTTATCTTCTGTGCTTCTGTACTTGGGGCAACCAGATTTAATCCATGAAACAGATAGCAGCTAACAAGCAAGCTCTGAATGATGTCCATGTGTTAAGAGAAAATGAATTACTTGTTGGGGGCATTGCCTTGTCAAGGTTTAAGGCTTGACATGCTTCAGTGATCTCAGACCTAGGGGGAAGTTAACAAAGCTTGGGGAGAAGGATGTACCACTGACAGTGGGCACAGAGAATGCAGAATTTACAGGCCACAGGGATATCTGCTTGAGCTTCCAAGATGAGGAAGAAACTAATAAAGTGAACCCATCATCTCTGCTGAAATCAGCTCTGACTGGGTAAAGAGTAATTCTGGCAGGGGGGATCTGCAACCACAGACTCACAGACCACTGACCCAAGAAACCCACCGACACAAAGAAGAGATAGACTGGGCACGAGAAATGACAGAATCATGAACCAATAGAATACTAATTAGTAAGAGAACTGTGTAACAGGTAGCCAGTGAACGGTTGTTCCTTTGTATGCTAAAACATATAGTGAGGAGTTTTGGTAGTTGTGGAATACCACTGAGCACCCATGCTTGTACAACCCTGCAAGAAATAATCAGTGTCTCTCTTGTGCGTCTAATTATTGGCTTGTTGCACACCAGGTAAGAATTCCAATTTTTGCAGGCAACACTGTCACTGCCCCTATCCCTTTCCCTACCCCTGATACTGAGCCCCGCAAGATTTGCACCCCTCAAGATTTAATCAGTAGCTGTAGCAGGACAGCAATGATGAAGCAGTTGCACATTGTGAGCATTGTATGCTTGGCTAATTTTTAAAGAAATCAAGACGATTCCAAGAGGAATGGACTGTTTGGATGAGACCCACCAGGACTGAAGTCAGCAGGACTGAGCATTACCTGGGAGAGAGTAATTCCGGCAGTGGGAGATTGTGGCCAGCATCTTACTGACCACCAACTCAAGACTAATGAACATGAGGAGAGAGAGACCTAACTAGCAAAGAAGGATCTGAGTGGTAATTAATTGAAGTGGTAGTTAATAAAATGTTACTAACAGAGAAGTTATGTAATTTGTAACCAATGAATGTTGATGCCTTCGGTTGTTGAAATTTATAAATAGAGTATCATTTTGATGATGAACACACTCCACACCCAACTCCCTGCTTTGTGTTAACTAGAGTAAGATAGAAATACCTCGCCTCGGTGTGTGAAATCGTGCTGCACACCGGGGAACGAGCCCGCGGTCAGGGTAACACTTCTGTCCCTGATTCTGTCCCTGTATCTGCCCCTGTCCTTACCTCCGTTCTTTTCCGTGCCCCTGTCCCTAACCTTGTCCCTGTCCCTGTCCTTTTCCGTGCCCCTGTCCCTACCCTTGTCCCCGTGCCTGTTCCTTTCCATGTCCCCGTGCTTGTTCCCGTTTCTTTCCGTGCTCCTGCCCTTGTCCCTGTCCCTTCCTCAGTTCCTGTCCGTATTCCTTCCCCTGTCCCTGCCCTTGTCCCATCTTCCGTCCTCCCTTACTCCCCGCCCCTTCCGCCCGCTCAGGGCTATTTCAAGGACACCTCCCACAGCGGGCTTTTTTCTAAGAGCCTCATTTAGGCTTTGTTAATTATTTGTATTACTTTTATTACATATTACACATATTTGTGCGTGCAGACAGATTGATAGATATATACACACAGATAAACCAGGGGCACGGGAAGCAGTCGCGTTTCGCGCCCCGCCCCCTGGGCGCGGCCTCGGCGCCAAAAGGGGCGTGAGGCGCCGCCGCCATTTTGTGTGCAGAGCGCGCGGCCGGCTGCTATCAGCGTCCCCCAGCCTGAGCCTCCCCCGGGACCCGCCGCCGCCACGATGCTCTCCGCCCGCGTGGCCGCCGCCCTCGCCCGCTCCCTGCCGCGGCAGGCCGGCCTGGTGAGCGCCATGCCCGCCCCGCAGCCGGCGGGGCCGGGGGGACGCGGCGTTGCCGCCATCTTGGGGGCCGCGGTGACATTGAGGGGGTGAGGGGGTGACATCTGGAGAGAAGCAGGGGGTGTCCCCTCAGCGTTGTGTGACAGACCCCGCTGAGGAACGGGGTGTCCTTGCCCCGGCTCGGGGTACTGGCTGAAAGCTGCCAGGGCAAGGTCAAGGTTGTGGGCGTGAGGTGCGGGGGGGTGGAGGGGTTTATCTTGTGTTTGTGAGGAAATGGAGGGTGGGAAGAGCCGTGAGGAACTACTCCTGCCAGTGTTTCCAGTGAATATGAATGGGGGAGAGGCCTGCTCGGGGTGCAGGGCATTAAATGGTATCAGCGTTGCTGCATAGTGTTGCACTGGGAGCCTTGCTTAAAGGTGCAAAAGCATAATGTTATAATTCACTCATCATCATAGATTTTTTTCTTTAGTGTTTAAAATTGGCAATGAGAAGAGTTTCTTCACTGGAAGGATGATTAGACATTGGAAGGGGCTGCCCAGGGGGGTGATGAAGTCACCAGCACTAGAGGTGTTTAAGGCTATAATGCACTTAGTGCTGTGGTCTAGTTGGCAAGGTGGTGTTTGGTAATAGGTTGTACTCAATGATCTCAGAGCTCTTTTCCAAAGTACTTGTGATTCTGATTTTTTTTTGTTACAGTGCTTTGTGTTTTTTTTTTTCCATGTGTGTTAACAATACCAAAACCACTGCAGTGAGATTTGTCTTAGAGGACACAACCTTACTTGTCCCTGTGCAGAACCTGAGTGGTGCAGTGATTTCTCTGTGCCCCAGGATTCTGATGTTCAGCACAGAATTGCCAAATGTGAGGATGTTTCTTTTCGAGAGCTGCTGCAGCACTTGATGGTGACATCAGTGCACTGCAGAAAAATGCAGTGAGGCCTTTGGAGCAATCTCCTTCACTATCTGTCTTTTCTTAGTGGTGCTGGACTTGGTTCCAGAGCTCCACAGCTGTGAATGCAGTGCTGTGGAGCTTAACTGAACTGAGATGCATCATAAGCAGCTCAAGATCAAAGATGTGTTAATCTCTCAGCATTCTTTTTTTTTTTTTGCATGATTGAGAAAATCCACTGTTACTGACAATGACTTATTTTAGATTTCCAGAAACACCCTTGGTGCAGCATTTGTTGCTACAAGAAACCTCCATGCCTCCAAACCATGCTTCCAGAAAACTGGTGAGTCTGAGAAAAGTCTTGAGTGTGGTTTAAGAATTTGGTCTGTCAGACAGAAAGGAATTAGATTATGGTGAGTGTTGGTTGACAGCACTCGAGGAGATTTATATTTTGAGAGTATTTAAGTGAACTGTTACCTGCTCACATGCAGCAAACTGCACTTTAATAGCTTGACAATGCCCCCTCAGCAGGGAGTGGCCATGTGTCAGCTGGCTTGCTTAGGTCGGCTGCTTCACTAGGATTCCAGTCACATGCAGCATTATTTGAAAATTATTTGAAAAAACAGTGTCACAGATTGGAGTTGCCTGTAACAGAATGAAGGAGTGGGTGACTTTTCCAGGCCTGCCTGGGTTTGACCTTGTGTCCTTGAGCACAACTTTTTTTGCTGCCAACAGTTTGGTGCTTAGAGAAGACAGCTGCACTGCGTAGCAGTGTGTTTGGCAGTGCTTTACGCATATTTTTTGAAATGTTTTAAGGTGATTAAAGGCATTAGTAGAAAATAAGTTTTATGGTGTTATTTTCTGTTTTTTAGCTGAGGAGATAACAAGCTGTTGTAAGTCAAATGGAAGAAATATGGAGAATATATTTTTATATCTTATATCAAACAACTTTCTCCCGAAACGTAGTGAAGTTCCTTTATATCGGTGTGCATCTTGGATTACAAATCATTTGGCAGAGTGTTCTGATGCGTCCAAGGCTAAGTAACTGCTCTGCAATCAGGCCTGTTGTGCCTGGCCTAAGGCTGATTAATTAATCTAATTGCTTTCTAGGGAGAGACAGTGTAGGACATAATCAGGAAAGTGGACAGCTACACAGTGAGCCGTGTTTTGGTTGAAGCTGGCTGGTAATGATGAGTTGAAGCTGCTTTTATTAGCTGGGAATACAGAGGCTGGTATTTATCTTATCCTAAGCAAAGGTGTTGTTAGCTAGACTTGGTTGTGCAGCTAGAAAGGCCACTTTGTGAATTCGAGGCAGACTTACTGAGTGCTTATTGTACCATACCATGCTAATGTGATCTGGAACATCTCTCTCTAGGTACTGCTGAGGTATCCTCTATTCTCGAGGAGCGCATCCTGGGAGCTGACACCTCGGCTGAGCTGGAGGAGACAGGCCGCGTGCTCTCGATTGGTGACGGTATTGCCCGTGTGTATGGCCTGAGGAATGTCCAGGCAGAAGAGATGGTTGAATTCTCTTCTGGGCTGAAGGTAAGCAGTCATTAAAGCAGTTCCTCCAGCACAGAGATACAATTCTTTAGGAAGAACCTGAGACTGTGCTCGGAGGTACCGCTAGGAAGGTTGCGTTAACTTCATTGCAACTTTAATATGTAGTAACTGGTGATTTTTTTAACATTTGTAACACTTTGCTTTCAGTATCAGCATCTGATTCTCAGCCAGCATTTGAGCTTTGTCTTAATTTAGAAAGTAGTAACTTGGCACTGGATTTTTTTCTTTGGTTTCAGGGTGTCTTTTCTGTTTGCTGTTTAATAATGGCCTCTGCTTCAATACATTATGCAGCTTGCTGGCTTCTTGTAGCCCTAACAGTGGGTTAGAGTTAAAAACCTGTTTCAAGAGTACTGCAACAGCTCTTTGAGCATTTTTAATGACCTGTCTCATCTTGGGCACAGAAAGAGCCAGTGCTTTTCCCTTGTCTAGCATCTAGGCAAGGGAGTAATGTTGCACTTGAACTTTGCTTACCCTTTCTGTTCTTTTTAGAGAAACGAGTGACTTGAGTGCTAGGCTGCTGAGGTATAATTACTTGGTAGGTTGAAAGCTTAGGCAGGTTCTCTAACCCATGTGGAAGGAAATAGATACTTTGTACATAAAAGCAGAACATTGACTATTGTCACAGATAAGGTTGAGGTAGATCATGTAGGATTTTGTACACAGTAAAATAATAATGTCAATATTGAAATTTTTATGCATGTCAGTATGGATTTTCTCAGGATAATGTGATCTCCGTCCCAGGGTATGTCCTTGAATTTGGAGCCCGACAACGTTGGTGTTGTCGTGTTTGGTAATGACAGACTGATCAAGGAGGGAGATGTTGTGAAGAGGACTGGTGCCATTGTGGATGTTCCAGTGGGGGAAGAGCTGCTGGGCCGTGTTGTAGATGCCCTGGGTAATCCAATTGATGGGAAGGTAAGTGTAGCTGGGTGTTAGCTACCTCTGCTTCTCTCTGTGTGGTACAGACCTCAGCAGTTTTTTCCTCTCTTAAGGGCGCTATTGCATCTAAGACACGTAGGAGAGTTGGCTTGAAGGCCCCTGGGATCATTCCCAGGATCTCTGTGCGTGAGCCCATGCAGACTGGGATTAAGGCTGTGGACAGCTTGGTCCCCATTGGTCGTGGCCAGCGTGAGCTGATCATTGGTGACAGGCAGACCGGGTAAGTTAAATGCTCAAGCCTAAAACGTTCCTTAAACAGAGACTTGGGTACAGCATGTGCCAAGGTACAGGGCTGGGTAGGGGCTGGGAGAACCTTGGATGGCGTAACTTACCAGCCTCTCTGTTCTACAGGAAAACTTCAATTGCAATTGACACAATAATCAACCAGAAACGATTCAACGATGGCACAGATGAGAAGAAGAAGCTGTACTGTATCTATGTTGCAATTGGCCAGAAGAGATCCACTGTTGCTCAGCTGGTGAAGAGGCTTACTGATGCAGGTATGGATTTTTGGAGATGGTTGAGCCTAATGACACCTAATGTTTGGCACCTAATGACATCCTGTTCTCATTGCAATGCTGAGTACTGCTGTGACCTCTCCTGGCTGCAAGTGTAGACAGAATTCTTACTAAATGAGTGAATTACTTAATATTGTGAACAAGAAATCTCTATAGGTATCTGGTGAAGAAAATACCATTTGTGCTGTATCACAATTAGGAAGACTATTTTGAGGTCCCCAAACTGCTGAATTGCTTCTGGAAAAGTCACCCTGTGGTTTTAAGGTTTTTTTCAGCAGGCTTGAAAGCTTCATCTTGGCAGTCAGGTAGGCCTGGTGACAAGCTGTGCCCTTCAAGTTGTCATGGACTTGGCATTTGTCCCATGTGTTCCATATGCCAGTCAGTGTGAATGGCAGCTGCAAATTTAGTGAAGACCTTTCACTGTCCAAACACAAGGCATTAAATTATAGCATCTCTTCAGAGTCAGTGATCTCTATGACCAAGGCTCCACTTGTAACAGGGCTTGCAAGAGATCAGGCACGTTGACCTCTTGCCTGCTGAGCCTGGCGTCTATCACAGAAAAAAACACATTTTAAGGACAATAATTTGTTTGAGACTATGTAGCAAAGGGTTGTACTTTCTTGCAGCAGCCAGGAAACCATGGGCTTTCAGTGTGAGTTACTTTTCTAGAACAGAAGCTTGTCGTAGTTTTAAGCTTCGTCTTAATTGGGAAAGAAGTCTGCAAGTGTTAGATGTTAGCTGCCACAAACTTGCCTTTGAGACTTCCTGAGTCAGTGTTGCTAGCAGATGTGTTCAGCTGGTGTGCTGGGCTTTCCTGTAGCAGCGTAGTGACACTGCCTGGACTTGCTTCAGCACTGGTACTTGACATGCTTATTGTGTTTGCTGATTTGGGAGTGATGAGGTAATGGCACTCAGAGGTGTCTCCAATCCTTTCCAGATGCCATGAAGTACACCATTGTGGTGTCTGCCACAGCCTCTGATGCAGCACCCCTGCAGTATCTGGCTCCCTATTCAGGCTGCTCCATGGGGGAGTACTTCAGAGACAACGGGAAACACGCACTAATCATCTACGATGACTTGTCCAAACAGGTCAGGAAGCTTTGGTTTTAGGCCTTGTGGTGTGGCGTCGGTGTTTGTAGCTGTAAGATCACCTCAGGCTTAGAAATCCAAAATGCTAAGTGGGGTGCTGAGCTCTGAAGGCTGTCTTTGCACCACACAGGCCGTTGCCTATCGTCAGATGTCTCTGCTGCTGCGCCGCCCCCCTGGTCGTGAGGCCTACCCAGGTGATGTGTTCTACCTGCACTCTCGGCTGCTGGAGAGAGCAGCCAAAATGAACGACTCCTTCGGGGGTGGCTCTCTGACCGCCTTGCCTGTCATCGAGACTCAGGCTGGGGACGTGTCTGCTTACATTCCAACCAATGTCATCTCCATCACTGATGGACAGGTAGGCCTTCCTCACAGCCCAGCATCTCCATGGAACTTAGTGGCTGGTCTCTGAGGAGGCCTCCAGGCTTCTGAACAAGGTGATGATACAATTCCATCCTGCAGATTTTCTTGGAAACTGAGTTGTTCTACAAAGGTATCCGTCCAGCCATCAACGTTGGTCTGTCTGTGTCCCGTGTGGGTTCTGCTGCTCAGACCAGGGCTATGAAGCAGGTAATTGTGAAATTGTTGTTCCTCCTCATGCTAGAGATGAGTGGTGTGTAGGCCTTCCAAGCCATTTCATTCTGATGAGCTGTGAACAGAGGGAACAAAGCTTTGGATTTCTTAGTGTTACAAAATGATAAAAGAACAAACGTTAGAGATCTCTTAATGCTCCCAGTGCCTGCTGAGAAAGGTGTGGGAGAAAGGGAAACAGTATCTGCATAAAGATGTGTACCGGATTAAATTTTGATCTGCTGAACTGGGTACTGATCACTTAGAAGTAGAGAATGCTCTCTTAACCCCAGGCTTTTAGTCCAGGTATGGAAATAGAGAGGTTTAGTATCAACAGTTGCTGTTTCAGGGAGAAATAGCATGCTTATGTGAAAGGGTGGGATTTTTAGAAATGCTTATGATCATCTGTCAGTTTTTAGATTGACTTGTCTGGAATGCAGGCAGACCTGACTCGTGAGAACTCTCGGCTGCAAGATAACCTTCCAACTCTAGAGACACTTGCAGGTGATCACAGTGGCTCTGACTTGTCCCCTGCAGGTGGCAGGTACCATGAAGCTGGAGCTGGCTCAGTACCGGGAGGTCGCTGCCTTCGCCCAGTTCGGCTCTGACCTGGACGCTGCCACGCAGCAGTTGCTGAACCGCGGTGTACGCCTGACAGAGCTGCTCAAGCAGGGCCAGTATGGTGAGTGCCCTGGCTTGGCAGGTCTGGGTGCCCATTAGTGCCTTGTGCTAACGAGGTTGGGCTTGGTTGGCATTTACTGTGTCTGTTCTGTGCACATGATAAATGCAGATTTGCTTGAACCAAACTGTCCATGTGCACTTGGTCTTCCAAGGACTCTGTGTAGTCTGATGTGTCTTTATGGAAGAGTTCCAGTGGTGTGAGTGCTGTCTTTTCCTGCAGTTCCCATGGCTATTGAGGAGCAGGTGGCAGTTATCTATGCTGGTGTCAGAGGTCACTTGGACAAGCTGGAGCCCAGCAAGATCACAAAATTTGAGAGTGCTTTCCTAGCTCATGTAATAAGCCAGCACCAGGCACTCCTCTCCACAATCAGGTATGGTGGTTTGTTTACCTCGCTTTATCTCAAGGGTGTTGATGTCTGGAGTGCAGATGATGGTCATCGAGCTGTTAATTTAGTGTATCCTAGAACATCAGGCTTTCAGCTGGCTGTATCGTAACTGTGGGTTAAATCAGCCTTCCTACCATCCACCTGCTTCAGCTTCAGCTTTTAGGAAATGCAGCTGATGCTTAAAGTGAACCTACTTAAAATGCATCTCCTCTAACCTGTTCCTGAAATTACTTGATTGAGTCAGTTCCTTATTTTGGACAGCTTTAAGCTGTTGGAGTGTTGTGGGTTAAGTGCTGCTGAGTGAACTCTTGGGGATTGAGTATTTCCAACGGCCTGTCCTGGAAACTGGTCCTGGCTTTTTTGTCATGAGGGAGATCATGTGCTTTCTGTCTCTGGGGCACAGCTGTCTAGGTAGGGCCTTGCTGGAATATGTATGGCTGTTGTGAAAGAATTTGCAGGCAGACTTCAGTTCTTAAACAGGACTGGCTCTTTTAGGAAAAGGGATGTTCTATCAGTGGGATGGTGGCTTCATGCACCAAACAAATGTGTTCATTTATCTACTGATTTTGTTAGACGTGGGGAGATTTGTTGTAAAGCTTCTGTGTTTGTCTTGGGGGTTGACCCTGTTTTGATTGCTGTGTCAGAAGTTGAACTCTTCCCACAGGACCGAAGGGAAGATCTCCGACCAGACAGAAGCGAAGTTGAAGGAAATAGTCACAAATTTTCTGGCTACTTTTGAAGCATAAACTCCTAAAACTGTTCAAACAGACTAGGCTGTTGTGATCCAGTGTTCCAGCTCCGTCAAAGACGAAAGCATGTGCGACTTGAATGTACAGATCTCGGTGAGAATAAAGGTTCCCATGTAAAAAGGCTCTGTTCTGAATGTAAAAATACCGTGTTCTGAATGATTGCCTTTTGTCTGTACTTCTGTCTGGCTCCTGTGCCTGTAGAACCACAGAGCTGAACTCCCCCGGACACAGCCCTGCTAGAGGAACCCCAGAAATTTAGGGCTATCTTTACTGGTTGAGTGAGCAAACATCCCTGACATGAACCAGGAGGATGACAGAGCTGAGGGACCTTCTCAGTGTTCATCCTTTGTTCCGGGCAGCTTATCCTGCAGAAAGGCAGTGCTGCTGGGGAGGCAGCTTGTGCTGTCCTGTCATGAGGATAACCCACTGGACGTCACAGGAATCTCTTAACTGCCTGAGACTGTGAGACAGCATTTCTTGGAATTGCTGTCTGACCCATCCTGGTGCCAGGCCTTTGGTAGACTCATCCTTGTGTTTCAGGACAACTGCAGGTGTAGCTGTCACAATAGTAGTAGCTAGAAATATAAATCCTAGAATCCCAGAATGGTTCTGATTGGATGATCTTGAAGATCATCTCGCTCCACCCCTCTGGTCATGGGCAGGGGCACTTTCCATTGTCCCAGGCTGGTCCAAGCCTTGTCCAGCCTGACCTTGAACACTTCTAGAGATGGGGCACCCACAGCTGCTCTGGGCAGCCTGTGCCAGGGCCTTGCCAGCCTTACTACCCTCACCAGAATTCCTTTCAAATATCCCATTTAACCTTGGGCTTTTGTCACTATGAAGCCATTGCTCCTTGTCACTCTAGATCCTTCTACATTGTCTCTTTCCACCTTTCTTGTCAGCTCCCTTCAGATACTGGAAAGCCACAATTAGGTCACCCGAAAGCCACCTCCTCTGCAGGCTGAACAAGCCCAATTCTCCCAATCTTTCCGCACAGCAGAGCTCCTCCATCCCTCTGCTCATCTTGGTGCCTCCTCTGGACTGGCTGCAGCAGCTCCAGGTCCTTGTGCTGTTGGAGCCCAGGGCTGGGGCAACGCTGCAGGTGGGGTCTCACCTGAGCGGGACAGAATCCCCCTTCCCCTGCTGCTCACACTGGGGAACTGCCCAGCACAGGGGGGTTTTCAGGGCTGGAGCAGGACTAGCGTTGGTGTGTGCACTGTCTCCAGTTGACATCCTGTACCAGAGCGTCCTGCCTCCCAGTGCAAACCGGTAGAGTTACCGGCAGCTGGAAGCATTCTCAGTTAAGGTTATACAGGATTCTCTTGTTATTGGCCTGAGTGCTTTGAGAGAGTGAGCTCTGCAGTACTGGGCAAAAATAAACACACACTTGCAGCCCTGAGATTTCAGATACCTTTCTGGGAACAGTTAGTGCTGTGCTCCAGGAGGAGGGGCTCCTGTGCAGATCTTTGGTCTGTCACCATCTTGTTTCTTTTCCCCCGCAGCCCCAGAGGAGGTGGCAGTGGGGGCCTCACAGGTGTGAGGGAATACTGCTGTGGAACGTTTCTGCTCTGATCTGCGCAACATCACTTGTTCCTACCAGGACAGCTTTTACAACTTGTGACTGTGTTCCTGCTCAGTGATTAAACCTCAGTTAGTATTTGGTGTTGCTGTGCCATGTTTTACTTACATGCTGCTATAGTTGGAAAGCCCTGAGCTCAGAGATGTCTTAGTCCAAAATTGCATAGAGACGTGTATTTTTCTAGTAACATAAGATAAATATTCCAAGGTTCAGGTTTCTGCCCTCCTGCCGCTGTGATGCAGGAAGGTGGTAACTTCCTCATGGAAGCACCATGTGGTAAATACATCCAGTCAGGTCATCGTGAAGGTCAGTGGATGAAGGTTTTGGAGGATGGGTCATGGGTCCATGGGCTGCCCTGGACAAGAGGTGGGGCTGGGAAGCTGGGAAATGGTGAGTGCATCACAAAATCACAGTGGGTTTGGTTTGAAAGGACCTTGAAGATCATCTACATCCACCCCCTGTTGTGGGCAGGACATCTTCCTCTATCCCAGGTTACTTCAAGCCCCATCCAGCCTGGCCTTGGTCACTTCCAGGGATGGGGCAGCCACGGCTTCTCTGGGCACCCTGTGCCAGGGCCTCACCACGGTCACAGGGAAGAATCTCTTCCCAGTATCACATCTAACACTGCCCTCTCTCAGTGGGAAGCCATTCCCTCTTGTTTCGTTACTCCGTGCCCATGTCCCAAGTCCCTCTCCAGCTCTCCTAGAGCCTATTTAGGTGCTTGATGTTGTGGATCCATGGTGAGGGTTTGTGCTCTCTCGTGTCAGGACACTGCACAGGGTTAGTCTGCCTAAATCAGCCTCAGGTTACAATTGAGCAGATTTATTTCAGTAAGTGGAAAATGCTTTTTTTTACATTACTGGAGTGTTTTAGCTGTCCCTGTGTTCAAGCAGAGGCAGCAATGAGGGCAGTGGGTGTGATTGAGGCATTTCAGCACATAGTTTCATATCTCTGCTTTCGTATTTTCAAAGCATCGCCCTGAAGTCCGTCAAGGAGTGCCTTGTGTCAGGCAATGGCCCCTAATAAACTGTGAGTGACACGGGATGTGTGTTGTGAAGGAGGGCTCTGTGCGTTCGGGAGCGGCTGCGGGGGCTCAGGCTGGAGCAAAGGAGGCTCAGGGGGGACTTTCTGGCTCTGCACAACTCCCTGACGGGAGGGAGGAGCCAGGAGGGTTTGGGCGGTGCTCCCAAGGTACAAGGTACAGGCCAGGAAACAGCCTGCAGCTGTGCCAGGAGAGGTTTAGATTGGATATTAGGAAAATGTCTTTACCTAGAGGGTTTTCCTGCCCTGGCACAGGCTTCCCAGAGCAGTGGTAAAGTCCTCATCCTTGTATTTAAAAATCCTGTGCATGTGTGGGGCATGGGTTAATGGTGGGCTTGGCAGTGCTGGGCGAATGGTTGGACTCGAGGTCTCTGGAGGTCTTTTCCAACCTAAGCAATTCTATGAGCCCATGAAACCTTCCCAAAATACTCCTGCAGCTCCGAGGCGGGCGGGCAGGGCACTGCAGGTGGCGTGGGCACGGCTGTGCAGCCGCCGGCCGAGCTGCTCCCGCTCCGCTCCGTCTTCCCTTGGGGAAGCCGCGCGGTTCAGCGGGATCGGCCCTCACGGATGGGTTTGTCCCACGGCCTGTGGATGCCGAGCTCCCTTCCCCGTCCGTAGCACCCGCCCGCCGCAGCCCGGGCCGCTCCTCGGCCCGCGGCGATCCTGGGGCGGGAGCACCCGTGCGTGGGAGGGGACTCCGCGGGGCGGGCCGAGCCGGGCCGGGCCGGGCCGGGCAGGGAGCGGCGGAGCGCGGCGGCGGCGGCAGCAGGATGAGGGAGGCGCGGTTCAGGGACCACTTCTGGGTGAGCGGAAGCACTGCGGGACCGGGGCAGCGGGGGCAGAGCCAGCCAGAGCCGAGGGGGCACAGCTGGAAGTGGAGGGATCACTGCTCTCTGGTTAGAGTTGGCTCCAAAGCCAACGATCGTGGTCGTGGGGTGACTTTGCTGAGTGCTCTGGGTCGGTAAAACACTGCCGCAGGGTGCCCAGAGAAGCCGTGGTTGCCCCATCCCTAGAAATGTCCAAGGCCAGGTTGGATGGGGCTTGGAGCAACCTGGAATAGTGGAAGGTGTCCTGCCCATGGCAGGGGGTGGAATGGGATGGGCTTTAAGGTCCCTTCCAACCCACACCATTCTGGGATTCTGTGATGCCCAGCAGGCACTGCCCACCCATGCACAGAACTCCTGAGAGTTCTGGCTTTACAACCTGCTCCATGCAGCCAAAATAATCCCAGCAAGTAGCTGCTGCCTTGCTGGAGGAAGTCAGTGCCAGGTTGAAGGATTTGATAACATTAATTGGCCATCGGTGAATTACTTGGAGACACCATGGCCAAAAATGTTCTCTTGATGTGGAGCTAATCCCGGACTAGGAGCAAATCACTCGGTGTGTGCTGCTACCAGCTGCTGAGCCATGGAGGAAAACCCACGGTTCAGAGAAAACCACAATTTATTCTTTTCAGTCTGAATTATGCTTTTATAAAAGGAGAAGTGCAGGAAACCCACATATCTGCTGCAAAACTTCAGCTCTGTGGCTACTCAGTTCCTCTTGTGGTGGACCTTCATTCCAAGTACTGGCAACCAGGAAGTAAATTACCAAATTTGGTCTTTTGGGGCTGAAAACCTTCATCTGTGAATGGTGCTTGGGGTTTCCCAGATGTTGCTTGAAAGCTGCTCCCATCTTTTAGGATGTGGAAGAGAAGCACAAGCCCCAGGAAGAGCTGGCACCGGGTTTGGGGCTCCTGAGTGTTGAGGAATAAGTGCAGAACACCAGGCTCACCCAGCATCATTAGCGAGTTAACTGGCAGAGGGTTGTCAAATACGTGGAGAATAAAGCCAACTTTGCATCTGGCTGCTGCTTCCCAGCTATTTGTTGCAGAGCAGTTTTCCAAGGTGCTCCCTTTGCTTTGCAAACAGGCAGAGGGAAGGTTTTGAGGGTGGTGGCAGCATCCCCCCAGGCTGGGGGAATAACTGTGATGCCAGGAAGGCTGAATAGACAAAGTTTGTCACGCCTCAGTGGCACATTGCATTGAAGAAGAGCTGCTCGCCGCAGGGCTGACTTCAGCTTCTTCTGTCTAGTTTGTTCCTCTCCAGCTGTGGTGTGGTGCTTTTTGAAGGAGGATCCTGGAGGAGGGGGCTCAGTAGGAGATAACACCAGCACAGGAGCAGCCTCCAGCTCCCAGGGCAAGGTGGATCTGGGGCATTGCGTGGGGCGCTCACTCTTGCCTGACCCCTTTTACTGCAAATACGGTTATTTCCTGAACAATCCCTGGTTCTTGCTGAGCCCCAAAACACTTGGTGCTGCCAGGGATTTTTCCTGGTTTTTGTTCTTTCTGAAGCCTTCATGCTCCAAGCCCCCTGACCGAGGAAATGTGCCTGGGGCAGGCAGCTGGGGTGGAGGTTGGACTGGATGGGAACGTGATGGATGTGACTCAGTGGAGAGACTGAGGCCCCTCTGCGGTCATTGGGCCCATGGAAAAGGCAGGTACCACCCCAAGCAGCTGCCACACCACGTACTGGTGACTGTGCATCAGCTGTGAGGGCTGGGGAGGAGGAGGGGAGTAAGGGCAGGAAGCAAAAAACAAATCAAGATGAGGTGTGGAGGGCTGCACATCCAGCTTCTGCCTGCTGCTGAGTGCTGTGAGTGGGTATGCACTTCCTCCTGCAATTTTCCTCTTAAATGGCTTTGCGTAAGGCAAAAATAGAAGAAGTCTTTGCCAAAGCAAGTGATTTCTTAGAATCAAAGAAGTTTTGAGCAGTTTGGGTTGGGAAAGACCTTACAAACCATCTCGTCCACCACCCTACTATAGTCAGGGACACCTTCCACTAGACCAGGGTGCTCCAAGCCCCGTCCAACCTGGCCTGGAACACTTTCAGGGATGGCATAGCCACAGCTTGTGTGGGTAACCTGTGCCAGTGTTTTAACACCCTCATCAAAAACAATCCAAACAATTCCTTCCTTATATTTAATATGAATCTCCCCTCTTTTAGTTTAAAACCATCATTCCTTGTCCTATCATTACAAAGAGCTTGGTGAGGCACAACTTTCATCTTCTGTAGGTTCTTCACCTATCAGATAAGGTGAGATCAAGAGAACCATTGCTGCATGATTCTGGGCAGGTGGCAGATGCTGCCACACATTGTTCTTCAGTGGTGATGCTGGCTCAGCTTCAGGTCTGCTGGTCCAACAAAATGTCCACGTCTTTTTTTTTGCCCCAAATTAACTCATCATCCCACTCTACCTGCAGAATCCCTAAATACTGGGAAAAATGTATGTTATTCTGGTGGGGGCAAATTTCTCAGTGGTTAGGACAGCCTGATGAGAAGGAGGAGACTTTGGGAGTGCTCCAGGGGAGATATGCTCCAATTGACAAGACAGAGTCTAAAAAATGTCCAGGCCCTCAAAACCTAGGCCAGTTTTGGTATTGAATCCTCTAGCTTTGAAATGTGGCTGGTTGTGAGTGATGACCTCCAAATTTCTTTGTGTGGATAGGATGATAAGGGTGAGGGTGGTGAGACCTTGGCACAGGTTTCCCAGAGAAGCTGTGGCTGCCCCTGGATCCCTGGAAGTGTCCAAGGCCAGGTTGGACAGGGCTTGGAGCAACCTGGGATAGTGGAAGGTGTCCCTGCCCATGGCAGGGGGTGGGACTGGATGAGGTTTAAGGTCTGTTTCAACCCAAACCATTCTTGGATTCTGTGATTGTATGCTAAGCTGCAGCCCACCCTTTGCTCTGTCGGGGTAGCAGGGCTGTGCTTCTAGCCTCACCTGGGGACTGATTTAGTTTTAAACCCCACCAGTTCTGGTTCCTTCGGTGGGTGCTGTGTCTGTTCCTGCACTGGCTCCTGTTCCCTGCTGGAGCTGATGGTGTGATATTCCTGATGTGCTCTGTCGGGAAAGCACGGGGCTACTTGGCTCTCTGCGCTGAAGTTTGCTCTTGGGTCTCAACACAAGATGATAAATTTTCTCAAATAAAGAGGTTTGCTCTCTGGCACCCCACTGCAGCTCCTGCTTGCTCAGGGACTGAAGTCCGGACATGCCTGAAGCCGAACATTTTTTGCCCGGCATGCTCCAGCTCCCATGTCACTCCCTCCCACCAGCTGTGTGTCCTGCCTGCCTGTGAGAGAGCTGTGCAAAACCAGAAATAGCCCAAAGCTTGTGTTTGTTTGTCTTTGCCCTGCCTGTAGTGATTGCCACAAGTTGGGCAAGCATGACGCTTTGTTTTCATTTGTTTTTGCAATCTGCTCTTCTTCTTTCACTATGTGAGGTCTTCTCTTTCACTTTTTTTCACTTTCTTTCTACATGCCTTGTTCTCCACAAGCTGATTCTTGCACATATTTCGGATAACCCAACAGCCTTGGGTCTCATCACTGCACTTTGGTGCTGTAAAACCATATGGTAAAAATAGAAATGACAGTAATGCTAAGAACCGTTCTAATTGTGATCTGTGGGTCAACAGGTTGCAACTTGAAGAGTGGAATTTTGGTCATTTGGTTTTAATGAGACAATGCTCTGCTCCCTGCAGTGTATTTAGAGATGCTGCTAAAACAACCCATGGCTGGGGAGGACGCAGCCCGGGGTTCTTGGGTTTATTCCCTGGCTGCTGACTGATGATGTGATGCTGGATGTTTTACTTCCCCTTTCCCCTGCTTCTCCTTCTCTAAACGGGGACTGGCTTGGTGAAACTTAGCAGTGTTGTGAAATCCCCAGGTCATTGTTTCAAAGGAACAAGGTAGGGTTTGTGGGAAGAAGAGGTCGTTGCGTCAAGGCAGGATGGTCCATTGCTTTTGGCTTCTCTGGGACAAGCAGGGAAGGTGTTGGCGTAGGGGGAGGAAACTTCAAATGGAAAATTACTAATCAAAAAGCTGCTTTTTGCAGGAATACTGATCCGAGGTGGGTGGATTTGCAGGGAGGCCTTTTCCTCCCTGCAATGAGTTTTGTCTGTCCTGTTGTACCCTCCTGGTTACGGGGTGGGGAGGAACTGCAACCTTGTGCAGGCTCTCCTCACTCTACTCCCTGCAGGCACCAGCATAAGCACTTCTCTTTGTCTCAGCAACTTCTGCAGGATACTGAGCGATTCTGAGGCTGCACCCTGAGCAAGGACAGCACAGCCAGTTACAGTTGCACAGTGTTTCTGACTACTAAAATAGTCACCGGCTTCTGGTGCCTTTCTCTAAGCACACAAGGCTGAGGAAACGTACTGAGAGCTTGGAATAAATATAGATCTTTCAAGAGGTGGTTCATGAACAAGTGCAGTGCCCCAAACCTTTCAGTTTGGGAAGGTTGGGACAGACTGGTGGAGGGCAAAAAGGCTCTGCAAGGGCATCTGGGCAGGCTGGATCCATGGGCTGAGGCTGGTGGTGTGAGGGGCAATGAGAACAAGTGCCAGATCTTGCACTTGGGCCACACCAAGCCCTGCGACTCCAGGCTGGGGCAGAGGGGCTGGAAAGTGTCAGGAAAAGCCCTGGGGGTGCTGGTGCCAGCAGCTGGACATGAGCCCAGGGGTGCCCAGGTGGGCAAGAGGCCAGTGGCACCGGGGCTGTCCCAGCCAGGGTGTGGCCACAGCCCCAGGGCAGGGCCCGTCCCCTGTGCTGGCACTGCTGAGGCACCTCCAGTGCTGGGGACAGCTCTGGGCCCCTCAGGACAAGAGAGACATGGAGGGGCTGGAGCGTGTCCAGGGAAGGGAATGGAGCTGGGAAGGGGCTGGAGCCCCAGGAGCGGCTGAGGGAGCTGGGAAAGGGGCTCAGGCTGGAGCAAAGGAGGCTCAGGGGGGTCCTTGTGGCTCTGCACAAGTCCCTGACAGGAGGGGGCAGCCGGGGGGGTCGGGCTCTGCTCGCAGGGAACAGGGACAGGAGGAGAGGGAATGGCCTCAGGTTGAGTCAGGTGAGGTTTAGACTGGATTTTAGGGAAAATTCCTTCATGGAAAGGATTATTAATCCTAGGAACAGGCTGTCCAGGGCAGTGTTTGAGTCCCTATCCCTGGAAGGATTTAAAAGCTGTGTGGATGGGGCACTTGGGGACATGGGTTGGACAGTGGTGGGCTGGGCAGTGCTGGGGAGTGACTGGACTCAATGGTCTTGGATGGCTTTTCCAACTTAAACATTTCTGTGTTTCTATGTGTCTCCAATGCCATTTGCTTCATAGGGTGTGTGTCTGCAGGGGTTTTCCGTGTAAAGTGGGGCAGAAGATGGAAACACCAAGGTCAGCAGCTTGCTGTGACTCAGACAGGATCATGACGTGCTTTCATATCCCCACCAGAACATTTTAGCCCCTCTTTTGGCTGAAGATGTAACCAAATCCCAAAACATCACAAGCAGCACACAAATTCCTTCTCCTTACTGAGTCCATTGGGTGCAAATCCAGGCAGCAGATCAGGAAGGGGGGTGCATGTCCTGCAGGCTCGGGAAACATCAGGTGCTGCTTTGTCACCTTGAAATCATCCATTTGCAGTTTCCATGGGCTGTCCTCTAAATAGCACATGGGCTCAGAGCTCTGCCCAGCAGGGAGGGCCAGGACAGATGTCTGCTGGAGAGTGGCAGGAGAGGCCCTCGTGCTCTGTTTGGGCAGGGCTTGGTGCAACTCCCCTGTTGCAGCGGGGTCTCCTGCAACATGCATTAGACAGCGAGGCCTGTGGAAAGAAATAGGGAGCAATTCTTGATAGAAGTTTCAGAGATCTTTATTCTCCAGGCACATGGCCGGGGGACTGCTGAAGAATCGAGCAATCACCAGACAAGCAGGGTCCTCCCTGGGCAGGGGAACACAAAATAAGCAATGGGGAACAGGATTAGGGCACATGTGACCAGGGAGCAGGGAGACCCCATGCCTAGGCCATGCCTCTACCCCAGGGTCCCCTCTCCCAGGACCCCATGGCAGGCGGGGAGGAACCCCAACACTCCCCGTCCTTCATATCTGTCTTTGGGTTAGTTTATTACGTTTTTAAATCTTCTTCTCTGTTCCCATGGCTCTGTGCTTGCTGTGTGGCACTTCCATTGCTGCCACCAGCCCTGCCTTTGCAGTCACAGAATCCCAGAGTGGTTTGGGTTGAAAGGGACCCTCATGACCATCCCATTCCACCCCCTGCCATGGGCAGGACACCTTCCACTGTCCCATGTTGCTCCAAGTCCTGTCCAACCTGGCCTTGGACACTTCCAGGGATCCAGGGGCAGCCACAGCTGCTCTGGGCACCCTGTGCCAGGGCCTGCCCACCCTCACAGACAGCAATTCCTTCCCAATATCCCATCTGTCCCTGCCCTCTGGCACTGGGAAGCCATTCCCTGTGTCCTGTCCCTCCGTGCCTTGTCCCAAGTTCCTCTCCAGCTCTCCTGGAACCTCTTTAGGCCCTGCCAGGGGCTCTGAGGTCTCCTGGGAGCCTTCTCCAGGCTGAACACCCCCAGTCATGCTGGTCCTTTTGACTCTTCCTTTGCCAAACCTGCTCAGAAGGGTGCTGCAAAGGCTGATTTCACACTATACAGCCCTGCCCAGCTCTGTTTGGGACCAGAGTTCCTCCCATGGAAGCCTCTCACAGGGGGATTTAAAAGCCATGTCGATGTGGCACTTGAGGACATGGGTTAGTGGTGGCCGTGGCAGTGCCAGGGAATGTTTGGACTTGATTGTGTTAGAGGGCTTTTCCAACCTAAATGATTTTATGGTTCTGTGTTTCATGTAACACCTTGCACCCTGGGGTCTGGTCCAGCCTTGGGTGCTTAGGAAACACACATGTGCTGGAATTAAATCCTTCTGCTGTAGGAGGAAGAGTGATAAAACAAGGAGCTTAATGCACATTATTGATGGATACTCCCAGTTTTCCCCTTGACCCATCTGCCTGGCACAGAGAGCCCAAGAGTCCCAGGCAGCAGAGCAGGATGCAGGAGCCTTTGGGTGCCCCTGGACATGCAATGATGGGGCTCTGACCCTCCCTCCTGCCTGGGCTTGCAGTGACCAGCAGTTGTGCTCTGCATCCATTTTGTTTCCTTTGAAACGGGGGATAGGAATTCAAGTTAGGCTGTTCATTTTGCAAATGTAATGAAGACTGACTTCAGTGCAGTGTTTCCTTTTCACAGACCTGATTAGTGAAGATGTAGAGCAACCTGAGAGCTGGTTGTTATCAGTACTAACCTCATTTTGGAGAGACATTTGTTCTTTGTAAAGGAAGTTTGGTTTCTGCTTAAGTCCTGCTCCACAGTCCGGTCTTCTGTGCATCCCACAGACACAGCAAAGCTGATCTGGGATCCCTGTGGATTTCCTGTCAGTCCCACTCCATCAGATCTCCCCTTCACTTCTTGCTTTCTGGTCACTGGCAGTCAAGTACTTGAATAGGGAATTCCTCTTAATTAAATCCTTCCTTTATTGCAAATACCAGCCCTGTTCTCCTCATTTATTGCACCAGGAATAAGCTCTTGAGAAATCCCCTCTTCTGCTGCCCGCACTTTAATGCCAGATCTCTGCATACTCTCATCCTGGCTTTGAACCACGTCCTGAACCTCTCCATCCTGCCACTATTCCTCTTCAGGTTTCTCGATAACCTTCTGTGGCTTTTGTTTCCTGTTGCTGAGCTTCATACCTGCTCCTACTACTGCTCCCTTTCTGCAGCCTCTTCCCCTATATTTCTCCCTGTGTTTCTTTCCCTGGAGGTGTTCAAAAGGCACGTGGATGTGGCACTAGTCTTTGTTCCAGAAGACAACAGGTGGAACCTTCTGCTTGGCTTGCTGCTTCTGCTTCAGGTTCTGTCCAGACTGGGAGAGTTCATGGTCTTTGCACTATCAAAGCACTTAGGAGCCCTGCCCTTTGCCTGGGGTGGTAAATTCCCAACAGTCATAGGGCAAAAGTCCTTTTTTTGTCCTAAGGTGCTTCAATGCATGGGAATGGGGAAAGAATGGGGTAGAGTAAGTCAGCCTACATCATTGCTGCAACTATCTTTTTCTTTTCTTCTCTTTTTCTTATTTCTTTTTCTTTTTTTTTCTTTTTTTTCTTTTTCTTCTTCTTTTTCTTCTTCTTTTTCTTCTTTTTCTTTTTTTTCTTTTTTTTCTTTTTTTCTTTTTCTTTTTCTTCTTTTTCTTTTTCTTTTCCTTTTTCTTTTTCTTTTTTTCTTTTTCTTCTTTTTCTTCTTCTTCTTTTCTTTTTCTTTTTCTTTTTCTTTTTCTTTTTCTTTTTCTTTTTCTTTTTCTTTTTCTTTTTCTTTTTCTTTTTCTTTTTCTTTTTCTTTTTCTTTTTCTTTTTCTTTTTCTTTTTCTTTTTCTTTTTCTTTTTCTTTTTTTTCTTTTTCTTCTTCTTTTTCTTCTTCTTTTTCTTCTTCTTCTTTTCTTCTTCTTTTTCTTTTTATTCTTCTTCTTCTTCTTTTCATCTTCTTCTTCTTTTTCTTCTTTTTCTTCTTTTTCTTCTTTTTCTTCTTTTTCTTCTTTTTCTTCTTTTTCTTTTTCTTTGTCTTCTTCGTCTTCTTCTTCATCATCTTCTTCTTCTTCTTCTTCTTCTTCATGCATCAATGCAATATATGTTTTTAGGAATAATTTGCAAGAAAACACTGACCCTTCAGAAGTCTATAGCAAGTGTGAATGGCATAGGTGTACCTTGTTTCAAATTGCCACCTTTGCTCTTATTCTGAAGTCTCTCCCATCCCTAAAAGAAAGGATTTTATTTCCTGAAGAGGCACTTGCATGCTTGCTCCCACTGAGCCATGGCCTGTGCAAATGCCTCAGGAGGTGGCAGTGGCCCTGGATTGCACTGACAAGGACATGACTCCTGTTCCTGTGTTTTCAGAGCACGGATCTGACCAGCACAGTTGGCTACGACAGCATCATTCAGCATCTGAATGATGGCAGGAAGAACTGCAAAGAGTTTGAAGACTTCCTGAAGGAAAGGTAGGGAGCTGCCTCTGGCAGCAGGTTGGGTTGAGCCTGGAAGTGATGCTGTGGCACTGCTCCTTCTCCTGGTATTCCCAGTTTGATTTCTGCCATGTGTAACTGTCCACTATGTTAAAATGCTGTCCCATGAAGTTCACCTTGCTGCTCACCTTGCAGAAGATCAGGTTGGAAGATCTTGGCCTAGGAGAGGCACGGCTTTGTCCTGACTTTGTCTTTGTACGTTATGAATGCCCCACAGATTCAGTGTTAAAAAGTGGTAGGGTTAGGTACTGCTGTTATTAATCAGAGGAGATGACCTAAGCAGAGGTTCTGTGGCTACAGAAACAGCTGAGAGGATCTGGCCATGTATTTTGCCTTTATCGTTCACCTGGTTAGCAGTGGCTAAATGTGAAGAGCATTGTAGAACACTGTACATTGAATCAATGTCATGTTGGCAGTGACAACTGGAGAAAACCAACCTCTGACTGCATGACTTGGTACAGAGCAGCCTGGAACAAACATAATGGGCATGAACAGGAGGAGAACTGCACTTAGAGGTGCCTAATGCACCGACATCTGTTCAGGCTGTAATCCCATGTTCCAGAAGAACTTGGGCCTTCCAATGAGGAAGTGGACCCTGAGAACCACGTCTCACTCATCCATGACAATGCAGAGTGCCAAAAGCCTCCTTCACACCCTGTGTCCTCTTCATTCTTGAAGGAGGTGTAGGTTGCCACTGAAGTGTCTAGCCAGGAGGAGATCAGAGGCTGGACCTGGGTTTGCCGCTCCCTGGACTTGGCCCAGTTGTCCAGCATGGCTGTTACACAGTCCCAGCTATGGAGAATGTGCTTGCTGGATGTTTTGTCTCAAACAAAGTTCATGGGAATGCTGTTAGGTAGAAAAAAAAAAATTGATCTGTAATATGTATTTTTTTTCAAATTCCCTATTAGCTTCTGGAGTTTTTAGAGTTAAGGTAGGTGAATTTCACTGCCAAACTCCAGAAATCAACCACCCAGGGGTCTGCCTCTGTGTTAGAAGTTAAGGCATTTTAGAAAGTTACTTGTTTTATTCAGTAGACATTCTAATGGCAGCCTCTAGCAGTACTTGTTCCTTTCCACTGGCCGCAGACAGCTAGGGTTGCCCACATGGAGAGAACTACACTTGACCAAGCAAGTCCAGCCCTGGTTGTCTGTAGTGATTTCAAAGCGGCTGCAGAGAACTGGTTGTTCTTACACTGCAACACATGGGCTCTCTTTTCCTCCTTCCTTTCTTCCAAGAGGGGGAGGTAATGTAGTCTCTCAAGGGTGTTATTTATGTCACCTCACAAGATTTGGTCTCTTCTTCAGGTGCTCTTCCTAAGGATTAGTGCCAGGTACAGAGAGTACTTACTACCACACATTGACAGAGGGCAGTTAGGTGGGATATTGGGAGGGAATTCTTCCCTGTGATGGTGGGCAGGCCCTGGCACAGGATTCCCAGAGAAGCTGTGGCTGTCCCATCCCAGGAAGCATCCAAGGCCAGGTTGGAGGGGGCTTGGGAGCACCCTGGGATAGTGGAAGATGTCCCTGCCCATGGCACAGGATGGAATTGGATGAGCTTTGAGGTCCCTTCCAACCCAAACCAGTTGATAATTTGTGACTCTATAATTTCTCTCTTTTCTCAACAGGGCAATTATAGAAGAAAAGTATGGCAAGGAGCTCATTAACTTGTCAAAGAAGAAGCCCTGTGGGCAGACAGAGCTGAAGTAAGTTCACAGTCTCCTGTGTTTATGGGTCTTTCTGGAGCAACCAAGGAGGAAGAGAAGGAAGGAAGCTATGGGAGACAAAACAGAATTGAAATGTGATTGGGGTGTTCAGAAGATGAGCTGAAATAGTTCTCATGAATGAACAATGCCCCGCTGGGTTCTGCTTTTCTTTGAGTTGGACCCCACCAAGTTCCCACCAGCCACAGATTAACCAAAGCACTGTAGACGCTCGGGGGGGTGTGGGCTGGTGGGTCAGCAGAAAGCTGAGGATCATGAGACCTTGGGTTAGCTCTAGACAGATTTTGTGCCAGAGGGAAGTACAGGTACTTCCTTGACTCAAACCTGGTGGACCTTCAGAGTCCAGAATGCTGTGGCCACTCCATTTCCCAAGTGACCCTTGGCGCCTTCTGCTTCCTCTTTTGTTTCTGTGCTATATACAAGCCCAGACTGATGTTCCCTGGTCATTTACTTACAGTTTTATATTGAGGTGTCACATAAAATGTTTCTGACATCTTTACTGTGCAATATTAATAGGGAGAATAGCTCCCTACTTTTCCAACCACTGGCAAATGCACCACGTTGAAATCGTTCATCTGTTCCAAATGATGGTTTTAGGAGGTTGCCTGAAACATTTGTCATGAAACTTTGAATTTTTAATAGCATCCAGTGTTCAGAAAAATATAAAGTATATCTCAAACCAAGTGAACTGTGTTATACCTGCTGAGAGGGGGAAAAAGCTGGAGGTGCTAAGAGGGTAAATAAATGTGCTTTGAGGTACTTTGGTCAGTGTTGAGTGAGCTCTGTTTTGGGAGAGGTGCTCTGCTGATGCCTGTGCCTGACTGTGCTTTCCCACCCTTTTTAATGCCCTGCCCATGTTTTTCAGTACACTGAAGAGGTCCCTTGATGTTTTCAAGCAACGTAAGTAATTCTTTGTGTTTGCCAGGACACTTGGCAGCGCCAAAGCCTGAAGGCAGCTGCTTGGGAAGAAAATAACAGGGAAATCTCTAAAGCTGTGCAGTGCTAAGGACAGGCATAGGCTGTACTGCTGGCCTGGCTCATCCCAGCGTGTGGGGTTTGGGACAAAGTGAGCCAGGGCACAGGTGGGACAGGAGACACACAGGGAATCATTTTGGGGATCTCTTGGGCTTTCAGATCCAGGTGCAGCTCAGAGGTCATCTTTATGTTGCACATAGGAAGCTGTGCATGGGAAGCTCATCTGGAGTTTGTTAGGCTTGTCCTCTTCACAAACACACAGTAACTCACACCTCAGACCTGGGGACAGCTCTGGGTCCCTCAGGACAAGAGAGACATTGAGGGGCTGGAGCGTGTCCAGGGAAGGGAACGGAGCTGGGAAGGGGCTGGAGCCCCAGGAGCAGCTGAGGGAGCTGGGAAAGGGGCTCAGGCTGGAGCAAAGGAGGCTCAGGGGGGACCTTGTGGCTCTGCACAAGTCCCTGACAGGAGGAGGCAGCCGGGGGGGTCGGGCTCTGCTCGCAGGGAACAGGGACAGGAGGAGAGGGAATGGCCTCAGGCTGGGCCAGGGGAGGTTTAGGTTGGATATTAGGGAAATTTTTTCATAAAAAGGGTTGTCCAGCCCTGTCCCAGCTGCCCAGGGCGGTGTTGGAGTCCCCATCCCTGAAGGGGTTTAAAAGCCGTGTGGATGTGGCACGTGGGGACATGGGTCAGTGGTGGCTTTGGCAGTGCTGGGGGAATGGTTGAACTTGAGGATCTTACGAGGCATTTTCCAACCTAAATGATTGTGTGATTCTAACTGGAGCATGTAAAAGATGGTGCTTTGGCTGCCACGCATTGTCATGTGTCACATCCTGCCAGGGTACCATCAGACAGCGCCTCGAGGGTGAGAATCTGCTATCCTGTGCCCAGTCCACCCCCTGCCCGATACAGGTTTCTTTGCTGCCCCTGTGGACCTCCCTAACAAGGCTCTGCCCTCACCACTGCTGACTGTTGACAGCTGTGTGTTTGGAGCAGCTTTGGGGGTTGAATCATGAGCTGCCATTTGGCTCCACTCCCATGGTGAGCTTGCTGGGGTGGTGTTTCACGGTGTGGCCTCTCACTTTCAGCAAGAGCAGCTTGAGATTGTTTTAGCCTTCATTTTTCTGTGCTCCAAGTTGGTGCCTGCTGTCCTGGGGCAGTGCAATGTGTTGAAACATGCCTAGATTTATCTGCATAAGGGGGAGAATTTTCTCAGACTGGGGGGCAGGTCCCAGCAGGATTGATCCTTACATTGGCAAGCACTGCTTGGAGGCTGCTTCAAACAAGTTGCTGCTTTTTCATGTTTCTGAGACTGGATGTGTGATGTGTTGTAAGCTGACATGAGAAACAGTCTCTTTAGGAATATACATATAGATACTGAATTTATTTTCTTTTTGCAGAGATAGACAATGTGGGACAAGGTCACATCCAGCTGGCACAAACCCTTCGGGAGGAAGCAAAGAAGATGGAGGACTTCAGGGAAAAGCAAAAGCTGCATCGGAAAAAGGTCAGGCACTGTGGGAAGATGTGCCTTCCTGCAGGGTGCTGATCCTGCCCCAGCAAGGGGCTGATCTTGGTGCTGTCTCATGCCTTGCCCCAGCCCCCACCACATCCCCGCTGCTGGGAAGTGCTGAGTTCCTTCCTCTGTGTAGTAACTGTGTTCGACTGTGTAGTAACCTCCAACTTCCTTCTTCTCACTTCCACGTCTTCTTCGTGTGCTTTTTGGGGTCAGCCGCAGCACTGGAATGTTTTTAAAGCATTTGTTTATAGTGCTGTATGATCTCCATAGGGGCTGCTAAAACAGCCAAGCCTTTTAACTTCCTCTGGCTTGAGATTCCTTTGTCTGGAAAACCAGGGGAAACTGCTAGAGCCAGGGACTGGCTTGTACCTAGCAGAGGGGAGTGGGCTTCCCAGTTTTGCCAGAGTCTATGGAGGTGATACAGTACTATATATTGCTAGGATTTAGTTTGTAGAGCTCCTTTGCATACACAATTCAAGGCTTAGGCAGAAGCATAAAAGATGAGTTTTGTGAAGATGCTTTGTGTTAATGGAGGTCCTTAAACACATCTCAGTGTGGCTCTTCCTCTTCTAAACCACACGGTGTGTCCTGGAGCTTTGATGGTCAGTGATGTGCTGACCCCAGGTCTGTTGTCTTCACAGATCGAGCTGATAATGGAGGCAATTCACAAAAACAGGAATCTGCAGTACAAGAAGACCATGGAGGTAAACCGAATCTGGGGCTGTTTCTTGCCATGTGGGTTAATGCTGCTCACACAAACACACACACACACACAGAGTGCTGGGACAGGCTTAAATGAGAAGGGTTTCCTCTTCTGCTGTGACTCAATGCTGTGTCTGTGCGAGTGGTGTGCAGGCTGTGCTCAGGAACATGCCAAGGACAAGGCCAGTGATAGCATTGCAGGGTTGGATACAGATGATTTGGAATCAGAGAATTATCTGGGTTGGAAAAGGCCTCTAAGATGCTTGAGTCCAATCATTTGCCCAGCACTGCAAAGCCCACCACTAACCCATCTCCCCAAGTGCCGCATCCCACACCTGTTTTGAACACTTCCATGGATGGTGACTACACCACTGCCCTGGGTAGCCTGTTCCAGGGCATGAAAACCCTGTCTTTGAAGAAGTTTTTCTGAATATCTACTCTAAACCTCCTCTGATGCAACTGGAGGCCATTTCCTCTTACCCTGTCCCTTGCACCCTGGGAGCAGAGCCTGACACCCCCCTGGCTGCCCCCTCCTGTCAGGGAGTTGTGGAAAGACAGAAGGTCCCCCCTGAGCCTCCTTTTCTCCAGGCTGAGCCCCACCAGCTCCCTCAGCTGCTTCTCATCAAACTTGTGCTCCTGCCTGTTACCGAGCCCTTCTCTGGACATGTTCATGGACTTGATTGCCACTAGCTTTTCACTGCAATCCAAGAGCAGCCTGCCTTGCAAGGCTTTTCCCAAGCTGGAGGGCACCTTTTGTGTCACTCCCTGCTCTGCAGGCAGCCTGTTCCCTCTCAGGCTGAGCTTTTCCCCAAGGCCTCCCCCTGAGGTGTGTCTGCATCTCGCTGTTCCCGGTGTCTATCCTAGGCCAAGCGTCTGTACGAGCAGCGGTGCCGGGACAAGGATGAAGCAGAGCAGGCTGTGCACCGCAACGCCAACCTGGTCACACAGAAGCAGCAGGAGAAGGTACAGGAAGTGGGTGGCCGGGGGGTAGGGGGAAAGGGATGTCTTTCCTTGCAGCTCTCCTGCCCCACAGCTCTTCTCCTAGTTCTGGGTTTTGGGGTGAGGTGAGGTGGCTGGTGATGTTCCCCAGTGGGGCTGCAGTGCCATTGGTGATGCACCCAGGCTCTGCTTCACCTTCCTTCTCTCTCCCGTTATTGGCAGCTGTTCCTGAAGCTGGCTCAGACGAAATCAGCACTGGAGGACACTGGTGAGTGTGGAAATACCATGCTGGGAGGGCAAGGGAAGTGTTTCCAGGGGCAGTGGGTTGTGAAGCTGTGGAGTGGCTTGTGGGGGAGCTCCAGCCCTTTGGTCGGACACGGCTCCTCAAAAACACCTGCCCAAGGTATTGGCAGTGGGCAACCTCCCTGGAGAAGCCTGCATGGCCCCACCAAGGCTGTGTCCTTCTGCTTTACCTCTCATCTCCCAGCCTTTTACCTTCTAGTGAAGGGATTTTTTTATTGAATGTTAATCATGGAATTACAGAATCATAAAATGACTTGGGTTGGAAGGGACCTTAAAGGTCATATTGTTCCAACCCCACTGCCCTGGGCAGAGACACCTTCAGCTGAAATGTGATTTGTCTCACAGACAGGAGTTACCAGCAGAGTGTGACCACACTGGAGAAGATCCGGGAAGAGTGGCAGAACGAGCACATCAAAGCTTGTGAGGTAAATGCCCCTAAACACCTCCACAAGCGTGGTCCTCTGGGTTTGCAATACTGGCTGCAGGCCTCAGGGACAGTGCAGATTTGTCTTCTGAGTATTCCCCTGGCAGTGAAGCAGCAGGATGTATTGCAGCTAACCCTGGGTGTCTGTCTCAAGCTTGGCTTCTGGATTCAAGGCCCCACTGCTTCAAGGTTTCCACTATTTTTTTATTATTTTTATTTTCCACCAGCTTTTAAAATTGGCAGAGTCAAGGTAGTGACATTTTTGCCCATTACCTGCGTGCATGTTTGGTGTGGCTGTCATGTTGAATAGCTGTGGTCACCTCTGGATACTCAGTGTCTCCAGGCCAGTACATCCTAGAGCCTCAACAACAACTGGAAGAGTCTGTCTGAAACTCTGGAAGACTTTAGATGACTTCTCAGCAGAGGCTGGTGGTGGTGGGGGATGCAGGTGAAGCCATCTCCACATGCAAGCTGTGCCAGGAGTTGTTCAGCTTGTGTCTCACAGACTGTGCAGTAGTGTGGGAAACCCTCTGAGTGGGTGTATCAGCCTGAAGCAGACTGCCTCACAGAGAAGTGGTCCAGCAGGGATTTCTAGCACATGCTGGGGAATTCCAGACTGGTAGCGAGAGGGCTGAGCAGCTGCTCTGCTGCTGGCCTGTGATCTGTGACTTGGGGATGGAGGGATTGCGAAGATTGAGATTTTATCCCAGATCTGCTTCAGGCTTGCAACCAGCTTTCCCATTCCCAGCTGTGCTGATCCCTTTCCAAGTTACCTCTCATCAGGCTGCTATTCTACTGTTCCCTTTTGAACTGGAATTTGCTGTCTGGTGTGTGTGGGTGTCTCTGTGCTGGTGTACTTTTGGTGTCTTCTCTGGAAGTCTCTAGGATGGAGACACAGTTTAGTGGTGGGTTGGCAGTGCTGGCTTAGTGGTGGGACTCAATGCTCTTAGACAGTTTTTCCAACCCTAACGATTCTGTGGTGGGGAGTGGAAAGCAGCAGTTTCACTTTCGCAGGTGGATCACATGGAGGTTTTCCTCTCCACGTGTTGAAAAGGTCATAAGCGGTAGCAAGTGTATATGTTCATGGAAATATATAAAAGCATGTGAAACTGAGGTGTACCAGACAGCAGATTTCAAAAGGGTTTAAACCTGCTTGGAAAAGGGTTGGGCTGGAAAGAGCAAGAAGACCAACCAGTCAATACACCTCTGTTTGAACCTGAGCCAGCAGTGTGCCCTGGTGGCCAAGAAGGCCAATGGCACCTGGCCTGGATCAGAAATAGTGTGGTCAGCGGGACCAGGGAGGTCATTCTTCCCCTGTGCTCGGCACTGGTGAGGCCACACCTCGAGTGCTGTGTCCAGTTCTTGGCCCCTCAGTTCAGGAAGGACGTGGAGATGCTCAAACGTGTCCAAAGGAGGGCAACAGGGCTGGTGAGGGGCTTGGAACACAAACCCTGTGAGGAACGCCTGAGGGAGCTGGGGTTCTTTAGCCTGGAGAAAAGGAGACTCAGAGGTGACCTTATCACTTTCTACAAACTCCCTGAAAGGTGGTTGTAGTCAGGTGGGGCTTGGTCTCTTTTTTCCAAGCAGCAACTGACAGAACAAGAGGACACAGCCTTAAGCTGCACCAGGGGGAAATTTAGGTTGGATGTTAGGAAGAAGTTTTTTACTGAAAGAGTGACAAAGTTCTGGAATCATCTGCCTGGGAGGTGGTGGAGTCACCATCCCCTGGATGTGTTTAAAAAAGATTGGATGTGGCCCTCAGTGCCATGGTTTAGTTGAGCTGGTGTTAGGGCATGGGTTGGACTCAGTGGTCTTGAAGGTCTCTTCCAACCTGGTGATGCTGTGATTCTGTGATTCTGTGTTTTCATACATCCCCAGTGCTTTTTATATTGCTCCATAACTGGAACATGGAAATGTTAAAAAAAAAAAGTACATGTGGCACGTGGGGAAATGTGTTAGTGGTGGCCTTGGCAGTGCAGGGGTAACAGTGGGATTCGATGATCTTAGAGGGCTTTTCCAACCTAAATAATTCTGTGACACAAGGGTACCTGTGTAAGGGAAGTGGGCTGGGACCACAGGAGCACAGGGTACCTTGGGAACCTGTACTGCCTTTAGGAAGCTGAGTTGGTCTCCCCAGAGGTAGCAGTGTGCAGGGTGGTCCCCTCCACATCAGTCCTGCAGATTTTCAAGCTTAGCACTCACCTTTGAATTACCTGGTTGCATAGAGGGATCATTGCTCCTTGGGATGAACCAGAGAACTCATGGCTTCCTTGTTTCCTGCAGAAGACCGACACCAACTGCTCTAGGCAGTTATCTTTGTTGTGACACGTGGGGGTGAGAAGCAATCAGGACAAAAGAGATTTGCCCTCGTTTTAAGGATGTTTTGGACAGTTTTGTCTGTGTCATTTCAGTTCTTTGAGACTCAGGAGTGTGAGCGGATCAACTATTTCCGTAATGCCCTCTGGCTCCACGTCAACCAGCTCTCCCTGGGCTGTGTCCAGAATGATGAGGTACCTCAACTGAAAATCTTAATTTTTCTGCATGGGAGGCAAAGTCAAATTTGTTTTCCTGGGCACCTAAGCTGTGTTCTGTCCAAGTTGGGCTGCGGACCTTGACTGACCGCAGATACCAGCATGAGCGGGCAAGCAGAAGGATTGGCCAAAACTGTTGCAAATGGGGTTTCCTCTGGGATTCCCACATTTTTTGAGGGTGGTGAGGCCGTGGCACTCGGTGCCCAGAGAAGCTGTGGTTGCCCCATCCCTAGAAATGTCCAAGGCCAAGTTGGACGTGGCTTGGAGCAACCTGGGACAGTGGATGGTGTCCCTGCCCATGGCAGGGGGTGGAATGGGATGGGCTTTAAGGTTCCTTTCCAACCCAAACCATTCTGGGATTCTGTGCTTCCTGTGACACTGAAGCTTGTGTGCTGCGTGAGTACTGGCCTTTCACTGTGTGTGGGAAGCAATTGGGAAAAAACCTTATTTTTTGACCTGATATATAGAAATGCATTTTATTTCCCTTTTGCAGAAATATGAGGAAATCCGCAAGAGTTTAGAAATGTGCAGCATTGAGAAGGATGTTGATTTTTTCGTAAATTTACGCAAAACTGGAAGTTTGGCTCCAGGTAAGAGCTTAGTAGAATCTGACAAAGTAGTGCTACTGCTCTGTACTCCTCATGGAGCTGGCTGCTCTGGTCAGCATCTTTTTGTGTGCAGAAAACACTCATTTTGCATTTCATTCATTGCCATGCAGCACTAGTCTCTGTCACTTTTGACAGCCCCCGGAGATAATAGTCCTGTTTTTTTAGTTTCCTGATCAGGTGTTTTCTCAGAGAGGGGAAAGACTTAGCAGCTGAATGTTGGTATAAAAAGTATTTTATGTCTATAAGAGGCCTGTACTTTACTGCTGTCAACTTTTCCTAGCTCCTGTTGTTTATGAAAACTACTATAATGCCCAGAGAAATGTGACTCCAGTGAGAAGTCCAGCTCCTGTACCTATATCAAGGTAAGGAGTGTAACATGTACAACTGCAATTGTTACTGCAAATGATGCTCGCTCCCCCAAAACAGGCATATTTTGTTCCTTTCAGTCTATTGGAAGCTTGCCTTGAGGGTATTAGAGAAAAATATTTGCTTGCATGGCTCTTGGTGTGATCTGCCTGTCTGAGGGGAGTTAAAAGCATTTGTGGGTGGAGGGAGGAACTGCAGAGCCGGATTCAGTCTTGTGGGACAGAAGCTGGGCAGGGAGGACACGGTGAAGGGTTTTTCTGCCGGGGGCAAGATGATGACTGGGGCCGAGGCTCATGCTAAGGATGAGTTGCCATTTTGGCTGCCACACTGGGAGAGGAGTCATGTTCAATTACGGCTTCCTGATGTCTCACTCTGGGCAAAGGCATGTACAAAGATGCACCCTGAGGCTCACTCATGAATTTTTCCTTGAGTTAGTGCTTTCTGGTTACTTTTTCCTCTCCCCCTCTGTATCAGGTTCAGTTCTCATGTTTGCCAAGCGGGGTGTGGGTGATGAGCCCACCATGACTTGCTTTGTCAGGTCTCCATAAAGCCCAGGGTGGCCAAACCTCTTGCCCTCCCACCAGCCCTGCGAGGGCAGCTGGGGGTGCAGAACCAGGGCAAAGGGAGTCCCTTAGCCACGCAGATCCTCAGCTCTGTGTTTCCTTCTTGCAGGAGGGGACCCCTGCCCACCCCGACCAGCGCACCAGGTGAGTTACTGCTTTGTGGGCTTTCTGGCCCCACAGAGGAACTCTCTCTTCAGCCATTGCCCAAAGTCCCTTTCCAGCTCTCTTGAACCCCCTTTAGGCACTGGAAGGAGCTCTGAGGTCTCCCTGGACCCTTCTCTTCTCCAAGTGAACACCCCCAGCTCTCTCACCCTGACTTGAGCCTCATTCACTCTTGCATTCCATCCCTTTAACATGGATGGCCAGTGTGTGGTGCTTCTGTTCCATTTAAAGTCATGTAATGAGCACTTTTCATGGGAAACCTGAAGGGTTTTTTTTGTGCTCTGTGTTTCAGGGGAGCCTGATTATGCCACAGTTGATGGCTACAGCTTGGTACATTTCTAACAGTCACAGTAAGTACCCACTTTTGATGAAGAAACGGGGCATAAAAGAAAGAGGGTGAGGAATTTTTTGCCTGGGCAGATAGTAAAATGACAAGAGGGAATGGTTTTATACTAAAAGAGGGTAGATGTAGATTAGCTAGCAGGGAGAAATTCTTCCCTGTGAGGGTGGTGAGGCCCTGGCACAGGCTGCCCAGAGAAGCTGTGACTGTCCCATCCCTGAAAGTGTTCTAGGCCAGGTTGGATGGGGCTTGGAGCAACCTGGGATAGTGGAAGGTGTCCCTGACCGTGGCAGGGGGCTTAGAATTAGATGGTCCTGAAGGTCCATTCCAACCCCAACCATTTTGTGATTCTGTAAGAAAGGATTTAAAATGAGATGAAACTACACAGAAGAGGGACAGTGGAGAAAGAAAGGTCATTGGTTAAGGGATGACATTTTGAGGTGACTGGAAGTGATGCTCCTGTCAGCCCTCCCATCACTTATCTGAGCTGGAGCTGTGGTTTAGACACTGTTGATCCTGTTCTCTAGGTTTTCCAGAAGGCAGAAGACACTGTTGGTCTGACCAGCATGGCAGAGGTGGTGTTTCCAGTTATTTCCAGACACACAGAGCTGAAGTTCTTCTGCTTTTAAAGAGAATATTTGAGGACTCCAGTATTTATTTTTACATTCAGAAAGTGCTTACTAAAATCTGTGCCTTTGATCAGCAAACTCCTTGGATGGATCTTCACACTCAGAGGAAGAAAAGGACCAGATCATCAGGGGTGATCTGTGTCAGAAGAAGTTTTTTATTTGAAGTGCTTCTGAAGTGCAGCCATCTAGAAAGGCTGGAGCCTCCCACTCTGTAGGTAATTAAGAGGTTGTATGTGCCGAGAGCAGTGCTGCATGATGCTTTGGGCACACTGGCTTGTGTTCAGGGTATGTACATCCCTCTCAGATCTCAGGTTTTGTGTGTTCCTGAAGTCTTTTGCCTGTTTCTTAAGTCTTTCATTAGTGGGGATTAAACTTGTCATTTAGATCAAATTTTACTCGTATCTCTCAGAAATCTTACTTAGAGGGGCACCAGCCGTTGCACTGCATGTCTGGCTTAGCTGTAGGTGTGCTCCAGGCTTAAGCGCTGACACTCGAAGCTGATTTGCATCTACCCAGGGAGGGGCTGTACCACATCCAACCTGCTGGGAGGTCCCAGGAAGGATCTGAAGGAATTAGTTCAACTCTTCCAACCACCTCTGCCATGAGGCTCTTGTGAGCTTTTAGGTTCATCAGGTTGTCCCTGGTAAGCTTTGGAGACTAGGGCTTGGAGCAACGTGGTCTAGTGGAAGGTGTCCCTGCCCATAGCAGCAGGGAGTTGGAACTAGGTGTCCTTTAAGATCCCTCCCAACCCAAACCATCCTGGGATTCTCTGATTCCATGATTTAATTAACTGCTGTGATTCTCTAAACTTTGGACTTGTTCTGGCTATGCACCACTGGAAACAAACTTACCTACTGCTGGAGCCGTGAAACTTGTTTTCTGAGCAGATCTCCTGAAAGTTTCTGCCCTTGTTGGTACCATATATATATATAGATATGATTATGGCTTTGATTCAGAAGCTTACGTGCTTCAGGGCTGCTGGTCTCTCTGATGTCCCTGTGTGCAGTGCTGCTTCACTGCTCCTCACTGCCTTATGACACTGCACACAGGGACACAGGACATGGGGATAAACACACAGTTTACTTGTCTAAACCTGGTGCCAGGTCACTAACCTGGAGCAACAGGATTTGCTGTTTTTATGATGTTTTTCAAGTTGCATCTGCATGGCTTCAATATGTGCCTTAGCCCATCAGTCCTAGGGGCTTTTACTGTATTTATTTGTGTGGGGAAGATGACAGCGAGCTCTAAAATCTGCCCTGCTGCCTCACAGTGAGTTGTGTGAAGTGCACATGCCAAGCAATTGACTATCCTATTTTATTTCTGAAAGACCAAGGACACAAATACTCTTCCGAAGGAGCCTGCTGTAGTCTTAGTTCTATAAATATATATATTAAAAAATAAGTTTTGAGTCTTGTGTTGTGGATATGCATTCTTTTTAAAAGTTGTCATGTTCACTTTCTGTTGGGGATAGGTTTGGGACCCATTCAAAGCATCCTAGTCTCTTCTAGAAGGAAACCTACAAGATCACATCCTTTACCTTTATTTCAATACCTTGCTCAATACCAACACAGTAGTGTGAGAAAACACCCCAAAAGAGAATGGCATGAGAAGTGCTTATGATTAGCCATGAGCTGCAGACCACGCAGGGCTGTTTGCCCTGGAAGAGTGTCTGCTCTGCAATAACTTGCATGGTTTATTTTCTGGGATTTTTCCACTAACTGAGCACAATAGTTGCTGTTAGGCTTTTCTGGATGTAGAGGTCCCCCGTGAGGCTGAAACTTGGCTTGCACATTTACTAAGAGCAGAGAAGTAATCCCAAAATAGGGGTGCTGGGGAAGGTTTCCCCCTAGACCCACATACAGTTTACCTTTCCCGTAGATAGTACAAATTCCAGGTTACGCTAATAACATGAGGACTTCTCAAGCCCTAAGTACAAGGTCCCACGGAGAGAACAGTGCCTGTTCAAGGCCATTAACTGGACTGTGATGTGTTCTGCAAGGTGCCACTGAGTGCTGGGCGCACTCATCCTCCTGGGGACTGGGAGAAGTCACTCCTGTCCCAGTGGGGTTCAGGCCCTGCTCCAGCTTTTGCTCCCTGGGGGTGACTGGGAGGATCTGAGGGACAGCAGTTCCAGGCCTGGGGCTGAGCCAGCATTCCTGCTGTGCTGGAGGTGTCTCAGGCCCTGGGGCAGACAGAAGCGACCTCACACTACCCATCCTTGCTAGTGGGGCTTGGCTTCTCATCCCACGTTCCCTCTGGCAGAAGCTTGGGCTGACCCTATGGATGGTCTTTGAATCCCTACAGCAGTCTCTGGTTCACTATAAACTATCTCTGGGTCCCTATGGACAGTCTGTGGGTCCCTATAGCAGTCTGTGTGTCCCTGTGGAGGGTCTGTTTGCCCCTGTGGACGATAGATCAGTCGCTTTGGATGATCTGTGTGTCTCTGTGGATGATCTCTGGGTCCCTGTAGTGGACCCTGCTCATCCATGGAGTGTCTGTCAGTCCCTATGGACAGTCTGTGGATCCCTACGGATGGTTTCTGGGTCCCTACAGCAGATCCCACTCACCTATGGATGGTCTGTGGGGCCCCCAGGACGGTCTGTGTGCCCACGGACGCTCTGTGTGTCCGCATGGACGTTCTTGTGGGTCCCCTACGGACGCGCTGTCAGTCCCTGTCGTGATCTGTTGGTCCCTATGGCTGTTCTGTGTGACCCCATGGACGGTCTGTCAGTCCCCACGGAGTGTCTGTGTGTCCCCACAGACTGTGTGTCAGTCCCCATGGGTGCTCTGTGGGTCCCTATGGACAGTGTGAGTGTCCCCACGGACGATCCACCTGCGCCCCTCTCGGCCCCCGCCCCTCCCTCAGCCGCTCCCTCAGCTGCTCACCCCGCCCCGCCCCCACGGCCGCGGCCCCGCCCCCACCGCAGCCGCGCCCTGTGATTGGCCAGTGCCGCGGGGGGCGTGTCCCGCCGCCCATCGCTCTCTGTGATTGGCCGGTGCCGTGGGGGGCGTGTCCCGCCGCCCATCGCTCTCTGTGATTGGCCAGTGCCGTGGGGGGCGTGTCCCGCCGCCATCGCTCTCTGTGATTGGCCGGTGCCGCGGGGGGCGTGTCCCGCCGCCCGTCCCTGCGCGGCCCGGTGCCGCCTCAGCCGCGGGGCAGCGGGGCCATGGCCGAGGCCGTGCGACCCCCGCGCCGCGCCCGCGCCCGCGCCAAGGTAACCGCGGCACCGACGGGGGCGAGGGGCGTCACCCGCGGGCGGGGGGTGAGGGGGCGGCGAGGAGGTGTCCCGCGTATGGGGGTGGCCGCGCCGGGCCGTGTTTACATCCGTGTTTGTGCGGTCTCTCATGGTGGAGGGTGGAGAGTGGGGGAGCGTGTGTGGGTGATGCTGCTGTGGGAGTTTTTTTTTGTTTCATAGAAGGATTCCTGGTGCTTCCTGCTGTTCTGCACTCCGTATCCATGGATTTGTCGTGTTTGCCGGGCGGGTGACGGGTGTGATAGGCCTTGTGCTGTAGCAGGATGTAAACAAGGTTTTTTTTTAATGTTGTCCTACGGCCTCCTGAGGGGTCCCGTGTCCTGTGGGAGAGCTGGGGGAATGTGCAGCAGTGGAACTTGTGTGCATTTACAGTGTTATAGTGTACTGTGAGGTGACAGTCCTACTGACAGAGTTGGGGGTGTTCAGCTGCACAAGAGAAGGCTCCAGGGAGAGCTCAGAGCCCCTGGCAGGGCCTAAAGGGGCTCCAGGAGAGCTGCAGAGGGACTGGGGACAAGGCATGGAGGGACAGGACACAGGGAATGGCTTCCCAGTGCCAGAGGGCAGGGCTGGATGGGATATTGGGAAGGGAATTGCTGTCTGTGGAGGGTGGGCAGGCCCTGGCACAGGGTGCCCAGAGCAGCTGTGGTTGCCCCTGGATCCCTGGCAGTATCCAAGGCCAGGTTGGAGGGGGCTTGGAGCAACGTGGGATAGTGGAAGGTGTCCCTGGACACGGCAGGGGTTGGAATTAGATGGTCTTTAAGTTCCCTTCGACCCAAGTCATTCAGTGCTTCTGTGATACTACATCTCCTCTAGGTTTGGCTTTGAAATGCTGAGAACACGAGGCCGCATGTAACTCATGACAGTGCTGCTTCTTCTTAAGTTGGTGCTGCAGTTTTTAAGTATCACTCTTCCTAGGTTTTTATCCTGTTTTGATTGTGTTCCTTGCTCGTGGTATTAGTACTGACAGCTTTCTGAAAGCTTTGTTTTCTTCACACAGAATGTTTGTGGGAGTGATCTGAACTACCTCACAAAGTGGAAATGTTTCCCTCTTTCTTGTTGTCCGTACGGACAACCATATAGAGCAAGGGCATTGAAGTAATGACTGTCAAAGCTCTTTGAAGACACTGAATTAATTGACCAGTGTTCTGTAAAACAAGGGTTAAATCTAAGTGTCAGGTGTGGGTGTGCTTCTTGAATAGAAGGCAAGTAAAGATTTGGGGGAAAAGCAATCCCAGGAGAGATACTGTGTCATTGTTTTGGTTTTGGTTCAGCGCCCTGGCGTGTGCAAGGCAGTCAAACCTTCAAACTGCTGCCTAAGAGAATTGGTTCCCTGCAGGAAGATGGTGAGTCATGGATGACACGCTGGTATTTCGTTAAGGACGTGTGTGGTGACTCCAGTCTTTAGCCATCTCTGCCAGGTGAAATTCACTGTGAAACAATTCACTGGAGGTGTCACATGTGAGAACCCTGAATTCTCCAGTACTACACATGACCCATTTCTGGTATTTCTATTGCTATTACTGTGCTCACCTCTGTTAATACCCGGGCGTGCCTGAGGATACAGTTTGTGGGTCAGTCACATTAAGGACTTTTCCATTCCCATGCCACAGAAAAAGCTGTAATCCTTTGAAATGCTGGAATTCTTGTGAGCTGAGAGAAAGGCTGGCTCAGCTGTGGAGCTGCCAAGTGGTAGAATGGAGCCCAGGGCTTTCTGACAATAGTAGTCCCAAAGTTAAACTTGTGAAGCACCAGACTGATTCAAACAGTGATGTGGCAATGCCAGTGCACCTGGAAAAGGTGATGAGGAGGCTCTCTGTCTGTTTGTTTCTGTGGGTGGCACTCAGGTTACTTCAGGGATATTTCCTGAAAAGTAGTAAGTGTCCTTAGAATTCGAGGGTCACTGATGATGTGCAAGGAGAGGAGGGTGGTCAGGCATGGGGCAAGGCTAATGAGCAGGTGCCATCTTCCTGTCCCTGGGAATGTTCCAGGCCAGGTTGGATGGGGCTTGGAGCAACCCGGTCTGGTGGAAGGTGTCCCTGGTCATGGAAAGGGTTGGAATGAGATGATCTTTAAGGTCCCTTCCAACCCAAACCGTTCTGGGATTCTTTGATATGTGGGTTAAGCAGATTTTGCTTCCATGTTAGTTCAGAACCTGATTTCTCTCCTTCTTTCTCAGATGAAATCCCATTTAATGATTATGCCATTTTTTTTGGCTAGGAGAGTGAGAACTGAAAGGCACTTCATAAATTTTAAAAACAGCTGTGTCCGGGAGGGGTGCAGGCTGATATGAGAGCTAAAGGGAGTTTATTCTGTATGAGGACTGCAAGAGGAAATGTTGAGATTGTAGAGGGGAGAGGACCAGCATGTGTTTGTAAAGTGTGTGGATCAATACCCTGTATAAATATGATTTACTGATACAGTATCCTGTGGAAGTTACTGACTTTGAGGTAATTGTCAGGAGATGTTAATTACGACAAGTCCCAGCTTTAAAAAGTTGCGCTGATGTATTTTTAACCTCTCACCTGCAGCTTTAGTTAGTGAGTCAGAGCTGTTTTGTGATCAGAAGTGTTTACAGGTTTTAATATACCAGAAAACAGTATGAAACAAAGCCTGAGTAATTCCTTTTTTGTAAAGGAGCTGTGACCATACGTTCAGAGTAAAATTAGTCTTGAGATCAAGGTGAACTAGTGCCTTGATTTGAGCTGTGTTCATTTATGCTTTCTCTTAAGGCAAAGACATTCAGATGTTTAGTAAAAATACATGTGATACTGTGAGCAAGTTTCCGAAACTGTTGTCTTTTCCCCATTATTATTTCCCCATATTAAAAGCTTGTACTCATTTCACCTGTGTTCATTGTTACGTTATCTGGGTCACCCAAAACTGGAGCGCTGTGACCTAACCCCTCAGTTTTGCTCCTAATAAACTGCTAGTTCTACACAGTTTACAGATTGGCTAATCACTTTGCCAAGTTTTTGTTTTACAAGTTGGCACATGATTTACAGATTATCAAAATCTTTGTTCATTTTCTGTGCTATGCTTTTGGGAAGGAGGCTAATGTACACTTTAGATTAGGTTTATGGGAATTATTTACCCTCAAACTAATTTTAATTTTCAATTGATTTACAATTTTAATGGCACTGTTAAATTTTTCTACATCTCTAGTGTGTATTGCCTGCTGAAAATAGGTATTTCAGTAATTGTTCAAATATCATGATGGTTTTAGAATGTAGCTAGGGGTTACATTCCAGACTCACTTTGTTCTGAAATTACTTTTTTGAAAATATTTTTCATGGATCTGGATCACAGAGTAACTTTTTTTTTTTTTTTTTTTTTTTAGCAATACAGTGAAATTGAGTGACTCTTCTTAGGTATCAGGGTCCTGTTATGTTGATTATTTTCTGTGTTAATGAAACAGTTTGTCCTGTGATATTTATAGATTTTTACTTAGAAATGTTGAAGCCTTGTGCAAGAGCTGACCGAGAAAATACACATTGATAGGCAGTCTTCAGCGGGCAGCTAAAGAACAAAGACTTGCTTGGTATATTTGTTTTTATCTTTAATATTACAAAAATTAGTATATTAAAAAGGGCTTTTGGAGTCATAATGCTGACCAGTGCTACTTTTGGTGTTGGTGGGATTTGGGATGCAAGATGGAGAGATGCACTTGGCAGTGACACTGTTAATTTTTTTGTTTTTTAGGAAAAAAAGAAAAAAAGTACTGAGGAGCCCCAGGTACAAGAGCCTGATGATGTCTTCCTGCCTCCTGTGGCAGAAGGGTCTTCTCAAGCTGGGAGAGTGCAAATGGAACATCCTGGAGAATTTACAGAAATTCAACTTGGAGATGAAGTAGACAATAGGAAAACTATAAATGATGTGTCTGACATCCCCCAAAGTCATTTATCTTCAGCAAATGAAGGGGGTCTGGCAGTCACTCTGGAGCCTCCCAAACATGCAGAAGAGGTCAAAGCTGGTTCTTCCCAGGAGGAATGTGAGGGGGATGTTGAGAAGAGTGAGAAGAACAAGTTGGACAAACCTCACAGCCCTGTGGAGGCAGCTGCTAGTGGATCAGGAAATTCTGATTTGTTGAGTAGTACCTTTCAGTCCAGTGCTGCTGGCCCTCAGACAGTGCTGGGCTTTGTGCGGGACAGAGGAGCTGAAAACCTACAAGATGTTAGAAATCCTCTCGTCTGCTCTTCAGAGAAGCTTCCTCTCAGCACCTCACAGCGCTCTGAGAAATCCAAGTCACGTGTTCCGCGGCCGGGATTCAGGTCGGTTTATCCAGACCTGTCCTCGGAACTGTCCTACGAGAGACCCACCATCATGGCAGTAAAACCCCTGATGCACCACGAGAGGCTGTACCCAGAGCTCCCCTCTGAGCCAGAGCTGGTGCCATTCACCAGGGAGCAGCTGAAAATCTTTGAGCCCTGTTCATGGCTGGAGAACGTTGACTCCTATGCTGAGGAATTCGAGAGTGTGGCTCACCAGGACAGGCACGAGTTCTACGAGCTGCTTCTGAACTACATGCGCTGCAGGAAGCAGCTGCTGCTGGCTGAGGCAGAGCTGCAGGCCATGACAACAGACTGCCAAAATGTGAAGGGGAGATTATGGACTTTCAAGGAACAACAGAAAACTGTGCAGGTGCTGTTGCTGAACCTACTTTTGAACCCAAACTAATAGGAAATTGATTTACTTGCTGCCAGGTTTATTGTACTTAAGCTGTTTTGTTGTAAAAGAATCACTGAATGTTACAGGTTGGAGGGGACTTTAAAAATCTGATCCCAACCCTGTGTGCTATGGACAGGGACACCTCCCACTAGACCAGGTTGTTCAAGGCCTTATCCAGCCTGGCTTTGAGCACTGCCAGGATTGGGGCAACCTTCCTGGGCAACCTGTGCCAATGTCTCATCACACTCACTGTAAAGTTTTTTTTTCCTAGTATCTAACCTAAATTTCCTGTTCTTTCAGTTTAATCCTTTTAGTCCTTGTCCTGTCACTACAGTTCCTGACAAAGAGTCCCTGTCCAGCTTCCCTGTAGGCCCCCTGCAGATACTGGAAGGTGCTGTGAGGTTTCCATGCTCCTTCTTTTCTCCAGGCTGAGCAGTCCCAACTTTCTCAGCTTGTCTTCATAGGAAAGGTGCTCCAGTCCTCTTACCAACTTCTTTGCTTCCTCTGGACCTGCTCTAACAGTTCCATGTCCAGAGATTATTGCCTATGCTTTCTGTCTCTCCACTAACCCTCAATACTTCAGAATATCATCCTCTTGAGACTTAAGTTTGTTGTTTTATTTTTAACCTCTGACATGTGCAGGGCACAGGGAGATGTATTGGTGGTCTCTTTTGGGGTCAGAAAGAATGAGCTGTGTACACCCAGTTCTGCCCGTGGTGTCAGGTGAAGTTTGTACCACAGCACTCCGTGCAGGCGTGGGGGACACGTGGTGGAGTGACTGTAGCAGTGATGTCCCATCTGGCCTGCTGCCAACTGTAGGGACAGTTTCCATTGATGTCATTCCTGCTGTCAGAGTGGCAGCTGCAGGGGAGCTCGAGTCATGCTCAGGAGCAGCCCTGTAGCTCAGAGGGTGTGTAGGCCCATCCACTTGCAGTAACTTGTTCCATAAGTGTAGCTGTGGTTTTTCTTACTTCCAGAGTGGTCATGGTACTCTGTAACATTTTTGTCTGCAAAACAGAGGGGTTTATGGAGCTCTTTGGGGCAAACATCAGAAAAGTTTCCCCCAGACTCCTCCTGTGACACTTCCCTTCAGAGCTCAGCATTACAGTGGGAGTGAATGAAAATGTTCTGATGCTGTTTATAGCCCACACATCATCAAAATTGTCTGAAGATGCTGAACACCTATGCATAGGGTAGATTTTACTATTTCTGCGAGTGCAGTTCATCAGAGTTGAGGAATTGAACTGATCTCAATTCTTCCCTTTTTCTTGGGGAATAACACTGAGCCTCACTGGATTCTCAGGTTTGCAGGGATCATTTTTTGGTACTGAAAGCAATTTTGGCTTTACTCTTGCATCCTCTAAGGTCATCACAGAGTTGTCTAAGATTTCTACTTGCTTTATTTCATCCCAGTTCAACATATATTTATGTCCAGAATAATTGTTGTCTTTATACCAATTTAAAATTCTTATTCTTCTGATTTAGGAAACACAGGGATGCTTTCAAGCTAAGCTTTCAAAGTGCTGGTTCTGAGGAGTGTTTCTTGGTTGCATACAAGATTAACAGGAATGTTATTTATGAAAAGAATAGCAAGAATGTTACTTATTGTAGTTTTCTTTTGCTGAAGAATTAGAGACAGGGCAGAGGAAAACTGATTTCAGCTTTTAATTTCAGTTTGGGTAAAGGTTAGAGTGTAGGTAATTTCTGAACATTTTAAACATGCAGTGGAGAATTGCTGCAAATTATCAGTTGTGGGAGTTATGAAAATACTTGTTTTGTTCCAGTACATGTTTTAGCTTTAAAACAGCAGATCCAAATGTTTATGAAAATCTATAAACTAAGAAGCAGGTGTACTCACTGGGAGTGAGACACCTGGTTTTGTTCACATCTCTCAGTGCTGCAGGCATGTAACTTCTGGCTGTTTCTAAACCTGAGTTACTGAGGGTTTATAAAATATTTTTTCTTCAGAAGCCAAGGATATGAATCTTCAGTAATCAGTAGCACAGAGGATATTGCCAAATGTTTGTATTTTCCATTTATGAAATGTCCCCTCTTATGAAGGCTTTGAAATCCGTTTAGGAGAGGGTTATATCATGATTGATTTCTGTTACGGTGACCCGGCAAAATGTCAGAACTGCTGACATAAAATATTTGCTCTCTTTTCAGGGTGTGTGTGCAGATCAGTGCAAAGTGACGGGTCACCACCGCTACCAGACAGTGGAGCTGAACGACAGCGTGCTGGGGGAGCTGAAGAAGCTGTTTGAGGCCAAAGCAGAGCACGTGCACCAGACCCTGGCACTGCACTCCTACACTTCGGTGCTGTCCCGCTTGCAAGTGGAGTCCTATGTTTACAGGTTGCTCAGCAGCTCATCCCTGCTGAGATCTGTGGCCCTGCAGCAGCAAGAACAAGGTGTGTTTGCTGGTCTGGACTGCTCCCAGTCCTGGTCAGGGTGCCCAGCACCTTGTGCAGCTGCAGTTTTGGAGTCTTGTGGTGGAATTTGTGTACTGGAGTGTTTGTCTTCTGATACAAAAAACTGTTGATCTTATGTAGGGATCAGTGAAACTTTTTTCTGACAGGAAAATCTCCCATTCCCTTAACTTTATCATCTGGGCAGTAAAAGCTGAATGCAGGAGTGACTTCTGCTGTCTGAGATGTAGACTAACACTGATTACTGTACAGAAACACTGTGTGGATGGGACACCCAAACTCCCAATCTTTTGTTGTCCAAGGCGATATCTAATACAGTTCTTTTTCCTAATTCTAAAATGAGCTGGATATTTTTCCTGCTTTACTTCCTCTTGGAAGGCCATTTGACATCTTAAACTATTAGTGCTTAGAATTAATCTTTTTGGTTTTCATCCTAAGTGTTTGGTTTGAGTTTGTGCCAATATAATCTTCTAGCTAAAGTATTTCCCCTTCTCCTGCCCCAGATATTTTTCTTTCCTAGTGCTCTTCCCTTTGCACTCCCAGATAGTTTATGTGCATAGTAAATGGTGGTTCTTACAAAGCTGATGTTGAGGGAAGGCCTCTTGTGAGAGTAACCATAATATATTCTTCTTATAATTAGTGTCCAGAGCTTAATTATAAGATTAAATAAAGTACTCTTAAGTATTCTTCTCTTACAGATTTAATAAGCAGCTGTGTTGAAATATATTGGTATCTACAGATACAGAGACCAATTTTTTATGCAATCCCAAACCCACTGTTAATGTTGCTACTTCTTGTCAAAGCTTCTTTAATTCTGTTTTTAATTTACAGTTTCAAAGCAGTCAGAAAATCTCTCTTCAGACTTGAGCCACTTGAAGGAATGTATCAGTGTCCTTTTCAGCTTCACTCGCAGGGTTATTGAAGATCCTCAGTTTCACAGTGACCTTCTCATGTGGCTGCAGAGACTGGTGAGGGAGTATACACGGATATGTCTGATCCAGCACACGGGATGAATTGGGGAATAATTTCTGGAAGTGTTACTCTTTCTCTTACTGTCACATGGGCAATGATTTTTTTTGGTGGGGTTTGTTCTACTTGAGGAACCAAATATCTTAGCAGACGTTTAGAATTGATTCCCTTATCTGATAAAGTCAAGCAGCATTAGTGAGGACTGGCACCTGAGCAGCCAGCACTGCTCAAAGTGAACTTAATAATACTCAGTATGCTTTCACTTATTTTGAAAGTAGAACTGTTCAGACTTGTCATGTTTGAGAAACTTTTGTTCTTGCCAATTTCTAAATAAATTAGATTTTAATGCAGGTGTAGAAAAAATAATTACACTGAAGAAAACGGTTTGTGGCTCATAAGGCAAGCAAGCAGATTTTAAATATTGTTCTCCTGTAACATGCTCTGAAAATTTAGGTTTGTTAGAAAGTGTGAGAAAAGAAAGGAGCTGTATTACTCTAGTTAGCAAAACTGTGAGAAAATGAACTTTGAAATTATTTACTTGATTTCTATATACATCCCTTTAGGTGTCTGTGCTGCAGAGAATTGGCTGTCCAGGTGACCATCTCTTCCTCTTCAACCACATCCTTCGGTGTCCGGCTGGCATCAGCGACTGGGCTTGTCCATTCATTCAGGTGTGAATGTTTAATTCTTTATCGTCAGCAGGTTGGAGTGGGAGAGGCCTGGGTAGAAGAGGAGAGTGTCTTGTGCGTGCTCAATCTGTCATGACCCACACTGCCTTTCCAGGTGTGTGGAGTCATGGTGGCAGCTTTTATCCATGTTAGGCCAGCCATGTGCAGGTAACAGCAGAACACACTGCACTCTTAATGGAGAGATTCCATATGAAAGGGAGTCAAGGCCTCATGCACCAGGCTTTGGGAGTGTTCTCCAAAAAGTGGAAAGTGTATTTAGACTTGAAGCAGCAGCTGTATATGAGAAGTGAGATTGGAATCAGGTCTGTGATGTGTGAGGGATCAGGAGGAGCAGATTTTTTTATATCCTGTACATTGAAATGGCACTGGTTTTTGTGGGAAGTTCAGAGGCAAAGGAAAGGGTTCACTTTGTCTAGGTCAGAGGGAGTGCAGATATCCAAAGGCACCAGGATGTTCTTTCAAAGAACATATTTGCTCCTCTAAGAGGAGAAAATGTTGGAAATACAGCCAGAGGAAAAGGGCTTCAATACACTGAGAAGAAAGGCAAACAATGCAATAAAAGTATGGAATAGAATAATTTAGGGTGGGAAAGACCCTTAATGTCACTGAGTCCAATCAACCTAATGTGGTAGGATTTCGACTTCACCTGTGCTCAGTGTCTGAATTAGCCCTGGTGCCCAGACCTACATGTGGAACAAAGAGAGAGGTTGTCTTTTTTTTTTTTTTGATGTGTTGTTTTTATTTTCCCCCCTCCTTTACTTCTTATAAGTAATTCTTTTGGACAAGTCACAGTATTTTGCCATGGCAGTACTTTCACCAGGGTGTGGTGCTGTCTGTTACGGATTCTTTTTAGTGTTAACAAAAACCTAGTGAGTTGTGGATTTCTCTGCTAAGATTAATTTGCCCTTTGCTTATTTTGATTTACTTAGATTTTTGCATTTAATTTCAGATCAAAGTCTTGGATAACCCATCAGGTGTCTTTCATTTCATGCAGTCTCTTGCCTTGCTTATGTCTCCTGTCAAGTAAGTATGAACATTACTTTTAAACATGTTCTGATTATTTAAGAGTAGAAAACACAACACAATCTCCTTGTAAAACTCCAAAAGTTCATTGCAGGTAAAGTCATAAAAGTGGGCACAAATAGATTCACAGTTTAATTCAAACTCGTTTTACTCATTCATCTTAAAATTCAGCCTTGGCAGTACCTCCTTGTGCTGTACACAGTATGATGCAGCTTTCTTTCAGCTGTGAAATAGCTTGTGAAGGCTGACAGACCCACAGGTTTTGTTACTGTGGGTTCTGAAGTATCTCTTGCTTTGCACCATAGCCTGTATTTTATATTGTCTCTGCAATATAATCTCCTGAGTAAAGGTGTTAAGCTGGTGTACACACTGGTTGGACCTCTTGATCTATTTTCCATCCTTTTTATTTTTGTTTTTAATTTTTAAAATGTAGAAGGAATGTGGTGCATGGGGAAGCTAGTTAATGACATTAGTCATTAGTGAAATCTGTTACGTTCTCCAGATAAAATACACAACTTGCCTCTCCCCCTGCCCAAATTTTGAGGTCAAGGAATCAAACTGCTGGTATTTAGGGTTGTCACTGTGATCTTGATAGTCTGTCTCTTACTTAAGTGAGAGTCTTGATTATTGAAAGCTTTTACTTTAAAGGATTTTATTTTCACATTTCCTTTCTGTCTGGGGAAACCAGTGTATCCTGAGAGAATGTGTGTTGCCAGTGCCTTTTGATACTTGTGTTTGGAGCAAGGGCTAACTTAATGTGTCTGGGCTGACGTTCTAAATGTTGATACCAGAACTCAGAGCCTCCACAGGGTCTGCTCTTACTGCTGAAAGAGCTGAGGCTTATGTGTTATCTTATCTTGTTCCGGTCCTGAATGTCAGGAACCAGGTTATCCTAGAGTCATTTAAAATCACAGGATTGTTTAGTTTCGGAAAGATCTTTAAGGTTGTTGAGTCCACCCTTAATGCAGAACCACTGCGTTCACTGCTGACATGTCCTCTGGTGCCACATGCATGAGCCTTCTGAGCACTTCCAGAGATGCTGACTCCACGACTGCCACGGACAATCCGTTGCAGTGCCTGACCATGTTTCCAGGAAAAAAATTTCCCTGATACCCAATCTAAATCTCCTCTAGTGCAACTTGAGGCTGTTTTTGGTCCTATCACTTGTAATGTGGGAGCAGAGCCCAGTTGCTCCAATTGCTCCCCCTCCTGTCAGGGAGTTGTGCAGAGCCACAAGGTCCCCCCTGAGCCTCCTTTGCTCCAGCCTGAGCCCCTTTCCCAGCTCCCTCAGCCGCTCCTGGGGCTCCAGCCCCTTCCCAGCTCCGTTCCCTTCCCTGGACACGCTCCAGCCCCTCCATGTCTCTCTTGTCCTGAGGGGCCCAGAGCTGTCCCCAGCACTGGAGGTGCCTCAGCAGTGCCAGCACAGGGGACGGGCCCTGCCCTGGGGCTGTGGCCACACCCTGGCTGGGACAGCCCCGGTGCCACTGGCCTCTTGCCCACCTGGGCACCCCTGGGCTCATGTCCAGCTGCTGGCACCAGCACCCCCAGGGCCTTTTCTGCCAGGCGCCTTTCTGCTTTACTTGCTAATTTCTTCCTCTTGCATTTGGGTTTTTTAATATCCTCCCTTAACTGAAATACTAATTAATTCAAAAATTTTAATTTTCTAATCTTTTGCACTTGATTTTTACTATAAACCAGAAATCGTGTGGACTTCATGTGCCATATGAAACCAAGTGAAAGGAAAAGTTCCTCTTCATCTGGGAAGGAATCTGGGAACTGGACTCTGGTAGATGAAGGAGGAGAAGAGGTACAGCAGACACTTCTTTTGTTTCTCTTTTTTTTGTCCTTTATGCTTTTGCTCAAGCTTATTGATCTTTGTGAAATGGGTGAAGAAACTCTGACTTGTTAAGATAAAAAGCGTGATTTGAAATTTACTTCTGTTTTGCTCTCCTTTTATCTCTGTGGTATAACTGTAGAGAGTGGAGCTTCCAGTAGTGAGTATTAGCAGAGAGAATTCAAATATTTCAGTTACTCCTTACAAAACTGTAATTAATACAATAGTGAAGCGCTTTACTATTGGTTTTATTGTAAAGCTACTGACAACACCTTGTATTTGTCTGTAGGATGAGGATCCCGAAACAAGCTGGATTCTACTCTTGGAAGATGACTTGATTGCTCTGTTGTCACAGTTCCCATTTCATGAACTCTTTCAGCAGGTCCTTGGGTTTAAGTCTGGAGGTAAATTGGTTGCTAAAGAGTTATTCTTCCTTATGCTTATGCTAATTATATTAATGACTACCACTGCCAAGAGTGCTACTGCATCATGGAACTCTCTGTGAGAAGTAATAATGAACCTGTGCAACAGGTCACAGGCTAAAGAGATGAGATGGAAGTATATGCCATGTGTATGGGAAAAATAAAAACCTTGTAGCAATATGCATGCTAAACATTGGAGTCTTTTCCCTTAGTTTGGATTTGGTTGCCAGAAGTGCTTTCAGAACCATTTTTCCCCCTTGTCTCTTAGTTGTAATGTTACTGTGATTTTTCTCTGATTTTTTTTCGAAATCTCTGGGGAAGTACATGAAGACAATTGCTTGCCAGAGGTCTTATTACCTCCATAGTTTATTTGTAGTTGCATACTTAGCAGGTATTTATTGTTCATGTCATAAACAAGGCATACATTTCAGTTCACTATATGGTGAATTGTTGCTTTGAGTGCTTGTCAAATTATTTAAAAATCCATAATTCACACTTCTCTTTTTTTTACTGTTATTTTTGTGTCTCCGTCTTAGGTGCTTATTTTCCTGAAAAAACATCTCCCCAGGAGATGATGAAGATTTTTGCCTTTGCAAACTCCTTAGTGGAACTTCTGTCGGTGGGGTTAGAAACATTTAACAGAGCACGGTACCGACAATTTGTGAAGAGAATTGGCCAACTCATCAAGTAAGAGAATTTTTCTCTCTAGTGTGATTTAATCTGTTTTATACATGTATTTGCTATTCAGAGTTGCTAAAAAGCTCCAGAACCAACCATCAAACAACCAAAACAAACCCAAACCCCACCCAAACAATTGTCAGGTAGGTTTTGCTCTGACAGTTGGTCAGTTCAGGGTTAGCCAGTCTGGGAATCTGAAACGGGGAATTGCAAACTCTGAATCCTGTGGGTACAAAGGAGCCAGGTGAGCTGTGGAACACCAGTGTGACTTCCATCAGTGATGTGATTAGGTTTGTCTTGGGTAGTCACTGAAACCCAACAAACAGAAATTCTTTGAATTTCCTCTGTCTATAACCAATGTTACTGCTTTATTTCCATTGTTGTCCAGAATTGCTTTGGGGTTTTTAATTTGCTTCCTGCAAATTATCCTGGTTTTGCAGTAAGTAAATGTAATTGAAATCTAAAAGTTGCTCTTTATTTTTAAATCTCTAGCATTCCCTCTGTATGGCTTCTGTGAGTGTGTTCTTAAGGGGGAATACAGTCAAATCAGAAACAAAATCTTTTTCTTTGTGTTATGTAGGGAGTAACTTTCTCAGTGTAATTTTTCCTGTATGAGCTTACTGCTTGTACTGCCGTTTCATCCTGTATAGTTACCTCAAGGCTCCAAAGGTCACACACAAACTAATTTGCTGTAACAGAATGTTAAGCCTTGTTTTCTTGCAAAACCAGGGAAGGAGAACACAGAAATCTGACTGATGCAATTTATATAGAAACCTCTGGAACCCAGAGGGCAGAATGTTGGGCATGTCTCTTGTGGCTAGACCCTGATCTGGTTGTCCTTGTCTGTGTTTTCATGGGGTGGTGACATACTTAATGATCCTTTGGCTTGTTTGTTCTGCTCTGTAGGATGACACTGTGTCATGTCAGTGACCACTGGGCCCAGTATGTTAGTGGCAATAAACAATACGGATCACTAGAACACCCCTACTCCGTGGAAAAATTGCAACTGGAGTTTGATGAGCTGTTTTTTAGAGCTGTTCTACATGTTCTGAAGGCAAAAAGGTGGGTTGTCCCTTTACTGGCTTCATCTTGGAGGAGTTGAATACTTGAAACTGGGCTTTGGAGTAGCTTTAAATACTTAAAGGTTTAAACAAGACTGAAATAAGTAGGATTTTTCAGTGCATTGGTAGCATCAAGATGAGGAGGAATTATGCCATGGATTGTAGCATCTGACAGAAGCTCTGAAGTCTTGGTCAGTTCAGAATGAGGTTGGCTCAGAATCTGAGGTGCTGATACCCATCCTCGCATTCCTCATTCTGTTGCACAGCAGAGGTGTGGGCAGGAGATGTCTCCTTTTCAAATGTTGGGATTTATCAGGGGGGACCTGTTCCTATCTGCCTCTTCAAATCCAACAGGTTGGGAGTCTGGCTGTTCATGTCCGAGATGCCTTACGGAACCTTGTCCAGCAGCATGCTTTGGAGGCTCTTCTTTGTCATGCACTGTGCCGACAACGAGCACCTGGAGCAGCTCTGCTCTACTCTGCAGCCTGCTGACTACAGGCAAAGACTCAAAGGTAAAATTCCCCCACAGAGAACCAATTCTAATCCATTCAGCTGCTGCTGCATCAGCTATGGGTTTAACTCTTTGCAGGTTGCATTGTTAAATACACCCTTGAGAGCATGACTGGTCCAGTGGCCTTAGAAATGTCTTGGGCAGTTCATGGTTTTCCTGTAGCTGTTTGTCCAAGTCGTCATTTTAACAGCAATTGATAGATTTACTGTCCTTGTTTTCTCTCTGGCTGCCTCAGAGCTGCAAGAGTGACATGTAGGAGGTACCTCATGTATTCTCATATCACCTCCCATCTTGACCTTCAATAGTATTTGGAGAGTGAGGTTTAAATCCTAAAGTGCAGAGTTCTGTATCACTTAGGGTTGGTGTGGCAGTTTTTTGGTTGGGTTTGTTTGTTAGTTTTTTTTTTTTTGTGACTGGTTGACTGTTGAATTGTTGATAGTTCTATAAAGTATTTTTAGAGTCCTCTTTTTTTCCACTAAACTTGCTAGTTTTGGTTTCAGTAACTCACATTATCATCCACAATGATGTTTCCCTTATCTCAAGCCTTCTTTTGATACGTTTCTTGTCCTAAGTGGCACCCTTTTATTTTTATTTCCTCTGGACTTGTGTCCCATGTTGATCTTCACAGTGACTGTGATGTCTTCAGCTGTAGCAGAGCTATTTAGAGGCCAGCTGGAATGCTAGTTTCCCTTTGCTGCTGCATTCATGGGTAATATTTCAGAACTTGATTGACAGGGGGACAGGTAAACAAGCAGTAACTCCCTACTTCATGGCTCCTTTGCGGTCTTCAGGGGGAGAAAGTCTCGTTTCTGTCAGTTTGATTTCTCAGCTGTCTGGTATCTGAGGTAGCTGTTACTCCATCTGCCAAGTCTTTTGATGGAGAAGCAGGAGACAATGGTGGTCCTGAGATGTTACTGAATGTCTTGACTGTGCAAGCTCAGCTAATATTTAAGGCAATTTGCACAGAGTGGGAGAGAGATACCAAGATTATAGTTGTTTACACTTGATGAAGTGCTGATCTGATAAGCACTTGCCAGCCAAAACAGTAACTGTTACACTGTTTCTGTAGAACGTCTTTATTTTTGGTTTTGCTAGAAATTTTTTACTGTATCTATCACGTGTTGCAGTAACAAACACAGTTTTTTTTTTTTTTTAAATATATAATTTTTTTTTCAGGTGTTGTTTTGCTTCTAGCTAACTTTTATGTTTCAAAATCCCTGGTATGCTGATGCAGAATTTCTTTATCCTCTTCATTCTCCTCAGTGGGTTATGTCAGCATAATACTGTTTTTCACCAGTGTCTAGACAGGGAATATCAGCAGTTCTTTCAGTGAAATCCATCTAATCTTCTGGAATATCTTCTTTTAACCGACACTTAATGAATTAATGCTTAATTTACTGTAATTCATACCCTGGAAGACCATGACATTAATTTTCTGTTGGGAGAGGACCTTTTTTAATGATTTTCCTTCCCAAATTAAGCTTGAGAAAAGGATGGTGAATCTGCAGGTGGAATGAAGCCTTGGTAATAGATGGAAGCTTTTGGCATCAAATCCATAGGGGTGGGAACATAGTTGCGGTTCTAGTGAGTGGCATCCCTGCTGTGGCAGGGATTTGGAACTAGTTAATATTTAAGATACTTTTTAATCCAAGGATTCTATGATTCTGCTTCTGGTCACAGTTCCCTTGCTGCCAGTACCAAGATTTGAGGAGCCACTGATTTTTAGTGTGTCTCTGGAAGGGAATAGGGCCAAGTAGCAAGTAAATGGTGAAGATGTTGTTTCTCCACGGTGAGACGACAGGGTTTAGGCGGAGTCTCTCTGCTTTCCTTATTTCTTGTCCCCATCCTTCAGTCCCAGGCTATGGCTTGGTGTGGAGTCCACAGGTGACCCCTTCTCCTCACTGTGGGTCACTCTGCTATGCTATTAGATACAGTAATGGTGTGGTCATTTTTGATGTCCTTCTGCATCACCTTGAAAAAACCTTGAAGTACAAGAGGAAACACAGTTGTCTGTAACTTCTGCCATAAGAATAAAAAAGTAGCATTAGGAAAGGGAGGGGAATGGATGAGGCACCCCCTGTTTGTCTGCTGTATCTAGCAGGAGGGTAGGTTGTCTTACTGTTTGGAAGAAACTGTTTTCCTAAGTTGCACAATCCTCTAACATGCTGTTCCATGAACTGTTTTGCCTATACAAGCCTGACCTTCTCAGGTTGGAGTACAGTTGCAAAATTCTTGAAAGCCCTTAAAATAGAATGTAACCTAAGTGCAAGTGTTTGATCACAAGCACGGTGAGCACATGCCTGTTCAGGTTAGGTAGCTGAGTGCCACAATGGGTGCTTTTTCTGTATATTCAACTGCCACGATAAAATCACTGTAAGCAGTGTTTTCTGGCATGTTGTGGTTCAGAGAAGGCAGATCACTCTCCAAAACTTTTTACAGCTCAAATCCTGCTTTCAGTGTTTGTTTTGCTGCACAGTCTCTGTTTAAACTTATATGGAAGAAATAAAAAACAAAAAACATTTTGAAGCCCTTTACAGGTTCTTTTGTATCCTTACCTTCCTGTTGTCCCATACCCTGAGGAATGGAATATTTTTTTGCTTTTGGCAGTATCTCTTTTGGCTTTAAAGAGGAAACCTGCCTTGAATTTGAGTGAAAGCATCTCTTAGCCTTCCCCCTGTGCAGGTTCAGTTCTCTGTTTTCAGAGATAGATTCCAAACAAATGCATCCAGTATTTTTTCTTGTATTGTATTTGGGAAACTAAAACTTGCCTTTCCTTGTAGCTCTTGGGCATAATCAAGACCTGGGGCTAGGTCCTTGCAGAATTTTTATTTGTAGCTGGCATGGAATGATCTCCACAGATCACTTTTCTAGGATTTGAGTGAATAACTTTATAGATGCTGCTGATGTGTGTCCTTTGACTTTCTTTCTAGATCCGGAGCACCTTGAACAGTTTGAAAAGTATCTCCAATCAATGAACTGCTCGGAAGAAATCTGTCTGCTCACCACATTTGCTCAGATGGCACAAACCAAACGGGCTGATGTTGATGAGGATTTTATCAAAATCATTGTTTTGGAGATATATGAGGTTAGTAATGTTACTGGGTCCATTCAGGAAAAGAAGGAAAATTCTCTTTTTATTTGTAACAGTGGAAGGTGTGAAACTTTCATGGCTTCTGTAGTTCATTCTACTATGGAATTAAGAAAATGCTACTTTAAAAAAGTACTGAATTAAAATTGCCTGAAGTACTTGTTTTTTTCTGGCAAAAAGAACAGCTTTTCTGTAGGCAAAGCAAGAGTGAAGCAAATGAACAAAAATATATTTCTTTTGTTCTATTTTTCTCATGCAGGCCTAACTGATAGCTATGAAATTCCTTACCTGGTGTTTTTTCTGTTGTTTTTGGTAGGATTTTTTTTAGTGCCCATGTTGTTCCTGTGTTTAGTTTTGGACATTTTCTTTTGGCATGGTGACATAGAACTTTCCTGATCTTCTAGGCCAGTCAGTTTCTCTTTTCATATTGGCATTTATCAACTTTGTATGATGACCAAGAGCAATTTAGTCCTGTAGTTTCCAAAAGGCATTTTATTTCTGTGTCAGTGGAGGTCAGCCAGAAGCAGTAATTTCTCCCTACTCATCTTCCCATCTTCTCAGGTATCCTACATTAGTCTTTCCACAAGAGAGACATTTTCCAAGGTTGGTCGAGAACTCTTGGGAGCCATTGCCAGCATCCACACACAGATTATTTCTATACTGCTGGATCGGATTAGAGAGACCATTGAGAAGGTGGGGATGGTAAGTGCTGATGTCCATCATTTAAATCAGACACCTAGTTAAACCTAGAGGCCATACCAGGCTGTGTGATAAGACATGGCTTGGTATGAGTGGATGTGTTAAAAGGTCTGTCTGTGGGGTGTTTTGGTCATACCACCCTTTCAGATAGCAGGGCACAGTGCTGATTATTGTTGTGTGCTGAGTCCTGATTTGCACTTTTTGCTCTCTCTCCTCAAAGGTTTCTTTATATCTGTTTAAAGAACTGCCACTGTACCTGTGGAAGCCTTCTTCATCTGAGATAGCCCTGATCCGTGACTGGTTGTTAAATTGCAGCCTGACAACAGTGGAGAATAAACTGGCCTGCATTATTTTGGAAGGGCTGAACTGGGGATTTGGTGAGCATGTATGTATTGAAAACAGGAGCCTTGAACCTCCTCAGTGTTTCAGAGCAGAAGTTTAACTCGACCTGGGAGCAGAGCAGAATTAGAAAACAGTTAATTAATGATATGCTTTTATATTATGGCTGTAGACCTAATGGTGCAAAATGTGAATTTCATAATAATTTTACAGCACTCTGCCTGAGGATTTGCTTGTGCTGTACCTGAGTTTAAAAGAGATATTTAAGCAGGAATTTTTTCTCTCTAAACAAGAGGAAACAGCTGACCAGACAATTTTTATGAGTCACATGAATAAAATGCTTTTGGCTTCAGAAACAGAGGAATCCTCCAAAAAATGTGTAGGAGAGTGGTGTGACTGTAGTTTGTGTGCTGGTATCTAGGTATGTTTTTTACAGTGCAAGAAAAGTAATGATTGAAATGAGACATTTCAAAACCCTGAGCATAATTTAAATTATTGGAACTTATTCCATAATACTGGGTTGCTCCAGGAGGTCCATGAGTTCAGGATTCAGTTGAGGGTGAATGCTGTTTCAGAGAAAAACAGAAATAGGTTGGGGGAATAATCCTATTGCCTGTGTTCAGTGATACAGTTTTAGCATTGCATTCTGTGCATTTGATCATCCTGAACTCTTCTCTTTGCCATGATGATGGTTTTACATGAATATTTATTTTTTCTCCCTGTTTCTTGTGAACATGTAAAGAAAAATGAATGTTAGGGAAAATTAACACAGTTCTTCGCTGTGGAATAGCAATGCCATGTCTGTTCCCTTTGATGTGGGGAAAAATGGCTCTTTAATGGCAATTGATGGAGGAATTGCTATATTTTCCTACAGAAAAGATGGTGATGTGATTTGGTTTTGTTTTTAAAAGGAAGAGTTCACGTGTCTGTATTATGTAATTTAAAATGGCATCTGTGGATTTTTTGATTAATTATTATATGTTCATAAAATGCACATGGAAAGTGAATATTATGATGCCTTTTAAAAAAATAATCTAGTTGTTGGGCTTTGTATTGCCCTGTGTGAGCCTGGTACTCTTATCATTGAGCTGAATTTTTTTCACTGGGCAAGATTTTTGCCTAGATAATGCAATAATTAATTTGAAGATCCAGGAAGAGATTAGGATTTATTTCTCTGTAGTGCAGCTGAATGTACAGTTGTAGAGACCTTGTAAATGACTCAAAGCTATGTGTTCTATTGCTGTTTTTAGCAGAATACTCTTCACCTGGATCCGGCTGTCCATTCTGAAGTTGCATTGATGGTCCTGGAAGCATATCAGAAATATCTCTCCCAGAAACCATATGCTGGGCTGCTTTCTGAAAGCATAAAACAGGTATCCCTTCTTCTGAATTACGAGGAATAGCTTATGTGATTTACCAAAATACGAATATCGATCTAATATCGATATCCAACTGAGACAGACAAAAACTCTTAACAGTTTAGAGTTAGAAAGTGTATGTTTTATTTTTGCGTGGGATAGCTCCCTAAGACACAGGCCCCGATACAAGCAAACGTGATACCTTTTATTCCCAAATATTATGAATATCCAAAATACAAATGCATATTCATAGTGTTAACACCTCCCATTCTCCACTTCATATGGAAATGAGCTTACATGTCATTAGGCATGCGTAGTGTGTGTTCTGAATTGAGTCGGTGGTCTTGAATTGGGTCAGTGGTCCTAAGGAAGATGAAGTAACTCCTCTTCCTCACTTTGACCTTTTTGCCTTTCTGAGTTTTAACAATCCTAATTACTTTAGTGACCTCTAAGTTTCCTCTTGCGTGACTTTTGGACGAGTTCCCACAAAGGGAGGAAATTGGTAATTGTCCTTGTTCCCTACACCAACTTATCGACGTTTCTATTCCTCATTCTAAGCACAGCTAAGCAAACATACAAATGACAGATCATCAGTTATTTGGCAATCAGTTACTAACATCTTAAAACCCATTTCAGGTCCAGCTCTCCTAACTATTTTAATTAACTCTCACTGGGCCCAAGTTCTTTCCTTTTCCAACTAATACCAACACAGCTAGCCTATAACTAAAATCTTTGTTTCTTCTAAATCTATGTTTCATATGGATGGCTATAAATGGGAAAAGCTGCAGGGCAAGACCTTGTTTTCTCTTTTTTTTCTTCTTCTTTTTAAAGCTGTTCTTTGTGCAAATAGAATTTCATAACATACCAACACTCAGTGTTGTTTGCACCCACAGAGCTATTTGAAAATACTGTTAGGCTTCTGTTGCACATCTGTATGAGAATCACAGAATGGTTTGGGTAGAAGGGACCTTAAAGCTCATCCAGTTCCACCCCCTGCCATGGGCAGGGACACCTTCTACTATCCCAGGCTGCTCCAAGCCCCGTCCAACCTGGCCTTGGACACTGCCAGGGATGGGACAGCCACAGCTTCTCTGGGCACCCTGTGCCAGGGCCTCCCCACCCTCACAGGGAGGAATTCCTTCCCAATATCTGCTCTAATCTACTCTGTCAGTTTGAAGCCATTCCCCCTTGTCCTGCCACTCCATGCTCTTATAAACAGTCTCTCTCTGTCTCTCTTGAAATAGACATTTTAATTTTGACCCACTTGCAGGTTTGTGTATAGTCACACACTGCTCCTCCTTTACTCATACAGAGGTGGACAGTACTTGATTAATGAAAAGCTGTTTCTCCTTTGCTGGTGAGCATAAGAAAACTCAGTCCAGCTCTTAACCTTATTTGAAGATTCAGGTGTTAATCCCTTTAGGAGTTTCTCAGCAGTGGGCAGCACTGTGTGACCTGAGCACACCACAAACATTTATTAAATTGGTTTTACAGCACCCTGGACTCGCGAAGTGATAGCTCCAAGTTACAGAAGGCAAATGGAAGGATAGAAAAGTCAAGATTAAAAAATCCCTGTTTCAGATATTCAGTCCAAGATGCCTCTATTTATTTACTCAGAGGTTTTAGCACTGTGCTGGGCTTTGTCTTCTCAGTATTTCTTGTACGGTGTTTTCTCCTTCTCTGTGGCTTTTTCCCCCAGCCTTTTCTTCCCACACTCTGAATGTTCTTTGTTGTCTGCTCTGTTCTGACTTGCTTCTCTGCACTACTTAACCGTGATTTGTTTCCCTGTGCCAGCCAGATGAGTCCTCTTTTTTAAGCCTGTGTCAGCCCTAGTTGCCACTTGTGCTGGTGAATCAGTCCTTACTTGCATGAGCCTATAACTAGAATTTGAGAGAAAATAGTGCTTAGGTTCTTGTACCGCTACTCAGAGAGGATGAAATATCTGCATTGCCCTCCAGCTCTGCAATTTACACTGCTCTGTCAGAGCATGTACAGTATTTTTTTTCCCAGGGATTTATCATTCCTTCTGACCTAGACAGGGTCTTTGTGACAGTGGACACGTATACATATATCTCTGCCTGTCCACATGCAGGCTTTTTTCTAGGGACAGGCTGCCAGGTTTTAGGCTTTTTGTTGACAGATAGTGTTTTTGCATAGGTTTTTTTATGTTTCCTTTCACTAGCAGTCTTAAATGTTTTAAGCATTATGGAAGGTTGTGTCTGGCTTTTTATTTTTTTTCCTGTATTAAAATTAAAATTTAATTCAAGGTCAACATCTAGCTTGGAAAAATTTAAGCAGACAGTGTAAGTCGATAGCCTTTATCTGAAGGGATGGGGGGTAGGAGAGGGAGGTAGAAATCGAGGCCACAGGAAGAGTGTTTAGATAAACTACATGGTATGTCTAGAAAATGATTGCTGTTAGTCTAATCCTAAAAGATTTGGGTTGAAAGGGACCCCAAAGGTCATCCAGTTCCCTTTCCATGGGCCAAGTCCCAGACCAGTGCCACACGTGCTGTGTCACAGCTGTGCTTCCTCTCATTCCTGCTCCTGCTGCTTTGTTCCAGGTCTCCTACCTGGCCAGCATCGTTCGCTACGGGGAAACACCAGAGACTTCCTTCAATCAGTGGGCATGGAGTTTGATTTTGAGGCTGAAGCTGCACAGGAATGACCGTGGGGTGCAGCAGAGTGGGCTGGCTGTCCCCGTGTACGACACTGCGCTGGACACGGCCGAGTCGGTCATGCTGCACCCCCTGCTCAAGGCTGTGAAGGCAAACATCCCCATCGGCTGCTACCTGGCACTGGCAATGACCACCCTGGGGCACAGGTGAGGGCTTTCTGGGTGTTTGCCTTGGGTGGATGGCCCCAGGGACTGAGCAGCCTCTCTAATGCTTAGCTGAGGGTTGTTAACAACTCTGTGCATGTTTAAAGAGCGAAGGACTTGTGATGCAAGGGATCAAGCAGCTTGTCAGGGACAGCATCTCTGATGAGGAGGAGCTGGGCCTGGTTAGTCTGGAGAAGAGAAGAATGAGAGGGGGATCTCTTTAATGGAGATAGCCATCTCAAAGGGGTGTCCAGAGAATGGTGCTGGACTCTTTTCAGTGGTGTCCAGCAACTGCATGAGGAGCAATGGCCACAACTAAAACACAAGAAGTTTCAGCTCAGCATGGGGAAGAACTTCTTTGCATTGAGGATGGCAGAGAGCTGAAACAGCTGCCCATGGAGGTCATGGATTCTCTCTCTCTGTAGACATTCCAAACCCACCTGAACTCGTTCCTTTGTCTCTTGCTCTGGGTCACCCTGCCTTGGAGGGGTTTGGACTGGATAATCTCAAGGTCTCTTGCAACCCCCATACTCTGTGCTTCTGTGACTGTAGTTGCACAGAATCCCAGAATCACTTAGGTTGGAAAAGACCTCCAAGGTCATTGAGTCCAACCTGTGACCAATCCCCACTTTGTCACCCAGTCCAGAGCACTGAGTGCCATGTCCAGTCATTCCTTAGACACCTTCAGGGATGGGGAATCCACTGCCTCCCTTGACAGCTGTTCCACTGCTTAATAGTCCTTTCTGTGAAGAAATTCTTCCTGAATTATTTCAAACAACTTGCTATTTATTTTACTAACAGTTTTTTTTGCCTTCTGCACTTTAGGGTCATAAGAAATAGGACTGAAACTAGGGGTTAACGTAATTTCTCTGGACAGGAGTAGCTTTGAACCACACTTACTGAAAGGGTTGTTCTGGAGGTCATTTCTTTTATTAGGGCAGAACAGCATTCAGAAAATAGGGAGGAGAAAAAACCCACTCACTCTGGGAATGGTAAATAAAGAGCATTGTAAGAGCAGTGAACCTCTTAGCCATGATTGTGTTCCAACACAGTCTTTTCCAGTGCTTTTAGCAAATTTGTAAGTAAGGCTTTTGGATGTATTCAAATGTACTTGTTGATTAAGGTACAGAGCCACACAAAATTTGATCAATTCTCACCAGAACTTTTTTCCTTGACTCTGTGATCTCTTTAGTTATGCGTTATACTATTCAAAATTTTCAGTAACTTGTTTTCTACATAAAATATTATGTTACTCTTTAAATGAAAAATTATCTGGGCTTTCTTCTCCTTACCCAAGAAAGCCATGGCTTGAGGGTAAGATTGTGTCATAGATACTTCCAAGCACTGGAGTAGTTTGAGACTGATATGAAGGTATTTTGGGTTGAGAGTGGAAATTTTTCTATAACTTTGAGCATGGAATAAAAAACCGAAGAATCTCTTTAGTCTGTTCCAGTGCACCTTCTGTGTTTGGCCTTTGGCTCTCCCTTTCCCTGGAGAGGGAGGCAAGTTGTCCAGGTTAGGCAAGAACAGTGAGCTTTAAAGTGATAGAAACTTGATGAAGACTTGCATCTCCAGTGAGTTTTGGAAGACAGGACACTGATGCCTGGAAGAGAATTTGTGAAGGAAGGAGATACTTAGCAAATATTTGAGAAGGAAATACTAAGAAAATTACTCAGCGATTGAGTGACTCCTGCAGCTGAAGAAAAAACCTCTGGATTTAGCTACTTAGGTTTTCAAAATAAAGTGTAAAGTTATAAATGTATTTACATCTCAGTTCATAAAAATGAAATCAAAACCTTGTCCTCCTTTCTGCTGATAGTCAATGTTTTTTTCTTAATTTTATTTTTGTTTGTTTTCTGACAGCATTGAGAAGTTCTGTGCTGAAGGGATCCCTCTTTTGGGTGTACTTGTCCAGAATAGACATCTGAGAACAGTAGTCCATGTGCTGGATAAAATTTTACCCATGTTTTATTCTTGCCAGTATTACCTCCTGAAGAATGAACAGTAAGCATGATATGTTCATAATATGTTCATTTTAAAATTTTATATATTTATTTACTTAATTTATTAATAGTTGCAGCGGAAGTTAATCATAATGTTTTGGTTTAGACCGCCTGACAGTCTCCCAGACAAATCCTGAGTAAGATTTGGGTGCTGATGTAGATCAAGAACTGTGTTTAGTCCTGATAAGCTGCCTTGAAATACAGTCTGCTGTGAAATGTTCATACTGTGCCCATTGTATTGCTAAACTGGAGCAATTAAATCTGCACTGTGGTTGTGAATCAAAGCCTTTCTATATGTATCTCACTGGTGCTATTGAGCTGGTTTAAAATTCTCTGGAAGCAGGTTTTCTATTTATTATTCAGTAGGACATATTTTAATTTCGTTTGTTGACATCCCTAGGTTTTTATCTTACGTTGAACTGTTCCTTCATCTGGATAGTGGAGTCCCTCAAGGAGTGACCCAGCAGGTTACCCATAAAGTGACACAGCACTTGACAGGAGTGAAGTATGGAGAAAACGTTAAGCTGCTCAGTAGTATGATACAGGTAAAAAGATTATTTAAAAAAGTAAAGGAGGGGAGAGTGTTTAAAAGCAGGCTTATTTGACTGAGCTAGTGTTAAAGGTTAGAAAGGATACTAAACCTGGCAGTTCAGTCACAGAGTACCTGGTATCAAATATTAGTAGTTGGGCTTGGTTTCCTGAAATTCTCCTGCTGAAACTTGCCTAAATCTGGCCGTGCATGTGACACTAACAACAATATTTGCCTGTCAGACTTCTTGGAAAATTCGTATCCCAATACCAGGTCAAAACTGTTTAAAAACGGGAATGTAATATGCAGCACTACTTTCTTGTTTGTGTTATTTGAGGAATGCAGCAGATACATTAATGTTTGAAAGCTTTGCTTTTGGCCATTAATGTGGGCTCTGGAATGGAAAAATGTTCCTGAGTGAGGGAGCAGTAGTATTTTTTTAAGCTCAGAGAGGTCAAAACCCAAAGCTCTCCAAGATTAGAGGGGGGCAATGGAAACAGACCTATTATTTTTCTTCTGTTTTTGTATCTCGAGTTCTTTTACTCAGAGTTAGAATTAAGATGCAGAAGATCAAGAACTCTTGTTTGGTCTTAGTTGTTTATTACATCTTAGCAGTAATACAGCTGCACAGTGTGTGCCTCTTGGTTGGCAGGGTGGAAAATGGCTGTGAGTTCTCATTTCCAAGGTTTTTTAAAGTCTAAATTAACCAATTATGAAATGCTAAGTAATATGTTTTTACTTACAACCCAGTTACTAACCTTTCATGTTCTGCAGTGCGGAACTTTTGACCCAATGACAGAGCACTCAGATTTGTGAAGAAGAAGGAGAAAGAAGACAAATCCACACCCAAAATCCTCCATATTGTAACCTATTATCACCTATATCCCCTAAACCTAATTTTCTACATTTCTACATATTTCACCCAGTGATAAAACTTTTAATTACACAGCAATAACCTCAGTGTTATCACACAATTTAGGAAGCTTTTCCCAGGGTTTTGGATGGAGTACAGTGTACTTCTGAGGATCACTGCCTCTGAGCACTGACAGGCTGAAATTCTCAGAACCCAGGGTTCCAACACACACCTACTCTGGGAAGTCCTTTTGCAGAAACAGCAGGCTGGACTTTAGAAATAGGTGCTATTTATGCCTGCAGGGGTCCTGCTTAAGGCTTCTGTGTCTGTTTTTGCTGATTGCACAAGGTCCTTTGCTCTTCAGACTTCAGAATCTGCAGAAAATTGGAGGCTGAAGATGACAAAGCTGTCCTTACTTGGATATAGAGACTGTTGTTGTAAATTATTTAATTTAAGGATTGGCCCACAGCCTCAAGCAAGTCATACAGTTCTCCAATAAATTCTTAAGCTTTACTCAAAGCTGCAATCTGTTGACTAATTTTACCTTTTAATTTGTCAGACTCACATCTTTCTAAGTGACCAGCCAAACGGAGTGGGGCCAGCTGCAGTCCTGGAGTTCTGGGTGCAGGTCCTTACCAGCCAGCAGCTGTGGCACAGGGACCGCGCCACGCTCTGCCTGCTGGATGACTTGTGCAAAGCTGCTTTTCAGTACAGCCAAGAGGACTGTGTGCAAAAGCTGCTTTACCAGCAGCACAAGGTAAATAGCTGTGGTGTTTTGGTGTGGCTGTTGAGTAAATGGTCAGTTCGTGTGTTGCACAGTCTGATTTTGAGGTGAATGTATTTTCCTGAAGTGCAACAAGAACGGCTGTGAAATCCTAGAATGGTTTGGGTTGGGAGGGACCTTTACAGCCCATCCAGTTCCACTCCTGCTATGGGCAGGGACACCTTCCAGGGAAACCTAGACCAGGTTGCTCCAAGCACTGTCCAGCCTAATCTTCAGCACTTCCAGGGATGAGGCAGCCACAACTTCTCTGGACAACCAGTCGTGATGATGAGTGATGATGGGGTTATCTGATTTGTTACTGAGTGGGTCAAAATTAATGAAATGTCTGATATTTTAATAATAATGATAATAATTATTAATAAAACCAATTTACTATACAATTTTGATTCATATGAGTTCTGTTGTAGTTTGTCTTTTTTGCATTTCAAATATTTGGTTGTTTAGAACAAAAATGGAGCTTCTTCTGAAAAACCAGACACTGTCACTGTAACGGGATGTTTTCACTGAAAAAGACAGTCCAAGCAGTGGTGCCTGGCTGAGCTGAGGTTGGAAAGTAGCAACAGGAAGTGGAAAGGAACCTGGATGAAGATTGAGTGATGCACCTGTAGCTTCTAAATCACCTGCTCACAAAAAAACCCCAGATGTTTTCTGTTTTATGCAGAACGCTTTGGGCTATCACTGTGACAAGGGTCTGCTGTCTTCTCTTGTCAGCTGGATCGTGGCAGGCAATGTCACACCATCCTTTGTGGAGGGCAATGCCAACTCCTCTCAGGTGAGTGCCATGATGGTGTTGTGTGATGGGAAAAGCAGCATACTGGTCTAGGGATCTTTTTTTTTTTTAAGATCTCTTTCTTGGTCACTTTTTCTTCCTATCCCAGAGTTTTCTTGCGAGGAAATCCTACTTTAGCCTAAGAGAATACTGTGGGTTTGTTGCACTAAAAGGAACACGGATATTTTACATGGGGAGAGTTTTGTCTAATCTGCATCCAAGAATTCATATAATAGGATTGGATAGTTAAATTTTCTTCTAATCTGGTATTATTCTTGATCTGTTTAAGAAGACAAAATCTGTAAAGCCAGACTTTTCTATTAGATCAGTCTTTATCTGATAAGTGTTTTGAATTCCAGCTGCTTTCTCTCTGCTTAAGTGAGCTCCTTATTCAAGCAAAAAGGGAAAAAACCCTTGCAGTACCCCAGACAGAGATGTGTAGTGCAGGTGGAAGAGAGGAGATCTTGTTTTACAGAGACTCTCTGGGTAGTTCTGTCAGTTTTCTCTGGTTTTCCCCTTCTTTCCCAAGATTGTACGAAGGGGAAGTTTGAATTTAAGGGTAAAGAGGTTTTGTTGTTGAGATGTGATACTGTTTTTTGCAACTCTGCAGTGAGAATCTGTCAAACACCTATTCCTCTTAAGAGAGCATCAAGCTTCCTGATGCTGCCCCCTGCCATTTTGTTACCAATATTTCTCTTATTTCTGGGTTGTCCAGGTCTGGTTTGCATGGACGGTGTTAAATGTGGAGTCAATATTTGAAGAAGATTCACAGCTTCGCAGAGTTGTGGAGGGGGAGCTGGTTATCAATGCTTTAACTCCTGATCAAGCTTTGAAGGTGAGAGAACTGTTCATCCCTTTTTATTATTTTATTGGAGAGGACTGCTGGGGAAAAGGGTTCCCTTGTGTCATTTAGTTTTTTTTCTTATGTACTACTTTCTTACCAGGATAAAAGCATAAATAATGCTTTACTTGGCTGTGCAGGAGAAAATGTACCTCAGGGAAATTTTCTTTTACATTTTGAGTATGATTGAGTTCTTCTATGTTTAAAAGCTACCATGGAAATATCTGATTTTACTGTATCAATATTTACAGAAAACTAATTCGTGCTTTTACATGAGTTTCTGGGTCATCTAAATGCCTCACAAGCTTCAGTGGATTTATCCCCTGATATGGGGAGTGCTTATTTTTCAGATGGGAAAACATGTCTGTATTTCAAACAGATGATTTCTCAGATGACATGAATTTACAGGAGACTGGCCTTTACTTTTCTCTGTTTTCTGAATTATTTTCCAAGGCTTTCAAAACTGTTCAGGTCTCTCCTTTAAGAAGGCACTTAATCAGCTCTACTTCAGGCCACATTGCAGCATTTTCCAGCTTCTTTGCCCAAATTCAGTTATAAATTCTGGAGTGAAGCAAGTGAAAACCAAAACTGTCCATTCTCAAAGTGTAACTTTTGGCCCATCCTTCGTCTCAGCTGTTTCAGTGTGTTTTAATGAAGGAGGTAGCTCTGTGAAAATAGGTTTGTTTGGGCCGTGTCCAGTACATGTCTTGCATCCTTGGAGCTGGTTTGGAAAACATTTGTTCTTTAGCTTGCATGGCTTGATTCAGCTGGAAAACAAATCGGGTGTGGGCAGTGTGTGGAAAAGGATGCCAGAAGTCTGGTGTAGGGGATGAGGGAGTGCCAGGGTCTGCTCTGAGACTTGGGAACTCAGAAGAGCCTCCCATTCCCCTGCTTCAGGCACAGTCCAGGGGAGCTTGGAGTGGGACTGTTCAATGATTTACTGGATTTGTGGTGTTGCTGAAATGGGGTGCTGCTACTCATTGCGTTGTCTTTGTTCTGCTTTTGCTTCTGTGTCCTTTCTTCACATTAGTTATACTTTGCATTTAGAATTTTCACTAGAGGTATATTACATGTAATCTGGAAAAAGCTAAAAGTAGCTCGCTGGAGATCTAAACCAGGGACATCTACTTCTGTGAGGAAGAACAGTAATTAACTGTAATTAACACCAGTGGCCCATATGTTGGCCTGGTGTCAGAGCCATCATGCTGGGTTTTTGTAAACATCAGAGGTGTAGGTCTGCTCTCCAACGTAACTGTGAGATGGGCAGCTCATCCTTCAAGGCCCATAGCAGATATGTGACGGCTTCCAAAGTTTTCTCCTCTGTAATTACCAAGCGTTCACGCTGTGTTAATCCGCTCAGTTAGCCTGTGACAGCCTGTTACAGCACCACACTTGTCTGGAAATGTTGTTTCTGCAGAAAGCCCAGACCCAGCTGAAGCTGCCCATCGTCCCTTCCCTTCAGAGGCTCATGATTTACCGCTGGGCTCACCAGGCCCTTGCTACCCCTGCAGATCACCCTCTCATGCCTCTGATCTGGCAGAAGTTCTTCCTCCTGTACCTTCACCGACCAGGACCACAGTATGGGTGAGTCTGACTTGCTCCAGCAGCTAGCAAGCACTCATTAAGTGCACAGAAGAAAGTGAAAGTAAGTGCGTTACACTGACTGAACCTGAAAGCAGTGGGTACCAGCAGCTTCTATGGTGAGCCAGTTTATCTGCAGAGATGCTGATTTGACATTTGCAACAAGACTTAGTTGTGCTTTTTTGTTCATTTTTAGATTACCTGTAGGTGGCTGTATTGGAAGACGCTTTTTCCAGAGTGCAGCTCATGTTAACTTGCTGACTGAGATGAAGCAGCGGCTGACAGAGGTAGCAGACTTCCACCATGCTGCCAGTAAAGCACTGAGAGTGGAGAGTCCTGAGGGCAGTGAGAGGTCACCAGAGAAGGCCAGCTGCTCACCTGATTACCTGACTTCACCTGAGCTGCATAAGGAACTTGTCAGGTAAAAAAAGCCTGCCCAGTTCCATCTTAATCAATGCAACTGCCTGAGTAACTGCTACAGCGTAGTTGTAGCTGTGTGAGGAATGAAGGGATGTGACCTTAGATGTACTGCAGGCACTTACTAAAAGCATGAAATCACAGAACCATTCAGGTTGAAAAAGCCTTCCAAGATCAAGTCCAGTATTTAACCCAGCATTGTCAAGGCTGCCACTAACCCATGTCCCCAAGTGCATGGGTGTGCTCAAATCCATTCTTCTGTTTGCACAACTTGTTTGAGAGGGGGCTGGTCTTCTAAAAATAAAACATTATTGATAGATTTGTCACTCCCCTTAGGGAAAAAGCTTTGCTTTTTAATGAATGGTAGCCCCATGCTGGCAAAATATTTATTATTTAGGCATATCTGCTACTCGCATGTACATCACTAGCTATAAATGTAAAAGGCTACTTGGTGTGTATGCATGTTTGTCACAGACCAGGACCTGAATTGGTCTGAGTAAGATTACTTCATCAGGAAATTTACTGGGGACTTCAGCACATGGTTCAGTGCAGTTTACTTAGTTAGCAGCCTAAAGGTGAGTTCTCTCAAGTGTCTTCTGTGCCACCTGAAAAATGGTAAATCTGCTTACCAAAACCTCGCCACAAGACTCCCTTTTTGTCTTGGAGTAGGCTAAAGAGAGGGACACAGTCACTCACTGCCACTCAGCTGCTGAATGCCCACTTTTTTGAGGGATGGTAGCTCCTAAGAGCTGTCTATACCTCATGCACACTAAACTTGAGGCAGTATGTGAATATTCCCAGGAGCTAGTTGAAAAGATGATTTGAAGAGAGTCCCTTGTTCAGGGACCCTGGATGTGTGGAATCTGAGCTCCTGCTCAGTGCTCCCCTCAGCAATCAGTAGGTACTGTACAAACAAACAAGGGGGATCATAAATCCCACCTGGTTGCCTGTGAAAAATAATCCAGAGATGCTCACTGGGTGAACTTGATTAATATTTTCAGTCTTTCATTTAAAAAATGTTTCCCACTCCAACAGAGAGCCAGACTGCTCTACACCCAAATAAATCTTATGCTCAGGAAGTTTAATGACCTGTCTAGTTTCCTAGACAGGAGCGAAATTATTGGTAGGGTTTATAGGGGCTGATTCTTGGAACTGGTGTACTTCCATTTTTTCACCAGTGACACTGATGAAGGAAACAGGAGTTTGCTAGCGATATTTAATACCACAGTGTGAAGATTTAATGGCATTCTACTCCTTCCTTGTCAGGAAGGCTTGGACGGTGTGATAGTGAAAATGGTACCCGTGGGTGGAATGATGTCAGCTGAAGAAAAAGGTGTATTTATGTTACAATTTTAACAGAGGAGGAAATGAGAATGAACTAGCCATGATTGAGACTCTGAAAAGAAATTAAAAGATGTGGCTTAACTCAGGCATGACTTTTTGGAGCGGGCACTGCAGAGAGGTTGTGGGGTGAGAAGCCAATCTTGCTCACATGTAATCTGTTTATTGCTTTGGTCTTTTGAGTGGGGTTGTGGTGATACTTCTTGACATAAGAGACAGTCAGTCCTGGGTCTTATGCTAGTTTGCATAAATGTTTTCTTTTTCAGAATTTGTCCTATTACCTTTGTTGTTGCTGTTCATACTTCTCTAAGAAGCTTCTTTCCACCGCTGGTGTTTAACTTGACAGTAAACGAGTGAAAAAGCACCTGAAGTACCTGTTTTTAACCATGTTACCTTGTAGCATTATTTGTTGCCTTAATTCTAAACCTTAGAACAATCAAACTCACACTAATTTTATTTTTTTTCCTTTTTTTCCCTTTTTTTCTTCCCTCAGGCTTTGTAATGTTTTAATTTTGTGGCTGGAAGAAGAGAGTTTCCAGAAAGGAGATACATACATTCCCTCTTTACCAAAGCAGTATGATGCACACAGACTTGCTAAAGTCATGCAGAATCAACAGGTGAGTTGCTAATAACACTGACAATCTGAAATCTACTTGCTAAAATGAGTCCTTGAAGTCAGTGGGTGACTTGTGTCACTGGTCTTTAATACACATACAGCATGTATGATACCTTCATGGCTCTAACCTTTTTCCTAAAACCCTGTGCTATCCCAAACTGCCTTCCTTTATGTTTGAAAGAGGACTCAGATGTAAATTTCTTGCATATCTGTCATTTCTTGCAGCACAGTAATTTTTCTGTACTGCTCTGTAATTAGTATTAGAGGGTAATTTAATTTGTAACTTTAAATAACAAATGACTGGAAGCCAAAACGTGCTTGTGTTGGTAGTCTGTAAAATGTCAAAGGTTCAAATATAAGTTAGTGAGTGTGTATTATTCTGTTCTTGAAGACTAAAGACTTAGTATAAGCAAAACCCTGCAAGAGGGGAGATTTTGGAAGGGCATTTCCTTATGCTTGCTTTGTTTTCTCTCCTACAGTGTATGTGACTGCTGGAAATACAGCCTGCCTTAGCCTGGCTGCAGTTAATCATGCCATGATCTTTTAAACTATCTTGGTCTCTTGTATTCCCTTTTTAGGAACAGATTTTTAGTAATCTCTCTTTCCCTTTGCCTCTTATTTATCAGAAATTATACCATGTGTTAGATTTCATCTCTAAGTGTCACAAGTGCTTTTCAGTCGATATCTATATATGTAATAAAAAGTGTTCAGTTTTTCTTTTAATTTTAGATTTTTTGCCCTTAATAATAAATTTCATGTGACTTAAAACTGCAGGGTATATTTTTATTTATTTGCTTTAGTTCCCCAGGTCCTAGGATGGGTGGACAGCACATGATACATGATCAAAATGGGGATGATAATTTAATTATTTTGTGCTTCAGGATCTGTGGATGGAGTATGTCAATGTGGAACTCATACACCATGAGTTTCAGGAAGCTCTGAACCTTTGGCTGCAGGTTCAGCTTGAGTCCCATACAACCTGTGCTTCTGCAGGGCAAACAGATTTCACCAATCCTTTGTCAGGTAAGAGATGAAAATACTGTTATGGAAACTGTGCCTTAAAGACTTACTGGGATGTCAAAGCCTTGGTTCCTTTAGGAGCTTGATGATGCCTGTCAATAAAGTTATTAATATGGTTTGTTTTCTATGGGTACAGTATTTTCCTTGAAGTTGTTACAGTTTTCTCACTAAGATTCTTGTGTGAGAGGCTAACATTGATGCTTTTTGGCTTCAAGTTTGCCATGTCACAGAGCAGAGCTAGGGCTTCATGGGCAAGCTCCCCAAAAATTCCTCTGCACAGAGCATGCTCCAGACATTTTCCCAAAGTTCAGACAGCGACAGGTACAAGCAAAGGTAAAACCAGCTGTACCTGAAAACATATTTTCTCTGTTTTGTTTTTTTTAAGTTTTGTTTTGTTTGTTTGTTTTCTGTTTAGTGTTGTTTTTCCCAGTGTGTTTCCCTGGAATTTTGGTGTGGTAAAAGTGCTGTTCTAGCACAGAAGGGGTGATAGTCATGACTGGTATATTAAGGACGTGGTGAGATTGGATTTGGGGCTGATCCAAAGAAGGGGAAGGAGTGAGGGAATAGAAGGGAACTGGAATAGTTCCATAGGTGAAGTGGCACTGTTTGGACAAAGAAACTGAATGCAAATCAGCAGGAGGAGAGGGCAGACCCGGAGAGAGGCTGTGCTTTGAGGAGGAATTGGCACTGACAAGACTAAAGATGAGGATGAGCTGTAGGGAAAGGAACATGAATTTTGATTAGAATTTTGTTTGGGAGCCTCTGTCAGACGAGTAAAATAAATGGGGTGACAGGAAAACCGGAAGATAGGAGTGTTTGGGGAAAACAAGGAAACCATTGGGTCTTTTGATCCTAATCTTTGTGTGATGGAAGAGCTGGTCATGAAAATTAGCTGTGTGAAATAAACTTTGGCAAAAATAGGAAGATTAGTCGAGTGATTTTTTTTTTTTCTTTTTAAAAGGGGGAATCCTGAGAAATATTTGTCCACAGTTAAAAATGCTTCATGCAAACAAATGTTTTTGTTCAGCTTCTCCTAGTTTTCTTATTGACCAAACTTGTTTCTCCTTTTTTTTTTGTAGCCAAAGTGAGGATCATGAATAATTTGAAGAAGTTTGATACTCCCAAGCCCCCTCTACCACTGCAGACGATGAAGGCTCCTGTGCCAGTGATTTCCTCTGCCAGTCTCGTGAGTCAGAAAGATGCAATCCAGCTCATGCGCACGGACCTGAACATCTTGCAGCAACACGCCAGGTGAGTCATGTCTGTGTTCCTTGTGCCTCAGCAGTGTGTCCAGCAGTGCCTTAAAATGATCATGGAGTCTCTGAATGGTTTGGGTTGGGAGGCACCTTAAAGCTCACCCCATTCCACCCCGTGCTGTGAGCAGGGACACCTTCCACTATCCCAGGGTGCTCCAAGCCCCAATGTCCAACACTTCCAGGGATCCTGGGGCAGCCACAGCTGCTCTGGGCAACCTGTGCCAGGGCCTCAGCACCCTCAGAGGGAACAATTTCTTCCTGAAGATGCCCTTCACAGCAGCCTCATTTGTGGTGTTGGCACAAGACTGTCAATACTTGATTTCTGCTTCTTGTCCCATTTGTTCTATCTTTCTTCTGGTCTATCATGTTGTTATTCTACTTCTTCAACTGAGATAAGAGTGCACAAGTCTTATCTAGTGACCGAGATTACCTCAGACAGCATCTAACTTCTTTTCTCATTTGTCATATTTCCTGAAATAAAGCCTCCTTTTAGGCTAGATTTGTTGACAACGAGTTATTTAACCCTTTGGCACTGATGTAGTAGTTGCAATATGAAGCACCCAGGAGAGAAATCTGATTTCTGGTTCTGCTAGCTTTGCGAATGAAAGAGACTTTCTGTTTTTAATATTCCTACTCAGATATCCAGCTGAATTGTTTTCAATCACAATTGGTCAATCTGTAGTCATTCTTACTCATTGTAGTCATTTAATAACGATATTATGAACCAGAACAAAAACTACTAAGCCCACGAGAGGCTGTGTCTAAACAATTCCAGCATTAATATTACTTGGGTTCTCTTTTTTCTTTCTTTTTTTCCCCCTTCTGACTGAATCATCACACTCCAGCTTTTTTTTTTTTTGTCTGGTGGAAAATTACGTTTCCTACAGAGATTATTCTGTTTAGTGTCCTTCCAGGTTGTCATCTAAAGTAACTCAAAAGAACTCACACATACTTGAGTATTTTTGTTCTTATGAACCTGTTTTTTTTATTACTTTGAAGTGCTATTACTTTGAAGTTTTAGCTCAATTTCATTTAATAACCTTTTATGTTTTCCAGGAAGGTGTCATGAGTCTTTGTACAGCACATCAAATTGAAGTCTCCTCTGTTGCTTATAAAATCTTAGCCTTGCCGTTTCCGGGAAAGATTGTGGTAATTTTATTAATAAATGCCTTTCAGAACTGCAGCTCTCTGGGAGTCTCAGCATGTTGCTCTGAACAGTGAGATACTGGACACGGTGCCTAAGCTGTATGTCAACAGGGAGGAGCAGATCACTCTCCACCTGGAGTGCAGGGGAACTTCAAATAAAGGCTGCCAGGGAGCAGCTCAGCTCACCATCCAGGTTAGAGGCACGGCATCACCTCTGTTTTGGGGCTGTTGGACATAGAGGATGAGTGTGAAATGGCTGAATTACTGTAAAAATGGTAGTGTGTGACCAAATAAATCCACAGACATCTTAGTGATCTGAAACACCTCATGTGTAATGCTCAGAAGGAGAAGCAGATCAAGAGCTGAAGAATAAGTTGTTGCATGATTTTTTTTGCTCATGGTATCCATTCTAAACTGCTTCCCAGTGTATGGATGTGGGAATTTGCCTGCTGATAGGAATAGAAGCATGAAAATGTTTAAAGATGTTGCTTAGTAAATGAATTTTTTGATCCCCTCTAAGTTTTAGTCCCTGTGGATTAAAAGCCTTAGATAAAAGACATGAATTATATTAGTGTGTATGATAATTAATTAGGAACATGTCCAAAGATGTGTGCTTGGGCACAATGTACTGAATCTGATCAAAGCTCTCAGGGGGAAAACCATCCAAATTCAGAGTTCTCTGACTGACTGGACTGTGCTTTGTTTTTACGAATAGCTGCAACATGGAAGAGTTTTAGCAAAACCGTGTTAATTCTGAAATGAGTATGTGTCCTTTTGTCATTTAGTTTGAAGGGAAGCACAAAAATGAAGCAGTGAGCCAGCAGCTTCATGCTTTGCGCAAAGAAGTGAGACAACTGCAGGCAGAAGCCATGAAGCCACCTTCTCTGGGTGTTGTGGAAGCAGCTGTTCATGTGGAGAATTTCATAACGTAGGTTGTTCAGACACTGCTCTGGGCAGGGGTGTTTGTATTTCCATTTTGGTATGTTGGAGTTAAAATGTGGAATCTGTTCATGTGTTTTCCCTCATGCTTGTCAGCTTGGGCCAACAATCCTGAGACCTCTAAAGGAGTATTTCTTATTATCAGAGGGTCACTGAGGCTCAACAGGGCACACACTATTGTGTTGTACTTCTGTTTATTGTTTTCTACTTCTTTTTATTGTTCTGTGCCTTATAACAGCCTTCCTAATCCTGTAAAAGCACACTGAGTCATGACACGGATGCTGTGCTAAACTTCAGGAAGTGGGAAACTTGTACCACAGCTGTCTCAGCTATAGGCTAAATTACATGATTCCAGTATGACTCTCTATGGGTTTTTCTGTATTATAGTGCAGAGCATAATTCTTTAATAGAGTGCTATAATTTGAAGTAGTTTTTCAATTTGTGAAACAAAATGTTGCAGTGGAAGCAGGCTAGATAATACCACTCTTTTAGGGAGTGTGAATAAAATGGGGTCATCCAAGGCCCTCTTGCTCACTTGAAGATCTTTTACAGTTCTTTCCAGAGGTCCACTTTTGCAACTTCATTCTCAATTTTCCAAATTTCTGCTGGGATTCTCTTAGTGTAGCTGGTTTGCTACAGAGTGTAATGATTGTACAAGTAAAAGGATTTACTTACTACTTCTACTTGTTCATTCTTGATCGTTGATTTGAAAAATTCTGTGGATGAACTAGTCCTTGGGATTTACATCTGTGAAACTGCATCTTCTTCAGCTCTTTTAATTCAGACTCAGTGGAGACAGGGATTTAATCTCAACAAAACATTTACTTGGCAATACACAAGAAAAGATTGATTCTGTTTTAATTCTTTTATTGTTGAGCCTGTGAAATAAAATGAGGTAATTTTTCTTGCAATACAAAGGTAGTTGAGATGCCATCAGAATATGATGATTACTTGATTAGAGGGAGAAATAATCCAGTGGAACTCTGCTGTGGAAGTCTTTCAGTGTTCACTTTCTGACTGTGGTTATAGAGACTTGCTAAGGTTTGGAAGTATCCATTTCAGGCAGCAAAATTACATGAGCTAAATCTGTGACTTTTCAGCCTGGATATGAGAAGGAGGGATACTCAGGGGATATCACAAATACCCATCTCAAGGCTATATATTGGCAAGAAACCTTTCTTTATTGTCACAGGTTATTCTCTGTGTGTAAATCTAATTTGCCTTTTTAACCTAATTTTTTTAGGGCCCTCATAAATATCTACAAGGTGCAGCCTATGCCTGCAATCAAGAAAGTTGGAATTGGCTTGTTTTTTACACTGGTAGAATATGTGTGTGATGAAACTCAACGCAATCCTCCCACAAGACAGTTCTTCACGTCCTGCATTGAGATTCTGGGCCAAGTGAGTTTACTTCTTGAATATGAAAATATTTTTCTAAGTTTTTAAAATTTGATTTTTGGATGCCTATTCTTATTCAAATTGCTTGCTGACATTGGGAGGTCTAACATGTTCAGAAGCCTGAAAGTTAATTTCTAAGCTTCTATCCCATTTTCTTTTCAACTAATTGTGTAATATGCACAGTCTTCAGGAAAGGCAAGGCTTGCATTTAAGCAAAATAAAAACTTGATCTGAGGTGCCTGCCTAATGTTAATAAATTGTCATTGTGCTAGTTAAATGCTAGAGTTTGGCAGATAACTAGGGTTTGGATACTTTCAGTTCATAGAAGTGTGTTTCAGCATAGACTTTGCTTTTACTTGTCGCTTTCTGGTTGATGTACATCTTGTCAACTTCTGTATTTAGACGTTTTCTTCTACAGCCTTGCAGTGTTCTCTGTGTAGTGAGTTATACCAGAAGTTTGCTGGAAAAGAAGATAAGTGCTTGTTGGTGGTGATAATGTTTGCTGTGTTTGTGCACTGAGAAAAATCATTAGCCTCTGCTTTGGGTCAAGATCCTTATTTTTATCTTAGATGCAGCTTATTTCCATGTGCAGCTGTCCTTGAGCACCTCTAACAGCTGAAGTGATGAGAAGTTCTTCAGAGCTGTAGTTCAGTTAAATTTTTCCTATTATCAAGCACGGCTGGTCAGATCAGGATTCATTTTCTTGTACTATTCCATCAGAAAAAAATGGTATTTCCAGGCAACATATGTGATCATAAATGCTGTTTTAAAATGTGCTAGGGAGATGTGTTTATTTTGTGTTATATCTTGTGGACCAACAGCATTTAGCTGATGTTAATCTCATACAGTGTTTTGTTTTTGAGAAAATCTTCCCTTTTTATAAAAGGACCAAAACTGTGACTGTCGAAACAACTAGCTTAAGAGATGTATTTCCCAGTTGGCTCATATTTGGCTGTTATATTTTCCACCATTCCCACTTTTCTCAGGTGTTCATCAGTGGGACCAAATCAGAGTGCAAGCGTTTGCTCCAGACAATCCTGCAGAATCGAAGGCTTTGTACTCTCCTTTCTCCTTACTTCACTCCTGTTGCCTCTCCCAGTGAATTTGTGACTTTATACGAAAAAGTTGTGGCCTTTCTGAGTGAGGATAATAGTGATGTTGTCTTCATGCTGCTGACAAAGGTAAAGTCTGGTCTGTGGGTGTTCTTCCCCTGAAGACCTTGTCTTTGGGCTAAAGAGGAAAGAAGTGCAAATCTGGTATTTTAAAATAGCATTGACCGGTTCTGTAGAGCTGTGTTGGTCATACTGAATAGTAATTTAAGATCAAGAGGTGCTGGAGTCAAAAGAGAATAGCTTAAATAGCCTTTTCTAGCACACATAGTATCAGTATGTGCTTCCCAGGGCTTAGTGCTGAAATTAAAACCATCTCTTGATGGCTTCTTCTGCCTGATTATCTCTGCAGCGACATTCATCACAGTAGCCAGTGAATGCCAGGTATCTTATAACAAAATTTGGAACAGTGTCTGCATTTGCCAGCTCTTTTTGGCACCCACGTCCTTCCTGCCTGTCTTAAAACTGAATTAGGTAATAGCAAGTGATTTACACATACCGTGTTACTCATGATACTGCCAGTGGAAAAATTAGTGTAACACTTGGCCTTTGATACTGTTCTGATTCTCCTCTTTAGTTACAGGGTGACAGCTGGAAGCAGCAGAGAGTCTGTCCTGGGCAGGACTCTGAGCTGTCCATGGTGACAGTGGCCAGCATTGTCCCTGCTGACCGAGGTCTGAGCAGCTGCTCAAGAGGCTGCGAAAGCTTTGCTCCTCCATCTAAAAATTTATGGACTATGGACATCAGGTCCAGTTTAATGCTTGTGTGGAAACTCAGATGCATCTTTATTAATCTGAGCCCCCCTGCCAAGGGCTGTTTAATAAATCTAGGGACTTCTGCGGTATGCTAAATCATAGCCTTTGGAGAGTGAGGTTTGGAGCTAGGGCTAACAAGATGCACATTCATGAGGGTTTTCTTAAACACATAAAAATGTCATGATTTTATTTCCCTGGCGATTTCTCCCTTCTCCCAGAAGTGTTGTGGCTGTCAAATCTTGTGCTTGCGAATGCTCCCTGTGCTCTGTTCTAGTTTGACCTCACGCAGTGGTTGAGCGTGGCCAAGCCGCCTCTCTCGGAGCGCACCCAGCTCCTGGAGTCCATTCACTTGGCCCTCAATGCATGTGGCCTGGAACCTGAAGAAGATATTTTGATGCCATTTAATATCTTCTGCAAGCATTGGACTAACCTTCTCCAGTATCAGTTCCCTGACCACTACAGTGATTTCTTAAGGTTGTTTGTGCAAAGTAAGTATCTGAGGTGATGCATTTTAAGCTCCTTGTGCAGAACCCTTCTGGCTTAAAAAAGTGAACTCTGTGCAGTAGAGTTAAACAGCAACAAATGCAGTACAACTTAGACTTCCTTAGGTTTCTGTGGGCACTTTCATGTGCCTTGCTATGTGATGTATTTTTATTAGACATATTGTAGCTCTTCTGTGGCTCAGGGCACACACATCCATGACAACAGATTTTTCAGCCCATGTAGCAGGAGAAGGATGGAGGAGTGGTCTCCTGTTAATGGAAGCACCTATTAATTATGGTTATGCCACAGTCTGTAATGCAGAAACCAAAACCAAAGGGTTTTTGATCACCCTTCAATATCAGGTGGAGAACTGGAAATATGAAGACCTGGAACTGACACTGAAATCTGCTGAAAATGTCCTGGTTGACATTTGATGCCACCCATAATCTGATGTGTCCCTCAAATGAGAGCAAAAGTACTTCTCTTTGTCATACCATACCTGCTGAGATACCAGCTGTCTCTAAATGTGTGTTTGCGGCCAGGGATGTACAAAGTGCCTGGGAAGATCTCTAAGGAGAGAAACATGTAGATGCCAAAAGGAAATGTTAAGTTGATTACATTTGCAAATTAGAGATAATCTCTCACTCTCAAACTTGGGGCTTTCAAACTCCCGTGTTACCTAATTTTTCGTGTAGCAGGGAGCTCTAATTTCAACCTTTTTTGAGAGAAGGGGACTAACTTTGTGGTTTTCATGCGTGCATTCCCTTCTTTCTCCTAAGGCTCATCAGAGCAGCTTCTAAGCCCTGACTGCTGGAAGGCATCACTTAGAGCTTTGGGGTGTGATTCACTGGCGATTGAGCAGGGCAGTGTCAAGAGAAGTGATTCTGCTGAAGCTCCTGTGGTGAGGGAGGCTGCAAAAACTCTCCTCTCTACAGAACAGGTGGGTGCCTCTTGGGTTGATTGATATTTTTCAGGTGAAACAGCTTCCCTCCAGTGACAGATAGCACTGCTGTGCAGCCTTTCTGCAGCTGATTAACAGCTTCCTTCTTTTTACAGGTCAGAGAGACAATAGAATGGCTTTCTACATCCTTCTGCAAACTCCGACTGGCCTCGGTGGACTTCAGGACTTTCGGCCTGTTTTCAAAATGGACTCCTTATGTGGCTGAAGTGAACAAATTCCTGGAGTATCTCATTAAACGACTTATTGACACTGAAGTTGACAATTTAGCCCAAGAACCTATTGGGAGTAGCAGAATTTTAGCAGGTAATGTGTCTTAAAAGCAAATTACTTAAGTACCTAATTTCTCTAATTCTGCCTGTTAAGGGCCATTTAAATAAACAGTAAAATTTTTTACTTTGCATTTGTATTAAAATACAGATGGGAAATGTTGATGCTACTTCGTGGCCGTGTAGGACTTTATGCTTTATAATCTGAGAAGGAGGCTCTTCTATATTTGAGCTTGCTTCAAAATTATTTTATGAGGTGATTGCACTTTCTTCAAGAAAAATAGTCTTTTGCACTGAGCAGAGGTTTGGAAAGAGATACTACTGAATTTCATCATGCATGATTTAGATCTGGAGAAAGTTGGCTTTTACTTTAATTTTTAATTAATTTTAATTTAAATTTTAATTAAAACATTTTAGTATGTGGAGGTTTAAAGTGTGGATCATCATTACCCCCACAATCTCTGGTGTATTATTAAAATTATACTAATAAAACATCTTAACAATGCAAAATGCTCGTGATGGTTGTTCATACAGCCATATTGTTAACAGTTATTATCAAGCATATTGTATTTTAAATTCTTATTTGACTAGAAAGGACTGATTGAATAGTTGGATTCAATGATCTTAGAGGTCTTTTCCAGTCTTAATTATTCTATAATTCTGTGAATGTTAGAGTGAGAAAAGGATATTATATGCAAATTTAGAAAAGTGTAATATGTTCACTGTTGTTGATTTGAAAGAAAAAAGCAACTTTGTTTTGTTTCCTTTTAGCATTGCAGTCCTTGTATTCAGTCATTGCTGGACTCTTTAAACCATGGATACTGGTCTTGGATAAAGAAGATGCAAGGTATGTATTGCATTTTAAAATTAAATTAATTTTTGCTAAAGTAGGGACTTTAGTCCTGTAAGAATGACTTTCATTATTACCTGGTTTTTAATAATTTGTGACTGTCTTGCCTTCCATTTAAATAGGTCTCACTTTGTCATTTCCTTAATAATTACAGAACTAATTAATGACCTACATCAAATTTTCCAAGGTTTGGATAGAATAATTATTTTAGATATGACAAAGATCTTGCAATAATAACATGAGCAGAGCTTGATTATGTGAAGGATTTCACTCAGTTTTAAAAACGCTGAAACTTGAATTTCAGATTCCCTTTTTTTAGCTTCCATAATATCTATAATACCTGTTTAAAAGAAAACAAAAAAGCCAAACAAATATAACCCCAAATGCCAGTGGTATGTAAAGAAACTTCAGGCTAAATCAGTGCTGTGATGATCTATTGCCTTGTGTACCTCTGCCTTCACGTGAAAAGTTAGTTATGCTACTATACATTCAAATTGTGCTTTCTTTCAAAATTAAAAGCTTTTGGAGTTGTGAATGCACTGTCAGCACTGAAGTTAGAAGGTTGTCTGCAGTTGGTGAATAATATCACTGAGAAACTCTGTTGTTTTAATTCCATCATGAAATACCAAACAAGTAATTTCTGGTTACTCTTCAGTGGGATAGTAAACTATGTAGCTCTTCTAAGGAAGAAGAGGAGAGTCCCAAAGAGCTGAAAGTGGGAGAACTGCTGATACTTGTACTTCACTGCTTTAGAATATTTAAATTGCAAATGTTTATGATCAGGTAACTGAACACTGAAATTTGTGTTGTGCCTGTTTTCAGTAGCCAGCCCTGCTACCCTTGGCTGGAGAGTGACACTCCTGTAGCCTCCACCGTGGTCGGTTTGTTTGCAGATTGCATCAAGCTTTTGCATGAGAGCTTTAAAGGTGAGCATGAAATCCTAACCTCCTCACTTCTGATTTGGAGAAAAAAACCACAGAAATTTAGTGTGCATTTTTTTCTTTGAGTGTATTTTAGTGTAACTCACAAGTTTTCATCTTCAGAAATATACTTTCTTCTGAAAGCAAGTTTTATCTGAATTTTTTTCTGTTGTTAATTCAGCAATTTTCTTTGATTCTAGAAAAGCTGTTGCCAAGCCACCATGGGGCTCTCTGGTTACACCTAATGCATTACTGTGAATGTTGCACAGCCCCCAAAATGCCAGAGTTTATTCTCTATGCTTTCCACACTGAGTTCAGAAGGCTTCCATGGAAGGAAATGCATCCCGACCAGATGCTTATGGAAGAGTTCTTTAAAGTGAGTTCATGGGAACTGTTGAATTAAGTTCGAAGTCAGTGCTGCCCTCGAAAAGAGCTGGAGAGCAAGAGACAGTTCTTTTAGCAAGTAGGCTTTTAAAGTTTGTTTGTAGCATTCACAGCTGCTCAGTTTGTGATGGATTTTTGTAAAGGAGTGCTTTTGAGTCCTAGACAAAGTTGTGGGGAGCTGTACAGCTCCCTTTTCGTTGATGTGCTTGAATGTCTCATTTATTGCTTATGTATATAATGTTTTTAGTTAGATTTAATATATTTTGCTAGTGCCATGTTGTTCTCACTTCCAAGTCATCTGAGACAAGGTAAAGCTGCAAGAGGGGGAATGAAATGATGGAGAGAAGACATTTGTCTACTCTTCTGCTGACCTAAAATGCTGCTGTAGATTTACAGTTGGCTAAGGAACTAAAAAGTATGAAAGTACTTACATCTTACATTGTACTTGCATTGTTTTACACACCTTTTTCCCTTTCTCCTTTCTAGATTGAAAGAGGCAGCCCCAAGAGTTGTTTCTTGTTCTTGGGTTATGTTTTATGTGAAATAAACTGGGTCAGTGTCCTCTCTGATGCTTGGAATCCCAACCCTCACCCTCAGACTCACAACATGATTGTCTGTTTGCTGTATATGATGGTGCTGTTGGCAAAGGAGGAACAGCTTATAGGCAAAGAGGTAATTTTTGTGAAGGTTCCTACCCATCTCTTAAAAGAAAAATAATCCTTTACTAGAAGGGACATGCAATGTGACTAAGTCCAGTTCATTGCTTCTGGAGGACTCTGCAGAGGGTCTTGATTGTCTTCAAGAAGTCCCATTTCACATCTGTCAGCTTTCTTCCACTTGCAGCATCTTCTGTTCTCCATTTCCTCTGAGGCATTACAAGATGCCACATCAAGATGTCACCAGCAGCCTTTGACCATCATTGTATTTCAGTTTAGGAAAATTACCAGAGTTCATGTGCTTTGACCTGAACGTGTTTGCTTATCAGAACCTTCTCAAGCTTCAGAAGATAGCTGTTTGCACATGGTGTGAGTCAGCCTCAGGAATTCCCTCCTTCCCTCCAGCAGTGTGTTAAACTGACACACTGTCAGGAGGTTTTTGCCTCCCAGAGCACTCTTGTGATGCCTTGATCTAAATCTCAAACTTTCTCAGCCCTGTGTTCCAGGGCATGAGCAACTTGAGAAGTACTTGTTGTACCAGTGTCACATTCCTGTAGAAGTAGTGTAATTTGTGTTAGTTCTGGATTGTCAGCACAATTCTAGTATTTGTTCATTCTAAAACTTGTAGAAACATAGAGTAGGATATAGAATATCCTGAGTTGGAAGTAGTCATGGAGTCCAACTCCCAGCCCTGCCCACACACCCCAGCAATCCCACCCTGGGCATCCCTGGCAGCGCTGTCCAAACGCTCCTGGAGCTCTGGCAGCCTCGGGGCCGTGCCCATTCCCTGGGGAGCCTGGGCAGTGCCCAGCACCCTCTGGGGGAAGAACCTTTCCCTGATACTCATCCTGCACCTCTCCTGACTCAGCTCCATGCCAGCTGGTGTTTCTCTGTGTCCAGGGGGCTCTTTTTTTACTGCAGATATTTAAGAATAGATGAGAGCTGCTTGTAAACAGACAGCTTTCCATCTGCTGACTTGCACTGCTTGTGTGAGCTGTGTCTCCATCCCTGCTGTGCTGTTTAGGGTGGTGTTTATGAGAAAAAGCACATGTGGAGTCTCCCAGGTTGGTGGATGATTCACTGAATCAAAAATTAGGGACACAATTTCTACTGTGAACTTAGATGAACCTATTTTTAAAAATAATATTTTAATGCCTCTTTTAAACCTGTACTGAAGTGACTTTAACTTGAAGGGTCTCCATATCTTTCTAGCCATCTTTACGTTTTTACATGTCAGATTTTAACATTTTTTTCCACTGACTTTCATGCTTGATTAGAGCTACTGCAACAGTCTGCATACAGTTTTGCAAATGCTAGAGATGAAATACATGTGTTAGCTTACTGCTTGAATAAAGAATTGGTTTTCAGACAGACTCCCAATGGTCATCTATTTCTGTGGCTTTTCTGCTCCATCTCCTTCAAATTCTGAAGCCAGATCTTCCTTCCAGTATTGAGTACGGTGCATATGAATTGAAAACTGCAAAGAAGGTGTAGCTTAAACCCATGTCTTTAAATCTTCAGGAATCTCCACTCATAAATCTTCTTGGACAGACCAGCTCCCTTCCTTGGCAGCTTGTGGGCATTTCATCTTACCAAAGCATCATCAGCTACTGCAACAGTCACTACCCTCCCTCTGTTATCCTTGCTAAGGATGCTGGAGCTGAACTGATCGTGAAGCTCCTGAAAATCTCAGCAGGCTTTGGGGCATCTTCGGATAGTCACATCCACCTTGTGAGTTGAACTAGTTTTGGAGCATCTCCATGCTGTTACTGGCTTTTGCAAAGTTCTGCTTGTGTATATTACAGAATAAGGAAAGAGTTCTAGGTGTGATTTTTCTTTTTTTTTTTTTTTTTTTGGTCCCCTAATTGATTTTAATTTTGTTTGACAGGATGCAACACTGAAGTGCCGAGCATACATTCGCCAGGTGGTTCAGTTCCTCAGCACCTTAGAACAAAGTGGAAAGATAACCCTTGCAGTTTTGGAACAAGAAATGGCCAAGTTGCTAGATGATGTAGTCATCTTTAGTCCCCCAGGTTTGTGTTGAAGAAATGGCAAATCACCTTAAAGCTGTTCAATGCTTTGTTCTGCTGAGTAGATTGATCTGTGATGATTTAATTATTTGCATTACTGTCATGTGTCCCTTACAGGCAGCAGGGCATGGTGCTTTGGTGATGTATATATAAGTGGTATATTAGCACAAAGCAAAAATATGAATCTTACTCCACGGAGCTGTCAAGAGTGACAGAACCAACATTAAAAACAGGGGTTGTGTTGTGAATAAAACTGGCTGATACACAGGAGCTTGAGGGATAAATTTCTTTGTCATCTGGTGGTTTAGGGTTTTTTCTAATTTTTATTTTACTTGTCATTTACCTCTTTTTTAAAGGGAGGAATGACACAAATCCATTCTCTTGGTCCTGAGCGATTAGAAGTAATGGCTACAAACTTAAAGTGGGGAAAATTAGGTTAGATGTTAGGAAGAAAGTCTTTACTCTGAGGGTGGTGAGACACTGGCACAGGCTGCCCAGGGGGGTTGTAGATGCCCCAACCCTAGCAGTGCTCCAGGCCACGTTGGATAAGTCCTTGAACAACCTGGTCTAGTGAAAGTGTCCCTGCCCATGGCAGGAAGGTTGGGACTAGATGATGTTTAAGGTCTTTTCCAACCCCTAACATTTTATGATTCTATGAGTGGATTCTCACAAATGGTTCTAAATCATAAAGCTAGTAAAACTTGACAGTATTGACATAGAAGAGGTATATTGGTGTACCCTAGTGGTATGGTGTGTCCAGACACACAGGATTTATCTAGATCTCCTTTTTAGTACCAGTACTATCTTGAGGTTCCTCTGTCAAACTGTGAGTTCAGGTGAAAACTGTGTCTCGCTGTAGTCCGCAGAAATGGTTGTGAGGGGCTGTGTCTCTTCTGCCCATGGCCCACAAAGATGTGTAACGAGGAAGACCAGTGTCCACACAAAGTGTCCAGTGGTGAAGCTGAACCTGGGTTCCAGCGTCTCTTCACTGAAATGCTTCTCTGCTTTCTGACTTGCAGACATGGATCTGCAGACGCGCCACCTGGCCCTCAGCAGCCTGTTCATGGAAACGCTGATGATGCTGAACAACTCCAGCATCACCACGGCCGAGTCTCTGCGGGGCAGCCTGCGCAAGTGGATCAACAGCAGAGTGCAGGGGCTGCTGGCCATGCCCCTCCTCACGGCCGCGTGCCACAGCCTGGCCTCCGTGCGCCACATGGCCGAGACCACAGAGGCCTGCATCACTTCCTACTTCAGCAAGGGTAGGAGCCTGTCTCTGTGTCACTGTCTCTGATCAGTCCGGGATGCCACTGTGCACAAATTGTCTGGAATTATGAAGTGCTTGAGGTTGGAAAGGGTGTTAAAGATCACCTTGTTCTGGCCCCTCTGCCATGGGTAGGGACAAGGGGAAATGGCTTCACGCTGATGCAGGGTAGATGGGATATGAGAGAGAAATTCTTCCCTGTGAGGGTGTTGGGGCCCTGGCACAAGTTTCTCAGAGAACCTGTGGCTTCTCCATCCCTGGAAATGTCCAAGGGCAGGTTGGACGGGGCTTGGAGCAACCTGGTCTAATGGAAGATGTCCCTGCCCATGGCTGGGGGTGGTATAAGATGGTCTTTTAGTTCCTTTCCAACCCAAACTATTTTGTGATTCTGTGATTGTGGTTTGGGTTTTACAGCTGCTCTAATTGTGTGTTTCCTTAATATCCATACCTGTCTCCGTGAAAACCGATTTGCTCTGTGTAGTGTGGCTGTTTTTCCAGCTAAAGTGGAGGACTTCATAAAAAAAAAATCACCCCAGGAGAACAAAAGACATTTTTCCCCTTCTCTGTAGGGTGTTCTGTAGGCTAATTTAAGAAAAAAATACTCTGGTTTGGTAAAACTCTGTAAGTGTGGTGTGCGTGGTTTTCTTTGGTTTCTTTTTTCTTCTATTTTTCTGTTTACATAATCCTTGTGGAACTACATTTCTGTTTCTTTCACTCTGTGGAAGATTTCAGTACACCTGAGGGAAATACTTCTAATTCCATTGCTAAAATGTTCAAATTTTAGTCCTGGCTGAATGCTGAGAAATAATCTCACCTTGACCTCAAGGAGGTGCCCTATGATAGTGGAATTTTTCTTTCCTCTCCATCAGTTGCATGATATGCTGATTCCCTGAAAAACACCTAAACCAGCCCAGATTCTCTTAACTAGTAGCCCTGGTTCTTAGGTTTTACCAAGTGCTGCTTTCTCACACGCTTTTTATTCTTCTGCTTTCTTCAAAGATTCCCCTCATCACCAGGAGTTAGGCTGGGGCCCTATACTTGCCTCCCTCCAAGTTCCTGAGCTAACCATGGAAGAATTCCTGCAGGAGTGCCTGTCTTTAGGAAGCTACTTGACCCTCTATGTCTACCTGCTGCAATGCCTGAACACTGACCAAACCCTTACCAATGAAATGAAAATCCTGCTGACCATCAGCAAATGGCTGGAGCAAGTGTACCCCAGGTATGAAACTTGAAGCTTCTGAATGTGCCCAAACTTTTAGATTATTATTATTTATATTAAAGTTTATTTAGAGTTGTGTAGCTGGTATAATTAGGTGGCCCTGGTTAATTAAGTTAATTTCAACAGGCTGCTGGATGAAATGGCCTGTCCTTCTCTATCTACTAATACTGAGTCTACCCATATGCAGTGCCAACAGAAAATAGCTGTGGTGGTTTAAGAGAAGAAGAAATTTAATTTGCTAGCAAATTAGTGAGTTTCAGTCATTTTTCAGTCAGATGAGCTCGGTTTCAATGACAGCCTGGATTTGCGCTCAGTTAAAATGACCAAAAGCAAACCGTGAATCGCTCTGGGTTCCACTTCCCAGCGTGTCCACAAGGTGGGATGTGTTATGTGCTGAATATTCAGTCTGGCATTCTGAGAGACCTGGTGCTGAAAGCTGCTGGATGGGGCCTGTGCAGCAGCTCTGAACCAAGTCTGGAGCCAGTGGATCTGGTGGGATGCCCAGGGTTGGTGGCCTGTATTGCTGTAAAACTTCTCAGATAACTGGGTTCTGTGGGGAAAGGATGCATAGCCTTGGGGTCAAAATAAAAATACTTAACATATGTAACAACTGTAGTTAGAGTTGCTGCTGAAGTTGCCAGGATTTAGCAATCCTGATTATCATTTTTCTGTGTTAGCGTTGATAATGTTCATATTTTCTGTAAAACAATTTGGGAAAAGGTATGTTCCCACTGTTTCTTGAAATTCAAAAAACACTTTCACTGTGGTACGTACTGTAGTAATTTGATTGCCAAGGTGTGAAGGAGACAGCAAAGCCACCATATAAAGCAGATTAAACCTTGCTCTAAACATCAGATCTGAGATTGCCTGGGATAGGAAATGACTGGGAGGAGTAATGTGAGGATAGTCTGATGCAGGAAACTCATGCTGGTGCTTTATGTGGAAAATCTGAGCTTGTTAACTTGAACTGCCAGCTGTTTGGGGAAAGATTAAAAATAGCATAGGGGGAACTTCATTTTGGGCTTTACTCAACAAAAATCTTCAATGTTTCCTAATCTCAAGGATCATATTAAAAGTCTAAATTGTTGTGGTAACAACATCCAGTGCTTCTTAAAGTGTTTTATTGGTAAGTAAAAAAAAGAACAAACAAGTAAAGATACAGCTTAATTCCTTTTGTGCCAAGTCTTAGGCAAGTTTAAATCCACTTACGACCGCAGTATCATTTATTTCCAGTTGTAAAGCTTAAAAGGAAGCACTGTTCTTTGTCCTCTTACAGGCCCTTAAAACCTGCTAGCTGGTGGATCAAATCCCTAACAGTAGCAGTTACAGCAGTATAATAACTGGTGGGGTAGTATAGTTTATGCTATCCTTATGTAATAAAATTAGCTGTCACTAATTAACAATCTGAATTCTTCATGGATCTAATGGGGAGAGAAATAAACTTCTTAACCTATGCATCAGACTCTTTTTATTTTCTCTAATTTTTCTCCTTACATCTTCCCTAAAGCTCAGCAAAGGAAGAGGCAAAGCTGTTTCTCTGGTGGCATAAAGCCATGCAGTTATCCTTGGTGCAGCTAGAGCAAGATGACCCTGTTCTGATTGAATCTGTCATCCGAACCCTGCTGTCCATCCAGGGCCGGCAGAGCCAGCTGGCTGAGGAGAGACTCACTTCTGGATTGCTTGGTGCTATTGGGTTAGGCAGGAGGTCTCCTTTGTCACCCAGGTGAGGGCTGAGACTGTGGTGAGTCAATTGGTTTGAGTCATGGTGTTGAAGAAACTGCAGCCTGGGTCAGAATGCCCAGTGCAGTGTCAGAAGGTGATCAGAATCCAGGCTGCCTTCAGATCTGTAAAGTTGTTTGGACCTATCACAGAAAAAGCACAAGGGAGTGTATTCATCAGGTTAAGAAGCGAGTATGAACCTCTGCAAAGGTGGTGAAAAAGGAAAGAAAATGCAGTTCTGATTCTGTCCACCTCCAGCAAAGTTTGTAGGCAGATACAAACTTCGTATTTGAACTGTTAGTTAGAGGGAGATACTTCCAGCTGGTCTGTAGAAAACTGCTTCAGCTTTCTACACAGACTTCACAAGATTTTGTTTAAAAGCAGACACATTGCATTTTCTGTCCTAACCTTGAGGTATTGGAAATGTTAAGAGAAGCTCAAAGGAGCATGTGCTTGCTTGTGATTCGGTCTACCTTCTAAAGAGAGACACTAAGTTTGTTAGGTGTCAAAATCAAGTTCACTGTGGAAAGAATGCTGAGAAAAAATCCCATAATTGTTTGTGGAACACCAATTCAACCCTGCACCTAAACATAACTTTGTGTTTATAAAGACCTTCTGGGATGCAGTGCTGTTCAAATTGCCCTGAATTTTTGGTGTCATTCAACTCATCCCTTGATTTGGGCCGTAATAATGTTTTATATTCTGTCACCCGAGGAGTATTTCAGATGTGAGGTGAGGAGTATTTCAGCTAGGCTTGAAACTGATGCAACTTTTCATGTGAAGGGTATTTTGTTATCTTCTAGTATGTGTTGTGTCCTGTTGTGTGTATACCCAGAGAAGCTGGGATCCCCTTCCAGTCCTGGAAGTGTCCAAGGCTAGGTTGCACGGGGCTTGGAGCAGCCTGTTCTTGTGGAAGGTGTTGCTGCCCATGGCAGAGGGGTGGAATGAGGTGAGGTTTAAGGTCCCTTCCAACCCCAACCATTCTGGGATTCTGTGATATTGAAGTGACACTGGAATAGATCCTCTCAAGCCTTTACTTTGTACCTCATGCAGTAGATACCTCACGGTTAGATCTTACAATTTATCTGCTGCTGAGATGTGAAAATCTGGTGTCACCTTGTCCCTCTGTGCTCTCCCTGTGCAGGTTTCGGGTGGTTGCCCGCAGTTTGTCCACCTTCCTCCTGGTGCAGATCCCTGCAGAGAGCCAGGTGCGCCTCAAGGCTGGGTCGGAGCCCAGGCTGTCTCAGAAGGCTCAGCAGGTGAGGTGTGCCCATCTCTGGCTGCTTGACGTGCCCTCTCTGCGTGCTTGTTTAGCTTTTGGGGTGAACTTTGTAAGAGTCACTGCAAGCATTTCTTCAAGGTAAATCCTGCTCTCACCTTGTTGTTGAACTTCGGCAGCAGGACTGTGTGTTTGACTCTGTCCTAAAGTGATCCTGGGTAAAACTTACAGTGTTTTGCATGAATATGAAGGCACCATTTTCTAATCTTACACAATTAAAAGGGGCAGACGAACATATGTCTGTAAAACCCGACTTCAGAAAGTTTGGAACATAGCAGGTAGAAGGAATTTAAAACAAACAGGAAAAAACAGTGCTGCTGTGGTTTGCACTGCTTTTCAGTGATAAAGCAGGGCTACATTCACACTGACATTTGTTTATGTGCAGTCAGGGCTTAAAAGTCCTGTGACAAATAAACATTCCTCCTTTAGCATGTGCACTGACCGTGGTGTTCTTTCAGTAAGCTCTTGAGAAGAGGAAGGAGCTGTTGGTTGGAAACCAAAGCAAAGTAGCTCAGTACAACTTGATTCTCTAAGAAAAGAACAAAACTTGTTCAGAAATATTTTCTACATTTTCCCTTGCTAGACTTGCCAACGTAGACTTCTCTGCATAAAATTTTTAACTTGACAGTTAATATCTAACTTTAATACTATTAATGGGAACAAAACAATACTTCTACGAAAGTCAATATATTCAGAACAACCTAAAGTGAAGATCTAAGTGTGTTGCAGCTTGTAGTTTGACATAATTTCTGTGAAACCATGTCTTGAGTTCATGAAGTAAATATTTTACAACATTTGGGTTACAGAATCCTAGGAAGCCTTAATAGGACAGTTTTTGTGTTGATCTTGGGGAGAGAACAGCTTGACAAATACAAGTTGACTTGAAACACTGTTATGGGATTGTAGTTTACAGTTGTTTTGTTCTGAGTACTCTGTGGAGGTGAGGATCCTTTAGGGGAATTGTGCAGACGGTGGTGTGTTACGGATCGAGGTACACACAGCTAACAGCATCTTCCCTTCTCCCTGTAGGCACTGAATGCTCTCGAAGCCATGTCATCCAACAAACAATACATGGATTTCCAAGAGCAGCTCTCCCAGGCCTCTGTGTTCATCAAGCACCCCGAGCACTGCCTTCGGGATGGCAATAACCTCCTGTCCCTGCTCGTGAACACGCTGTACCCAGAAGTGCATTACTTGGACAGCATTCGGTAGCGGCGCTGGGCGCGCGGGGCCGGCGGCGGCTCTGGTTTACAAACAGCGTCCTTATTGCACAAATGATTTTTACCTTCAGAGTTCCACTTTAATTAAGTCAGACCTGTGAATAGGAACTGCACACTGTCAAGTTTTCTCCACTTCAAGGTTTTCTTGCTTTCCTTTTGAATTTTAGGCCTGTGGAATTGCTTAATGGTTTGGGTTTCTTGGGGCTTTTTTTGGTGGTTTGTTTTTTTTTTTTTTTTTTTTTTTTGACTGAAAGCACTTGAGTATCTTCTGTGCGTGGTGCCCTTTGAAGAGAAGGGTGCCTGGGGATAGGTGTACAAATCACTAGTCAGCACAGCTCATCCTGTAGTGTCTGAAATTTTTGCTTGGTGCCTTTTTTTATTTTCCAGTGTGTCATCACTCAGACCAGTTCAAAGTGAATGGAGGACTGTGTGTAAAAGAGGTTTGACTTTCTTAACCAGGATACCTCTGAGTCTTACCTGAGTGTGTGTCTAGTGATTTTTGTGAAATCCCTGTATTTGAAAAGATGGTATTTTAAATCTTGACTTTTTTGCTATCCCACAGAAATCTGTAGTTTAGAGGCATGCCTACAATCTTTGACCACTTCTGTAAATACCAACAAAAATAGGAACTAAAGAACTTTTTTTTTTTCCTGTTTTCTAAATATTAGTGTGTCTGCATCTATATTGCTTGATTAAATGCAAGTAACTTCTAGCCAAGTTCAAGGGGATTTAAATCCAGAGACATATTTTCTGGATCTCCAGTGTCTGAGAGGGGAACAGTCAGTTATGATCACGTTAAATAGGATTCCTTAATTACTAAAGTCTGGTTGTTTAGGAAATGTTTAACAACCACCACTTAAGCTTATTCTCTTCTGCCTAGCTGGGCATGACATGACAGGATTTTAGATGACACTGTGAAGAGGCATTTTTGTTGTATTAAATTTGGTGATCACTTGTTACAATTCTGTTGCCAAAGCATGAACCATGAGCCTGTAAATCTGTTGTTTCATCTGGATGATCACTGCTTTTGTTGCCTTGTCTGATCATAGGATGCACTTTTGTTTAGGAAAAGCAGAAGGAGAATTTTCCCGGTACTTGTTTGATGTCCCTTTAATCACTGATCTGTTTGAGCTGTCCCAAGGTCCTGCAGTCCCAGTCCCTACAGCTCTGTGAAGGAACTGATCGCTTTTTCTCTTCCTCCATTAATTGTGCCTTTGTGTTTATGACACGGTTGCACGTTAAAACATGAGTTCTGGTCAATAGGGGATAGAAATGTGCTACCTGCTGTCTGGTCAATGATGCTTTGAACTGTTGCTCTTAAACCATGGTTCTGGTGCTAGAGGACAGATCACCTTTTCCTTCTTGGCAGATTCTGCTAATTATGCCAGCTGGGTCATTAGATCACCGTCATTTTAATGTGGTCTTAGAGTTCTTTGCTCTATCTGCGAGCCTATAAATAAATATATATATGTACATCCCCCTATATAGTAACCAGATACCAATGCAGCATGGTTTTTAACAGACTCTTTTGGAAAATTCATGTCTGGAGGAATACATTCTGCTGCTTTTGCCCCCAAAGACTTAAAACCACTGGGTTTATTAGGCTCAATGTTATTGATCAGTTGCATATAAATGTGAAGAAGTCAGAAATATGTGTTTGACATGCACTTTCAAAATGAGGAATTGTTTCAGCTGTTGAGTTTTTACAAATGTTGTATTTATAACATGCTCTGTCTGCAAAGACCATGCAAAATAAAAAAGGAAAATCAAGCAATTTGTAACAGACACTGTGGTATTTTCAACTTGGTAGAAGGATCCACATCAGATAACACATAATTGCTGTATCTGTCCCCACAGACCAGTCTTCTGGCTTCATGATCAGTGTGGCAGTGGCTGAAGTCTGAACCTGAATTGTAGTTCTCTGTGCAAGTGTGAACTCCAGAGCTTGAGGCCTTATTTTCCAAGTGGTGACCAATAGATTGACTTTTTATTCTTTCTAGTTTTACTGGAAAGACTTTGGCATTCCCTGCACCTCCCAGATGAGTTCAGTACCTGAAGCCTCCTGGTGTGTGCACTGTCCCTCCAGTTTATACTGGTTTGAGTGGGTGTTTGAGTCTCCCATGAGGACCAGGGGGAATGAGTTGGTTTTGGGACACGAGGTCTGATGCTTCTGTCTGGACCCAAACTAGTTGAGTTAAAAGAAGTAATTTTTGAAAGAAAAATTCAGAAAGCCAAGCCTCAATCTCATGCACAGGTAGAAGTGGGTTCTCATTAGTCTGTCTGTAAATCATAAGGGCTCAGAAATCCAATTCAATTTGTCCAGCTAATATCTCTGAGGTCTCTTTCCTCTGTGACACCTGTGAAACCGAGCTCACAGATCTGTGACTACACTGTCTACTCTAACTTCCCTTTTCTCTTTGCATCTCTTCTTACTTTTATTAAATCTGGCTTTGTCACTGCTGGGATTTTAAGCTGGGATTTAAAAGATCAGGTTCAAGTATATCCTTGCATCTATTTCTTTCTTTTCTCCCCTTATCATCCTGGCCAAGTAATTTAAAATTCTGCTTTGCTTTCCCAGTGCAGATATTACGAAGGGGTGAACTTTAAAATAATGATTCCCAGCCTGGGGTTGAGCTTGCAGGCTTGATGGTATTTCAGTAGCAGTTTGGTGGTTGTTACCAGGGGCAGGATTGTGCAGGGAACAGTTTTGGAGCTGCTGCACTGGGATGGCTGCACAGAGCATCAAATCCAGCAGTAGAAACGTGAAAGTAGGTTCAAGCCACTTGCTCTTTCTTAATTCTTTCTCCTCCTCCTCATCTAAGCCAACGTGTTGCTCTTTCCAGCCTTATCCTGGGCATCTGTCTGCCTCTGCAGGACTCCAGGTTGACCCACATTGCCCTATACCATAAGCTGGGCCTGTTCACCTCACCTTGGAGGATGTTTACAGTTGGGTTAGAGATTTGTCTGTGCTTGGCCTTTTTGTGACTTTGTACTAGTGACTTCATCTCAGAAGAGAGATTTAAGAGATGAGTAGTCAGGCCTTAAAAAAACTTCTCTGTGTAACACAGGGATGGAAATGGTTTAGACCCAAAAATTGGGTGTATTGGAACATTTTCACAGCACATTTATCACAAAGCTCTGAGTTTCTGGGCACTCAGAGCTGCAGTAAAGTTAGAACACAGACTAGTTTAGACTTCTTATGTCCTGCCTTCAGCTCTACCAGTTTTTAGAAACCATCTTCCTTTTTTGCTTGGATGCCTCTTTAAAGTTAAGGTTTCCTTTAAACTCTTAAATAAACTCTTCTGGACATTTAGGAATAATAATAATAATAATAATTTTAAAAAAGGAAACAAACCCCATCAGAAACTCCAGTAGTGTTTTGCCACAGCTAGTATTTGAAACATGTCGGTAGCCCACTTGGATGTGGTTGGACAAGTGGAGTGGTGAAAACGGCTTTTCGGAGCAATGTTTGAAAAATACCAAAGCAAAAAGCTGTGAGACAATTTTATACTGTCACCTGCTTGCTAAATATCTGATACGGGCTAAAAACACACAGATAGGGTAAAACTGACATCCTGTGCTTTGCTCTTCCAGCTCCATCCCTTCTTTTTTTTCTTGTTTCCCCTTAAAGGCTGCTCTCACTTGTGAGGAGCAGCAGGGCTGGAACTCACAGCATCATGGAAGGGACCGTCGAGATCATCCAGTTCCAACCTCCCCGAGGCTGGTCTGACCTTCTGTGCCTCAGCCAAGGCCAGCTCTGTGTTCCCTGGGGAAGGACACCCGTGGGGGGAGCGGGTGGGGATGGGTCCACATCCCCTGCTCAGCTGCGCCTCGGCACGGCCCCTCCTGTGGGCAGGGTCTGGCTGCCGCCGTGTCTGCGGTCAAAGTTCTCGTAGGTGCACTCTGGCAGCTGTGGCCTGGCAGGAGGAGATGTGGGAAAGGTGAGGGCACGTTTCAGGCTGCTGCGGGTTTTGCGAGTGGCTCCAGTGAATGTCAGAGCATCTGTGACACTCTGAGACAGATCCTCTTCTACTTCACAGTAGTTTTTAAGGGTCTGAGTTGCAACTGCTGTTTTACAGCTTAAAAGCTTTTACATCTTAAAGTATGCAGAGCAATCTCCTGCACCCTTAGCATCCACTGTGCTACTGTCCTGCTCAGAGCCTCGGGAGGTTGTCACAAACCTCTCCTGTGAAGGATCTTCTTATGTAAGTGTTGGCTTTAAGCCTTCTTATCTATGTAAGTATCTATGCAAATATAACCCAGGGTGCAGTGTGGTTTACCCTGATAAATCCGCAAAACTATGCTTTTTTTATGCCTTTTTACAAGTAGTTACAAATTTGACTGTAGGATTAAATTCCTTGTTGTTTCTTTGGCTGTGCCCTATATGCTTGACTGTCCTGCTGGGATGGCCATGGCCATTGTTCTTGGGTAAGGTCAGGGAAGGAGACATGTAGGGGTAACTCAGGAGGGCGGTATCACAAAGAAATGAAACTACTCAGATTGAAAGGCGGCAGCCCCATGCAGATGTAATTATCCTTGACCTCAGATACATCTTCTGTACCATTAGACCAAGGGTTGTTTCTGGTGGGATTTTTTTTTTTTTAAATTTATTTTTTCCCATCCCAGTAGTTTGGCCACCCTATCTGTCAGGAGTGTCCAAGATCAGTGTTGTGCTGGGTAATGGGAAATGCCAGGGATTTGTGGGAGCATGCTGTGGATGCCAGCCCAAGAATCAGGCCCTGTCACACCCGAGCTGGGCTGTTTGCTGTCTCCATACCTTCCCTGCACACTTGGCTGAGCTCATCAGCTTTGGTGTGGCAGCTGCTTCTGCTCCATTACAAACTGGGGTGCAGAGGGAGGGGAAGATTTCTGTTTGACAGTGTCAGCACAGACTCCATCCCTGGCCTTTCCCTTGGGTGGATGATCCATTGTTAGTTTAACGTGGCATCACAGAACCATGGAATGGTTTGGGTTGGGAGGCACCTCATCATTCAAACCTCATCCAGTGCCATCCCCTGCCATGGGCAGGGATACCTTCCACAAGACCAGATTGCTCCAAGCCCCCTCCAACCTGGCCTTGGACACTCCCAGGGATCCAGGGGCAGCCACAGCTGCTCTGGGCACCCTGTGCCAGGGCCTGCCCACCCTCACAGACAGCAATTCCTTCCCAATATCCCATCCAGCCCTGCCCTCTGGCACTGGGAAGCCATTCCCTGTGTCCTGTCCCTCCATGCCTTGTCCCCAGTCCCTCTGCAGCTCTCCTGGAGCCCCTTTAGGCCCTGCCAGGGGCTCTGAGCTCTCCCTGGAGCCTTCTCTTGTGCAGCTGAACACCCCCAGCTGTCCCAGGCTACCTGGAGCCTTCCAGCCATGCTCTGGGCTTAAGGCACATCCAAACTTGTGTTAGCCCTTTGCTGGTGTAGCAGCCGTGTGCTGTGGTCTTTACACTGCTGCCCAGTCCCTTGTCCTCACACCACTGGGGTCTCCTCTCAGCTGTGCCCAAGCCAGAACCTCCTCCCAGCAGTGTCCAGTCCTTGTTCCCTCATGCTGGCTCACCTGAGCATCAGCTGAACCCTTTCCTTGCCCCAGGAGCCTGCTCTGAGGCCAGAGAATTGTTACCAAGACCAAGGACACACTGCACTTCTCACCTGGGCCATCCTCACTCTCCTGCAGGATAACATGAGTAGAAGGCAAGACATCCTTACCTGGCCAGGCTGGATGGAGCAGAGGGGGAACCTGTGAAGTGGGAAGGATGATGTGGGTTAGCAATGAGATCAAAGTGGGCTGGGAAGCCAGGAGTGACCTAGAGCTGTTGGGAAGCTGCACTGGAGGGTGGTTGTGGCACTCCAGTGAGTGGGAAGAAGCCCTGATGTCAGGTGTGTGGCCCTCTTCATGTTCTTGGGAATTAGGCACTGGAATATAAGGAACAAAAGCATTTTTGGTTGGTTTGACAGCTTCTACTGTTCAAATCAAGTGGTGGCTTCCATGAGTGTGACATCAGATTGTCCCTACAGATGAGTCCCAGCGGTGGGACATCTCATTCCCCTCAGTCCCCTCCTGTCGATGCCACCACTCAGCAGCACTGGAGGGCTGGGGGCCAGTGGCCTCTTGGCTGCTTGGGATGTCATATCCGTCAGTCCATGGGCTGATCCTCATCTCCTGTAAGCTGGGCATTCCCTGATCTCACAGCCTTGGTGTGGCTGGAAGGTGGGATTTCTCAAATGCTGGCTACTGGGTAGTGAGGCCCTGGGGGACTGACAAGGGCGATCTGTAAAATGAGGGTGCTCATCCCAGGAGATTAAACTTGTGTGGGATGCAGCAAAGGGAAATCCTGGCTGTGAGCTACAGGGGAAGTAATTAGCCTGCTTCAAGGAAAAAAAAAATCTGGTTATGTAGGCCGTGGCTTCTCCACTAATCTCCCCTCTGTTGGTTTATTAACATTTCTTCCTGGGCACAGGGAAACTCCTGCCCCCTCTGAATTTTCAAAGGCCCCCTGTGTCAGTAGGCTGTGACTAGCCAGCCAAGAGCTCTTGGCTCTTCCTGCTAGAATTATCCTCCTAGGGTAGAAAATAATAAAATCATTAATATTCCCCCCCCGCCCCCCCCCGCAAACAAACAAACACACTGCCTGACTGTTTCTGCTCTACCCATCCCTGGTTGCCAGTCGGCGGGAGGGAAGTCAGGACACTGACCTTCTCTGGAGAAAACGGTGAAGCTCAGCATCACCAGCAAAATGAGCACCTTGATTCCCAGCGGCACAAAGATCAGGATCATGAAGGAGGAGCTGTCGGAGTCTCTGAGTTTGTAGAAGTAGAGGGCCCCCTCTGCCCTGCCGTGGCTGTTGACAGCAGTGCAGGTGTATTTCCCGTCGTGGGTCAGGGACCGCAGCTCCTTGGTGACGCTGTGGCCGGAGCTGCTGGTGGAGCTGGGGTTGCCGTAGAGGGGTCCGGTCCAGGTCAGGGCGGGCGCTGGCTCCCCCTCGGCCGTGCAGCGGGCCTGGAAGGTGTGGTCCCTGTTGGAGCTGACTGTGATGTTAATGATCCTGGGAGCGGCTGTGGGAATCGCAACAGGGGAGGGAAAGTGGGTCAGGCTGCAAAGGCAGGTCTGGTGCAAAACCCCCGGAGTGAAGTTTTGGTCTTGGTGGACCCTCAGCATTGTTCTCTCAGGGTGAAGTTGGGCACTGGTGGGGGAGAGCTGGACCTGCCCTGCCCCTGAACCCCCCGTGCCCTGGGCTGATCCCCAGCGTGGGCAGCAGGGAGGGGGGATTCTGCCCCTCTGCCCCGCTCAGGGGAGACCCCACCTGCAGAGCTGCCCCAGCCCTGGGGAACAACAGCACAAGGACCTGGAGCTGCTGCAGCCAGTCCAGAGGAGGCCACCGAGATGCACCAGGGCTGGAGCCCCTCTGCTCTGCAGCCAGCCTGGGACAGCTGGGGGTGTTCAGCTGCACGAGAGAAGGCTCCAGGGAGAGCTCAGAGCCCTTGGCAGGGCCTAAAGGGGCTCCAAGCAAAATAGGGACAGGACTTGCTGTGACAGGACAAGGATTAATGTTTTGGAATTAAAAGAATAGAGATTTAGATTGGATGTAAGGAGGAAATTTTTTGAAAAGAGGGGTTTCCCAGAGAAGCTGTGGCTGCTCCACCCCTGGAAATGTCCAGTACCAGGTTGGACAAGGCTTGGAGCAACCTGGTCTAGTGGAAGGTGTCCCTGGCCATGGCAGGGGGGTTGGACGAGATGAGCTTTAAAGATTCTCTTCAGTTGAAACTGTTTTATGACTCTATAGATGTCTGGATCAGCCCTCTCCTTCCTTGTTTTTCTTGGCACTTTCTTCCCCTAGATTCCCCCACCCAGCCCATGTTGGATAGAGGGGCAAAAGGATTCACCCAGCAAAGCCTGGATGCAAGCATGTGTACTCTGTTTGTTTTATCCCAGTAATGCCTCACTCATTTTTCTGAACCTTGACCAACTTCAACTGTTGTGCCCTTCCTTGGTGGCAGAAGGCAGAGAAGTACCACCCACCATTGTAGGCACAGGTGCAGCTGGTGACCTTTTTGGACTTGGCTGCAAGTCCACGTGGTCCAGGACATGTCAACCACAGTGTTCTGCGCAAGTATTTTTTGGCTGTTCCTTCAATTCCTGACCTCCAGAACGCACGTGGATGGACCCATTTGTGTGAGCCCTTTGCTCAGTGCCTGGGACTTGCCAGATTTGGCAGGTTAGTTATAGGAAAATTTCTGCTTCTTGCCACAACCTATTTTTGGTGGTTTTTTCCAGCCCCAGAGTGACCAGATCACCTTTAGGTGGGACATTAGGAGAAATTTCTTCATGGAAGGGGTGATTAGACATTGGAAGGGGCTGCCCAGGGAGATGGTGGAGCTCTTTTCCCTGGAAGTGTTCAAAAAGGTGCTACAGAAAATGAAGGGCACTAAGTGAGTATCCTTACAGACGAAGAGCAGGAATTCATTTTTTTTCAGACTAGACAACAAAAATAGAGTTTGCAACCACCTACAGCACGTCTTCCCCTTCGTCCACACAGTGCAAGAGGAATCTGAGGCTGTGTGTCATGGGTCTCTGTGTTTTGGTTTTTAAATTAACCTTTTAAGCATTAATTAACCCCTCCCAATCACAGCGTCAGGGCCTATTCCCAAGCAGGGTACTGTTTGTGTGTGTGTTATCATTCCTCTGGTGTAAAAATCCCCTGAGAAACAGGTCTTGCTGCCATCCTGGCCTGGTCCTGCTGTGTGTGGGTGCTCATGAGCTGGGGCAACTGAAGGAGAGCCTCAACTGTGCAGAACTTCTCAAGAAACAACCAAGCTCATCCTTGGGTCCCATCTGAACACCCACGCTGCACAGCAGGTATAAGGAACTTCCCTCTCAAAAGCAAAATCACCCAACCTCATGGCCTGGGTAAGATCTGAGTCTGCTTCTGAGGCCTCTCTCCTAGCTCCCCCTTGATCTGTGAGCTTGCCCTGGGAAGTGGGATTAGCATTTGACATTTGTTGCTCTGAGCTGGCTTTCCAGGACATTTGTACTTCATGTTTCACGCTCCAGAGGATTCTGGATTTATTTTACCTGGGTACCAGGTATCTTGTCTTTCCAATCCCCTGCTACCACCCACGCCCTGTTGTGCTAGCGCCTGTGAACGTGTGGTCAGCACCTGGGCTGTCCAGTTCAGGTTCTGATGGAGAGGATGTCTTTAACCCCATCTTGGCTCACCCCAGCTTGCCTCTGCTGTGTGCCCTGCTCCTGTGCTGCAGGGACTAAGTGGGATGCTCAGCTTTTGGTGGGCTCTCACCCCGACTGCCAGAGCCTCGCCATTTCCTTACTGGTTGTGTTCCTATTCCCTTCCCTGCATTGTGCTCATTGTCTTATGCTGGAAGACTGAGGAGCACAGTGAATATTCCCTGCTATAACGGAGAAAGAAAAGCCAACCCTTTGGAAAACCATCTCAGGTAAACTTCTGCTACCATTTGTCATTTCCCACATCCTGTGGCTCTTCCCTAGAGGGTGGCTTTACCTCCTTTGTCTCTCGCACCCTCTTACCAATCACATGCAGCTTTATCCCATTCCTGCTCTCATACTTGTCGTGGATGTCTCCGGCCAGCTCCACCCGGCAGAAGTACCTCTCGCTGTCGCTCCAGGTCAGGTTGTCAATCCTGATGGACAGGTCCTTGTGCCGGGGGTTGCCCAGCAGCTTGTACTTACTCTTGTGGCTGATGGCAGTCTTGCAGAGCTCGCTGCTGCTCTGGCTCACACACTTGAAGACTATTGTGCCATTGTAAGGCTCCTTGATCCTCCAAATGGCCGTGAGGGCCCGGTCAAATGTTTTGTAGGGGTGTGTGAAAGTGCAGGGCAGGATAACCATCTTCCCAAGCTCTCCAGTAACGTCAGAGGGGACGTGGACAGACCAGCCATTGCACTGCACACCTACAAGCAAGAAGGGATCATGGAATTGCAGAATGGTTTGGGTGGAAGGGGCCTTAAAATTCATTTCATTCCACCCCCCTGCCATGGGCAGGGACACCTTTCACTATCCCACATTGCTCCAAGCCCTGTCCAACCTGGTCTTGGACACTTCCAGGGATGGGGCAGCCGCAGCTTCTCTGGGAAACCTGTGCCAGGGCCTCCCCAGCCTCACAGCCAAGAATTTCTTCCTAATATCTAATCTAAATCTCCCCTCTTTCAGTTTAATATATAGACACGTCTATCCACCCACTGTTCTGCTACTACCAACAGCTGTAGCAGCAGATTGTGGCTTCAGAAACATCTGTGCTGGCATTCCTGTCTTATGAAAAACTCCTTTCATTAGATCAGGGGCTCTCAGTAGCTGGGGATACCTGTGAAATGTAAAAGTGTCCTGTAAGTAGTTCCACCCATTCCTGGTCTTGCTGGCTTCACCATATGGGCATTCAGCTGTCAGATTACTCCTGCAGACTCAAAGATAAGATTTGTTTTTTGTTCCTGTATCTGTGGACCATAACACTTGACAAATATCTCTGTGGCAGTGCAGCTTGTAGTCATCTATTGTGTGCTACACAATGGACAAAGGCCGTCCTAGGGCCAGTTCTCTGTTCAGGTATTTACATCGAGTCAGCTCCAAGCCAGTATTTTGATTACTGAGATCTGGAGTTGTGCTGCCCTGTCATACACAATAACGATACGGGCACCTTTTCCAGCCCAGGTAATCTAATAAACTATGCTGCAGCACTGCAGGAGATTCGTGAAGCTCATGGGTTTGGAGCACAAGGACCTGGCACTGAAAACTGTAATTGCTATTGCTTTCTAGCTTATTTGCTCTTGTTTTAGCTATTTTGCAGCATGTCACTGCAACCTTTACTTTGGGAGAACTGTAGATTATGTGCTTCTGAGTACAACTTGCTTCTCTCTGCCACCCTTTTGATTAGTTTTTTCTTTGTTTTCAATCTTAAGCAAAGAACTTCTTTTTTTTTTTTTTTTGGCACATAAGCCCCCCCTTGCCTTCCAGATGAAAAATAATGTTAAAAATAAGTGCTTTTAATGCTAACATCTCCGCCCATTTCCATGGAAACACAGTTTGCCTAGTTATGAGTGGAGGGAGTTGTCAACATTCTGTGTATAATTTACCCTTAACTCTAAAGCTTCAGCGTGGTAGGCCTGCCATATTCCTTTTGTTATATCCAGGCTCCATTTGTTCCTGGAACTGACGCTCTCATGAGAAACAGAGAGGCAAATAGCCTGCCCACCTTACAGAAAGTAACTCCCAAAAAGGGTTGTCAAGATGAGTGAATCTGCTGGTTGTCAGTGGGAAAGGTCATGAAGACAAGAGCAAGAGCTGGGGTCCAGCCCAGGCACTACCCTTTCTCTGGAAAATGCTGTTTAACAGTGTCTCTAGCAAATCTCAGAGAGTTTAATGGAATTTAAGAGCATATTTGAAGTTAAATGAGAGCTTAAGTGCTCAGTGGAACTGGAAAATACTGCGTCTGTTGCATAATAACTCCTAAGGAATATGAAAGGAGGGTGGTGATGAAAATGCTGCATCCACCTGACAAAGCTGGGGAAAAGTTAGATGAATTCCCTGCACAAGTTAGAAAAACAAAAAAAAAAAGCAAAAATCCCCCACAAACTGAGGACCTCTCTGAGTTTCCCAGGGTTGTCACATGCACTTGGAATTTCAGGATGCTTTTAAGCAGCGTAATGGAGGGTGCAATTCTTGGAGAGTTTGTTGTAGCAGGCAGTTCCCTGGCACTCGGACTAGAGTGAGAGGAGAAGCTGTGATCAGACAGGGGTTGACAGCAAGCTCAGAACTCACCCTTCCTGGAGATGCGAAGGAGGCACAGCAGAACCAAGCCGAGCTCTCTCATGCTGGTTGATGTTCTCCCCTGAGGGCATCAGCAAACCAGAACCATCTCCTTACATCTGAGCTACTGGTCTTGCGGTCACAAAAGGTTTTTCCAGGGGTAGAAGAAGTTGTGGTTTTCTTCTCCTTGGAGTGAATGAGTCGTTTAGCTGAACCACCTCCGGGTTCAGATATTAATAGTTCTGTGGTCAGTCATATGAAAATTACACCAGAAGGAATCACAGTATTAACCATTTTCCAGCTAAAGGGAGGGGATTGCAGATTGGGGCTGCAAACACCCATGCCATGTGTGTGACTGGGCAAGAAGGGATGGCCTTGCAGTGCTACCAACTCACCAGGCTGGAGGAAATCCTTGCAATCTGTCTGAGGGTGTGACAAGCAAGACTCTTGCTGTCCTGGCTTCAGGCAGCCTCCTCCTGAACCTGGAGCCTGCAAACCAGCTGTGCTTTACTCCTTGTGCTCACTGGTTGTTTTCATCCCTAGGTATAGAAAAAAACCTCAAACCACTCTTCTTTTGAAGTCACTTGTGCCAAGGTTCACTGGTAGATGAGTGGTTTGTTGTCCCCTGGCACCTTGCTCTGTCCACACTCACATGACCCCGATGAGCGATGAGTCATTCCCTCCTTTGAAATTAGCTGAATTCCAGCTTTTTGCCCAGCATCCTTGTGCAAATGCTCGCTGTTTTCCTTCTGGGTTTAGCTTTAGCAAATTTACTGTGCAGTTTGCTCATCTGCAGAGCTCGGGGCCTGTGGGGAGCTGACCGTGTTTTCCCCCTCGTCATCCCCCTTATGGTGATCTCGGGACTAAGTTTATCCTTGGGGCACGAATTCCCTGTCTGGGTTTAGCTTGAGGTCTGCTGCCTTTGCTTCAGGCCAGAGGGAGGGAGGGAGGGATGGTGTGTCCTGACTAATCTCACCTCGTCTGGGATGCTGCTGTAGGGCCCCTCTGCCTCCTTCCTGGACGGGGACGGGGACAGCAGCAGGATTCACAGACAGGCTGGACAGGGAGCAACCTGGGATAGTGGAAGGTGTCCCTGCCTGTGGTGGAACGGGATGAGCTTCCAGGCGCCTCCCATCCCAAAGCATTCCGTGATTCCCGCTGCCGGCAGCCACTGGAGGGCTCCCAGAGCCAGGATAAGATGCTGCTGAGTCGCCGCTGCCACTTTCTCTGTGCCCAG